>NW_024582091.1:16311947-16457976 GCF_017639235.1 Corvus kubaryi
TCAACGGCTCCTGAGGATGGTAATAGAATACACTGCAACCCAGGACAGTTGGTTACACAGAGCAAATGAAAAAAGTAGATAAGCTTTCTGAGATCACCACTCCAACGCTGATGATGTATGGCCCCTCCTTTCTACCTTTCCAGTTCAGCCCCCTGTTCCTACCCCTTTAGCTCTGTAGCCCCAAGGACCCAGTTAACACCTGCTCCTTGCTGTCTGGTGCCCTCTGGTGCTGCAAATGCCTGCCCAGGCTACATCCCATTGCACCCTTACACACCTGTGGGAACCAGCCAGCACCCCAACGGGGACCCATGCTTTTCCCCACTGCAGCCTGGAAGTGGCAAGGGCACTCTAGTATGCCCTGGAGCAAGTGGGACAGGCCCAGGAAGTAAGAAGAAGCTTCTCTAGCCCTGTTTCTGTCCTTGAAGGAGGAGAGTGGGAAGTGTACAGAATCCAAGTGGTCCCCCCTCCAGGTATATCTCCCTTGCTTTACTCCCTTTCCCTTGCTTTAGCCTCTAACTTCTATCATCGATACTCTTTTATTACTGTTACCTTCACATAGTTGCCTGGTCTCACTGCTGTATCTTCCTCCTCCAAGACACAGCTCGTCTTTCCCCTGGCTATTCCTACCACACACTGATCCCCACTCCAGACAACTTATACTGCAGTGCCCATGGCTCAGTAATGATTGGAGCTTACACATGCTCAGTTTTATTGTTCAGAAAACAGGATTACAGTATCTTTGCTGTCATTCTTGTTCCCTTTAATTAATCAATGCTAATTGATTGATTGATTGATTGATGGTGGCTCTCTGGTTTAACAATCTCCCAAGCCCAAGCAGCAGCCACATGCCTATCATTCCTATATATTTACCTGGAGCGTCCATAACATATTAACCTCCAGAAACTACTTAGAGTGTTTTCTAAATTAGTTTGTACAAATTGGCAGGACTAATTTCTCTGGACTAAAAGAAAACTGATGACAGAAGCAGATAGCAACAACAGGCTCATGGGTTGTTCTCTTGATTTTGGTCCAAGTAGTTTTTACCTTTCCAGGGAATGAGTGTATCACTCAGTGACTACAACTGCACACTGATGGTAGGTTCTTGCCTGCAAGCCTGCTTCCCCACACCTGATACTTGTGCCCTGTTCAGTTTAGTTCTCCCTTCTTGAGATGGTCAAATGCTGTTCATGATGGTGCTGTCACAGTGTGGCACAGTCAGTAGCTGTATGGAAAGACCAAGCTTCACCTACTGCGTGGGCTGCAACATGACATTTGCAATCTGATTAGCTGAAACTTCATTTAGCATGGACTTTTCTGGCAGATTCATGACCTGAGGACCATTTGCCTGACAAATTTCCATTCTCTGCCACAAGGAGCAATTATAGGAAGAAATCCACAACATTTTTTTTCTGTTGTTTTTGTTTGTTTCTGTCTTTCCTTATTTCTTTCTTTTTGACAAATCTCTCTTGGAAACAGCTAAACTGATTAAACAGAAAATAAGATATCTGCCCCAAACTCAACCAAACCAAACCACCAAACCCAACTAGCAGACAATGAGCTGTTGGCAGGCACTAAGCTTGAAACATGTGAACTGTAACTGATAAAGGGTTGGCAGAGATGTAAGGAAACAGAAAATGGGACCTTATAAAGAGAAGTTGGGCAACCTTCAAAAAAGTGGTGCTACCAGTCCTGTCAATGAATACTTAGATATGGCCCTTGCAGATTGCAGGTCTTTGATGCAATGCTCACTGGTGAGTCATTTGGAAGATCACTAATTGAAGGATAGAAAATGGCCTGCTGTAGCCTGCAGCCATTATGAGCTGTGCATTTTTTTAAGGGATGTTTGTTGCAATACCCTCTATTTTCTGCAGATGGGGTGTGGCTCTCCCATTCCTGGCAAAGTGGCTGGTGCAGCTTTTGGTTGGGAAAATACGGGTGCTGTTGCATGACAAGCTGGACTTCCCCTAGGGGGGAAGCCACCTTATTCCTCTCCAGTACAGTATCAGGGGTGTGACAATTCCCTAAAGCACAATGGAACCGCACAGAAATCTGGCAGCTTTACCTAGTTTGTAGTTATATGGATCTGCCTCATAAAAACATCTGAATCACATTTCTCACTATCTACCTAGCTATATAAACACAATCCCATCCTGTTCTTAGG
Source organism: Corvus kubaryi (assembly GCF_017639235.1). Classification (NCBI taxonomy): domain Eukaryota; kingdom Metazoa; phylum Chordata; class Aves; order Passeriformes; family Corvidae; genus Corvus; species Corvus kubaryi. The sequence goes on from NW_024582091.1 coordinate 16,314,109, forward strand.
ATCTGGGCCTTATATTCTCAGACTATGCCTCCATTTCCTTTTTTCATCAGAGGTCTTGTGACTCTCACTCCTTACATAATTATTTGGGCTTTAGTGAAAACAGCGGTGTTTGAGCCTCCAATAAAATGAGTGACACTGTCACTCTTTGTTCGTGTTATATAAATACAGGCACACAAAATTTCTTTGGCGGTGATGCATTAGAGAAATTCTTCATGCAGGAGGCAAGGGACACCACACTGAGCCTTGCGGATGACAGAGCATAAACAGCCATCCTGCAGCTGTTTCCATGGTGGATAAGAAAACCACTACACCTCCTTGACGTGTTTTCACATTTCTACCACTCTGCTTTTCCAGACCACTCACTTTGCCAGCTGAAGACTGCCTGGTCAACTCTGCTGGAAGCCTGGGATCATGGAGAAGGAGACAGACTGTAGCACTGTGCTGCAAGTATGGGAAACATGGAATTAGTTTTGTGGAGGCCACAAGGAGGGAGCAGTCTGGTGAATATTCACACGGACACTACATCCAGTCTGGTAGGGAGAAGCCGAAATGTACTTTGCATGTTTATGGGAACATGGAGGGTGCTGTGCTAGGCCAAGCTGATTAAGTCTGGTATCCTGCTTCAGACAACAAGGAACACTGGCTGCCAGAGGAGATGCAAGAAATGCTGTAGTAAAACAAAGAATTTCCCATGCAGCATGGACATTTCTTGTCATCCTACAATATCTAGGTCGCTAGTTAATCACGTCAACAACTAGTCACCAGCACGAGTTGGGAAGGGTGAAGGCTTTACGCTGAACTGTTCCAGTCAATGCCCTATATGATTCCTCTCACTTAGCTGAAACAATAATGAACAAGGAATGATACCCTCCTCATCCTGTTCCTTCTGACAAACCCCGTATTGTTATCAAAGGTGTAGGTTCAAACCTGTCATTATCTCACACAGAGCACAGTAAATATCGTGACTAAGAGTTAACAGTGTGTCAACAATGATCATCTGTGAGTCTTACTGTCATGATTTATGTGAACTGAACCAAGTTGTCAGCTGCCTTCTTCAGTGACAATGCAGCAACTACTCTGAATAACCATCTTCCATGACTGAATACTACAGGTAAAAAATGCAGGTGAACAATATTTTACACACAGAGATATGTAACTGATTACATTACAAAGAACTGCAAGAACTTGTAGTTTATTTTTCACTTTTAGGAATTTGAGTGAGGAGATCTCATTACCCAGAATCAGAATGCATCTTGCTTGGTGAATACAATAAAAAATGGGTTCTTCAATTCGCTAATCCACAAACATTTCAGAAAGAGAGAGAGAGTTCAGCAGCACAAGAAAGATGTATTATTCCTAGAAATCTCCAGACTCAACTGCTGTCCTGTATCTGATTCAGTAGCATGGCAGTTATAACTGAGCACAAACATACCTCTGTTAGTAAACAGGAAGAAGGTAGGCAGCAGCACCAAGATGGCTTTGGGCTGTGTGAGTACCAAGGTCAGGGCTGTGAGATTGCTGATATGGGTAAGGTGGTCAGGGTTGCAGAGGGAAAATCTGAATTGCCCATCACTGTGTTGTGATAAGAAAGGAGATGCACAAGGAGGATGGTAAGCTTGGTGGGCACCTAACAAGGCAAAAATGAGAGAAAACAATGCTTCATTTCTATTTCTTTGACTAGTAATTTGCTTACCTTTTCCTTTAGATTGAATACTCTGTGTAAGAGAAAGCACTGAGTGCAGCATTGAAACATAGTGTGTTTACACTACGTTAGTGTACTATTACAGACATTGTGTGACACGACTGGGGAGAGGATGGGTTATCAACAGGTAGCCAGAAGCCTGGGGAGAGTTTCTTAAAATTTGTGTGCTTCCATGTGCATCTCTTCAAATCCAACCCAGTCTGTTTTGGGAAAAAAACTATGACTGTGCTTCATTTATGAAAAAAAATAGTTAAATCGGGACAAAAATATAAGATCTGTGTAGTTCCTGAAGACAGGAATTTCTCACAGGATGTTGCTAGGGCATCAGATAAAAATTTTAACAAATGGGTGTAAAATTTTTATCACAAGTCTGTGTTTAGGAACCCTTGGAACTGCTTATATTTTCAAAAGTGTGGAATCATGGACAACTTCAGCTGCTCTCTTCTTTGTGCTTTTATTTTGTGAACAGAATAGAGCTCAGTTGTTCAGGCTTTGTGCAAGTTTTTCTACTTGCCTGAATTGGGAATCATAGACTATCCTGACTGGGAAAAGGACCCACATGGATCATTGAAATCCAGTTCCTGGCCCTGCACACGATCACCCCAAAATCATACCATGTGCCTGAGAGTGTTGTCAAAATGCTTCCTGAACTTCTTCATACCTGGTGCTGTGATCACTTCCCCAGAAAGCCTGTTCCAGTGCCCAACCACCCTCTGGGTGAAGAACCTTTTCCTAATATGCAACCTAAATCTCCCCTGACACAACTACCACAGGCCATTCCCTCTGGTCCTGTCACTGGTCACCACAGAGAAGAATATGCATAAGAGACCATAAGATGAATCAGCTACTTTTCCTGTCCTTTATTTGAAGTTCTTTAAAATGATCAAATCTCTGCAGATGAATAAGCTTATCAAAATATAAATAAATGAAAATGAAAATTTTCTGTTAAATGCCTTCTCTCTCTCCACTCCAAACTCGTGGTTGGAGGTTCCTTCTTATCAGTCAGATCCCTGCACCAATCAGTGTGTGGACACAACCTTCCTGCCTCCCAATGGCTCCTCAGGGGGAGAAAAATCTGCCCAAATGCTCCTAAACAGAGATTATGTCTTCACTGATTAAACTTCTTGAGGTAGTGATGTGTCCAACTGGGCTTATGACTGCAAATGATGATTAGTTTCAAGCATAGTCCCAAGGGCAAAAAAGGCTTCACCTGCCAAATTTGGTTAGTTTTCCCAGTTGAAATGTTTGTTGATGACTTGCATGTGTGGTTGATGAGCTATATCCTCAAACATCTCAGTTATATTTATCTTATTGCCAATTTCTGTTGACAGGCTTTTGGAGGGAGGAGAGAACATCATGAATGCAGAAGAGCATCTCCATTACTTAGGTCATTTTCTTTTTCCCAGCACATGGATCTAAAATGGCCCTGCTGTCTTGTTGCTATTTCTTAATTGCATGGGTCAGAATTTAGTTAGCATTAATTTTCTGTCCCTAAGTGTTTGAAGTCTAGAGCTATTCCAGAGAATAATTCTATTTCATAACAGCCTTACTGTCATGAATGTGTCTTGATCATCCCTATTTCAGCCATTCAGAGATCCATGTCTGAGCAATTCTTGGTAGTAAATTGTTTCTGGCAGTCGGTGCATGAAGACTTTTGAAATAAGATCATTTGTAGGAGAGAAACATTAGGAAAGTTGTGAGCCCATTAGGGACCTGATTGCAAGACAGTATTGTCCTGATTCTTCCATTTTGTAATGTGGGGAGATCCAGCTGTTTTACAACCCGAAGTCACAGCGAAACCTTGGGCCATATAACTGATTTCCCAGTGTGCTCATGGTGATCAGTGCTCGGGACCAGACAGCCCAGGATATGGCATTTCTCCCTGTCTGTGCTTTGTAGGGGTGTGGGCTTCAGGGAGCTCCTTCACTACTGCTGGAAGAATCGACTTTATGTTGAGTAAGTTTGAAAGAGGACCCTGGCTTCTAGACAGATGTTCTGATATGTGGGACACGTCTGGGTGTATGTGGCATGATGACTGAGCAGAGGCTGTGTCTCGGTTTTGAAAGACAGGTGTCTGCTAAGGAAGGCAGAAGCCCCCCTTGAAGTGGCAGATATAACCCCTTTTTTTCCCTCCAAGTTACTATATTTTGAAATCAAGGGCCTTTAGGCAAAGATGTGGGAAATAGGAATAACAGTTCTTTACTCTCTCTCTCTATATATGTATATAACCAGTCAAACAAAACAACAACAACTCTGGCAGTAACAGCAAACAATCACAAACCCAGTGCCAGCCTTCTCGGCTGTCGGGCCCTTTCCCCTCGGGTGCAGTTCCGCTCGCAGCCGGCAGGGGCGCTGGCGGCTCCCGGTGAGCAGGGCAGGTGCGATGGTTCCCCCGCGGCTGCAGGGGGCGCTCCGGAGCGAGCTCGGGGAGCACGCGGCACCGGTGCCCTGGGATCCCGGGAAGGGATGGGACAAAGGCTTCACAAACCCCTGGGCAGCCGATCCCGGACTCTCGGGAACAGCAGGCTGGAACGGCAGGCTAGAACGGCAGGCTAGAACGGCAGGCTAGAACGGCAGGGACGAACGCAAATCCCAGGTGGCAGGTGAGATGTATCCAGATGGGAGAACCCCACGGAGGCCCAGGCAGGCAGGGCGAGCAGGGCTACAGCGTAGCGAAAGCTCGAAGCAGCAGCGGGGCAGGGCAGCCACAGCTCGGTCTCCAGCAGGGCAGGGAAAGCGGCTTTTGGGGTCCCGGCGTTGCTTCCAGCAGGAAGAAAGAACGGCCAAAAAGAAAGAAGCAGCAGCTCCTTTCTCTGCAGCTTCTCTCTCCGGACGCTCAGAGCGAACTGACCCCACACCCAGGTGTAGACAAAGGAGTAGCCAGGCCCGCCTCACTCCCCTTTTTGTCTTTCTTAAGTACAGCTATTTGTCCCCTAGCAACATGCGTATGGGAGAAAATTCCTTTAACAGGAAAACCTAAGACTAAACTAAAACCCCAACAGGCTGTCACTTATGCGCCTGTTTAAAAGACTCGTAGGAGTGCTACCAGCAAGCAGCTCTTGGGGCCAGCCATATCTGTGCAGTGCTTTTGGGGGTACGTCCACTCTCTCGAGCAACTGAGCAAGTGCCCAGAAAGTCAGATGGATGCTGTGCCCCATACATCACTTCCTAAACATTGCCCTGTCTCTAATCCACAGCTGCTGTGGACTTTCAGCATAATGTCGCTTTGTTTGAATAGCAGCAACAGCGTCTAAAGAAGCAATAGATTTTGAGACAACTGGAGCAATCATTCTTTGATCCCTGGCAAAGCCCAGGGGCTTGATTATTATCCAGTGGAAGGAGCTGAGATAAATAAGTTTTCAGGGGTAGGCAACTCAAAAGAGGTCAGGCTGGAGGAGGATTAGAGTGACGGGTGAGAGGGTGCGCCCTCCTCCCAGGATAATGAGGTTAGTCATGAGCAAGCCACAGGGTCCTCTCAGAGCCCAGTGCTTTTACAGGGCTCACATGCATTTTCTAGGAGCAGGCAGGAATGCTTCTCTCCGTAGACCTTTGTCACCTCCTTGGAAGCTGATCAAACGCATTTTAATAAAAACCACCATTTGACTCCTAATGTTTTTATACTGATTAAGAACATTGACTTGGCTGACTGAACAAGGGAACCCATTGTAGCTCAGCTGCTTTATGTTGGAAAAGCTTTGATCGGACTGAGTGGGAGTTTAAGGTACTCTATAAAATGAATTTTGGTGATAAGCTTATAAACTGAATTTGAACCTTGCACAGGCGCCAGAGACAAGGAATAAACAGCTCAATTTATATTCTCTAAGGATACACACCAAGATGTCCCTTTAACCTTTAGTTATGTTGCATTGGGGGTCAACCTGTTTCTTAAACTGTTTGAAATTATTTGTCCAGATTAGCTGTCCATGCTGAAGATGGAGAGCTTTGAGGGTGGTTCCCAAGAACCCTGAAACCAACTATAATGAATGAGTTTGGTGCTTTACTTGGAGAAAAAAAAGCTGAATGAGTTATGGAGCTACTAAGTAGCCCCAGTTCATTCACACATAGTTGAGGATGATGTGCTTATCTTGATCCCAACACAGTATTGTTAGAATACCTTATTTCAAGGGCATTCCTGTCTGACATCTTCCCTCCCTCCCATTACTTATCAGCCTCTGTAGTTATATACAGAGAATTAGAAGACACTGGTATCTGACAGGAAACCTGGGGAGCATGTAGGATTCATCTCCCATTTCTGCTGAAGCTGGTCGTGAAACTTGCAGTGGATCAAGTGGAAACAAGCTCAGGTGGTCATCCTGTGAAATCTTCTGGTCCTACACATCTGGGGAGGGTGTAAACGCACAGGAGACAGTCTGAAGAGTCTGCTAACTGGTCAAGTAATTATTCACCACCACTGGTGTGTGCAGCACCGATCCCAGCACAGCCATTAGGGAGAGTCCAAGGCTGCTGCAAACCCCAGGAACAAAGGAATTGCACATCGCAGCAGCAGCGCGGTCTTTGCCCAGAAGAGATTCTCTTTAGAAGGTGAGATTGTGATCTGTCTGAACATATGTCTACATACCTTATCAGAGGTTTTACTCAACTGATACGTAAGTCTCACAACAACGGGAAAAGACAGTTCTATTTCCATTTTTTCAGGGTGGAGGCTGGAAATGAAAAACCTGAGGTCTGGCTCTGTGATGGCCTTCTGCATATCTGCAGGCAAGCCACTCCCAATATCATGCTGTTCCTGAAGTCTCTCCACATCTACCCCAAGAGATAATTGCTGAGATCCAGCAGCCCCCTGAGCAGTCATTCCTCCTTCCCAGCTTCAAAACAAATGCACTCCATTTATCATAATAAAAGGAATTTTTTTTTTTAAACCTGGATTACATTTTGTGCCCTGCATATGTGCATATGCCTCTTCATCCCTCCCGGTGGCTTCTACCCTAATACCCAACTCCAAATAAGTATAGAGACCTCAGTGGTATCAAAGTTACATTAAATTTCCATGAAATTGGGAAAGTGAATAATTCAAATGTCACTTCTCCTGAGAGAGAAGTCTTACCAGATGTCAGAGGGGAAAAGGGATAGAGGGACAGAGAAAAAGACATGAGAAACAAGGCTTCATTTGCTCATTCTGTTGCACACAGTGATTTTATTTTGTGTTTTCTGTTTGCTTTCTCATGACCCATCATTCTCTAAACCTTATTCATGATTTGAAGTGTAAATTAGTATATTAGCAATCAAATATTGCTCCCATTAGCCCTCACTTGCTCTCGGCATTGTATCTGGAAGGGCCTAATGCTCACCTGGTGTTGACTCTCCACCCATGACAGGGGTAGAATTTAAGTAGCAGGGACGCTGGACATGCAAATGGAACAAGTCTGCTGGGAGCGGGAGAAGGCCTATTCATTGACCAGTTTCACCATATGCTAAGGGAACACAATAATACGTCTAAATAGGGGACAAATTGCAAAAACTAATTTGTGAACTGAGGCCCCATTCCTTGGGGTGAAGTTCTTTTACCTCCACTGCCTTTGCCCGTATAGAAACAACTATGGAAAAATTCATCACAAACCATCATCTTCTGCAAGCCTTCTGAGGGCATTATTAACTTCTTCACATGCTCCTGTTCAGGAATCATAGACTTCTGAACACTCAGGTTTGAACTGACTAGCTTTACCCTCAGCCTGCTCTCTTCATGACACATTATTTTATTCATCTGCCCTAAAATAACAAGGTTTAATTGGCAATCTGGTTCTGATTTACTAATATCTCCTTGTGCATGGAAGGAGACCTCGAATTCTATGTTCTCATTCTCAATCAACGTCAGCTTGGTATTAACTCAGTGTTATTACATTATTGATTTTATTCATCCCAGGAGCTACAGCAATTTATCATGGAATTTACACTTCTGTAACAACCAACACAAATCAAGACCATTTGTTAGGCTTGCAGTGTAGAGTAGAAGGTTTTTGGAATCTGATCCTCATTTTCCTTTACATTTGTTTAGATTTCCAGTTAATCTGAATTCCTATCTTGCCCCTTTGAACTCTCAACCAACTGTAAATACTTTTGATAAATTTCCATGCTAAAAACTATATTGCAACACAGTTCTTTAAAAAAAAAAAGGAAAGCCAACTGCAAAATACCCAGTGCTTTATGATGTATTGATGTAACTGGTTCAGGGAAATAAACAGTCAGCTGCTTTAGGTTACACAGTGGCCAATGTAAACAATTAAATCGGTTTGTAACCTCAATCATGCATTTGGTTTTGCTACACAGTATAACCATTTGCAATTTTAACTCTTGAAGGTGTGTAGTGAATTTAAAATGTCCTTTCCCATTGCATTTTACTGTCTAACTTATATGGAACATATGAAGAGATTCTGGGAAAATTCGTAGCCTGCTTCTGCATTTGTTCAGTCTTCCTCTCTGGCTGGACTCTGTGATGTCTGGAGAGATACTGAAAGGATGATGTCAGAAGAATGGGAAGTGAAAGCTGATGGGAATTTTAGTCAGATGCTTTGAACTGTTGATTTAAAAAAATAAAGTTAGTGACTACATAGCTGAAATGCTGATTTTGTATTTGGGAGAAAGGATGTGGGACACCAGAGAAGTCACAGCACTGACTGATGTTAACAGAGGTACTTTTTAGAGGGCTTAAGCACCTTTACTATCTTCCTTCACATTACAGGAAAATCCAACACTGGCTGGAGTGCAAAGAAAAACTTTGTAAACTTTGCTAGGCCATATGGTAATTTTATCACTCTCCTGTATATTCATCCTGTTCTTGCATCTATTATCTAAGTATAGTAAAACTAAATCTTTAAGGGCATACTGTTGCTTAGTGGTAAGAGGGCAAAGATGAGACTTGAATTAATAGAAAGGGACCAGTTCAGCTGCATTTAAATTAAAGCACATGAGTAATCTGGAAAAAGAAGGATTGCAAAATCTGTGTGTTCATGGCATTGCCAACCTTCAGTGTTACCTAATGTGGTTGGGATTACATCATCAGAACAAACTTTCATCAGTTCATCACGGTTTGCTTATGTCACACTATTTTGAGCTCAGCATGGAAGTGATGCTTTCATGCAAAATTTGTCCCTTCCTGAGTATTGCAAACACTGTCAGAAACTCCATTCTATATTACCACAGCTTGCCACAAAGTACCTAGGAAGAGAAGGCCACTCCACCCAAAAATATAAGATAAAAAATATAGGAGCTAGAGGATTTGTGCAGACTTTCTCTTTGAAGTCACCAAAGCAAGACTTTCTTGGCCTTGTTGCTCAGAAGAATTTCAGGAACATACATTACCAGTAGTTTCCACATCAATATCCTGGTCTGGGTCTCAGCATTTCACATGGTGGAGAAAGGTGAATACCTGGGTACCTGACTGCTTGTGAGGTTTGAAATAGAGGAATGCAAGAGACAGGGAAGAGAAGACCAAGAACTTCTTTTGGATTGCCTGGGTAGACAAATGGGGGTTTTATGTTTTTACAACTCTGATAGCACAGCCAGCTTGCACCTGTGCCAGAAACTTTTATGCGTTCGCTGTTTGCCTAGTGGTAGCTGAGCTGCTCAAAGGGTTGTAGCGAGATGTTACCTCTCTTCTCAGGCTGAGCAGTGGAGCAGGAACTCTCCTCCAGGTCAGACCTGGGGTCACCAAAACACCACAGAAGGCACAAACCAGAGCAGCTCTGTGGTACTGGGGGCAGCAGGAGGAAGCAGAGCAACTGTGAAAGGCAGGATATGCTCCTGCTATAATGTGCTCTGCCAGTCAGGGCCTGAGTGAGAAGCTGCTGTGCAGCTGTAACAAAAGACTCAGCACTCTTCTATAGAGACTGGCCAAAGCATGGGATTTGACAAGAGCTAAGATGGTTACCCCAGCTGCTGCTTCAAGGGGTGCAGAGGGGTTGCAATTTACCCTGGTCTCTTTGTCACCATCCAGGTGCACAGGTAAGCAGGCTCTGGCCTTTGCCAGTTTCTCAGATCAAGCCACAGGAAGCCCTAAGCACTTTTACAAACCCATGCAGCAGTTCCACAGGTGCTGGGCAAGAGCAGGCACGTGACAGCTATCAGATTAGCCACTGACCTCATGCTGTCTTTTCACGGCTCCTGGGAGGATGTGATGCAGCACAGAGGCAGAGCAGCACAAGCAATCAGTGCCTTGTCCAGCACCCAGCACGCTTGTACAAGGTTAACCCACCGACAACTTTAAACCAGCATGAGTAGCCAGAACTGATTTATCAAAGCTTTGCAACATGTGGCATTTGGCTTGGCACTAGGCACACTAGTGCTAGTTTCAGTGTGTTGCTGGATCACAGGTCTGGTCTGTGGCTTAGCCAGGGTGTTTGGATGGGTTGGTAGTTGTGCTTGGCTGTGCTGTGGAAGTTTTGGTATATTCACCTTTGCTGCCAGTGCTGCAGCAGCATGTAGGCTCCAACTGCTTCAGCTACAAATCACTGGGCCCCCTGGGCCAAGCCCTTGGGCTCTGCAGAGGGGTTTGACCTGCAGCAGCTGCACTGTACCATTTGAACATTAAAATATCTTCACTTGTTGCTCAGACTCCCTTGTTTTCTTCTCGCTGGCTCTGCACAGCTTAGTGCTGTCTCAGGAGTCTCTCTCAGCAAAGGTCGCTCAAGTCATGTTTCCGCACACAGGGAACTTTTCTCACCCTACACGGTAACCACGGAGATTTGTTTTCTTTTAAATTCCTTTCCCTTAAGTTCAATGCTATCTTTAGATGTCATCCTGTTTTGACAAATGTCCATGTAGTTCCTGATACTATCAGGGAACTGTGGCATGACAAGGACTGGCTTAAGTAATGGCTGCATAACTCTGTCAGGAATGAATGATGCAGCCCATTCCCTTTTTGGAAACACTCCCATTTTCAGTGATTCTTGCTCTGACGCAGCATCCGGCAGCCAGTCATGGTCCAGCTTGCCCAGGTTTTGATCTTTCCTGTTGCCCTGACCCTCTGCAAGCATCTCATTGCTGCAGAGTTTGGCTCACTCTCTGGGATTTACAGCCTGAGAGACTGGAGGGTTGGGATGTACAAAAGTAGCAGGGCAGGTAAATGAACACTGAAGCGTGAAATGGTTAACCGTGCTGGGATCTGGACTCTCAACCTGGCAAAGTTCCAGTGACGTGCCTGGAGCTGGAGTATGGACCTAGAAGTGCTCTTCCTGCCTCACAGGATAGGCCAGTTCTGTTCTGGATGCTGGTAATACGGTCTTCCAAGCAGAGGCTGTGGAGTCTGAGGGCAAGTGGTATACAGTCCTCTAAAATTTTGTGTCTGGCATGTAGTTGCACAGAATCACGGAATATTCTGAGTGGGAAAGGACCCACAAGGATCATCAAGTGAATGGCCCATACAGGGATTGAGCCCCCAACCTTGGTGGTGTTAACAGCATGCTGTAACCAGTGGAGCTATATATCTTCTTCAAAAAATTATTACTGTCTCTGCTTTGTGCTAATATTATACACAACCGGGTAAACATGAAATCTAAAGAGTTTTGTTGTCTTATTATTCAAAGAGAACTTCAAGTTTGCTGTACTCAAGAAATGTGAATGTATTTTTTTTTTGTTTCTTACAACATTTTGTATTAAACCACCGATGCTCTGGATATAGTCACTTGTCTCTCTGTAGATGTGTGTTTATCAGGGCTAACTAACACGGTGCCTTTGCTTGTTTAAACGCCACCGTTTTCCTGATGGTTTTCCCTCAGCAACATGGAAGTGAGCAGGAGACACACCAATTCTCAGGCTTCCTATCTTATGTTCCTCAGTTCTTGCCTGGGTGAGGCTGTCATGAGGACCTGTGCAAATGTCCCCTCGGAGAGATGTTTTGCCAGCTAGAAGATGTGCACGAAGCAGAAAAGGGGCAGCAAGGCTGTGAGTCTCTCCTCTGGCATCTCCGGCTTTTTAAACACCCTAAGCTTAAGCTCAGAAGTCTGACCATTCAAGTTCATACTTCAGAGTCATCAAATCAAAATATTATTGGAAATCTGACCTTAATTATAGACCATACAGTCTGACATCACCTTCAGCTAAATCATAAGATGACATTTCCATCCTATAATGGACTGTATAAACCTCAGCTTAAAATGGTGAACAAAATTATCCCATCATTACCCAACTGATAGAATGCCAGTGTGCATTCAGAGGCACAGAGGTGATCTTTAGCTTCACATGTGAACTTTATGTTTCTTTAATTAACTGCATCATACTGCATGTTGGCAAGAAGCTGTAATGATACTTCATCCTTCCATCGACCGAACGTTAGAAAGTTGCAGTAATAATACTGTCAAGAGACAGACTAGGTCTTGATTTAAGAACTACTCTAAATACCACGAAACAAAATCCCTTTTAATAGTTCAATATTATATACTCAATATGCTTATGTTAGTGAGTTCCTTAGTATAAACAGCTGGGACAAAAATCAATGTTATAGCTGGGTCAAACAGCTTTACAAACAGTATTTTGGATCCAAATAGCTAAGAGCTTTGAGTGTTGTGCAGGTGGTTGTAGGTAGGAGGTGCAAAGGATGATAAAGTTTGGTCAATTGTATTTACTTATGAGAAAATACTTGGCTTTGCCTAAGACACAGTGAGGGTTTGGGATGTATTGGGCTTCCTCTCCAAGGATTGTCCGCATGACAATTCTCAGCTTTTTTTCTGTCTGGCAATGTTTGGTACATGCCTGGGTCCAGCTCCAGTCCCCAGCCCTCCTCCTGCATCCGTTTTGCTGCCTCTCAACTCCAGGAGCCCTGCTGCTCTCTGCCTGTGTATCTCCTGATGCTGGCTTGATGTTAGGCTGGGTTCAGGATCCCAGCCTGGCCTTAAGCCCATAGACATCTGTGGAGGCATTTCCCTCCAGCAAGTAGTGCTGAGGCAGCCCAGGCTGGCATACCTCCATGCCTCATTCCCTGTTTACATTTCAGGATGTAAGCCTGAGATGTAACTCACATTCCAGGAGACAAGTACTTCTGGTCTGCCCTTAGGTACTGGGCATTAAGCAGAGGTGATATGGTGGCAGTGCAGCTGAGGGCTCCAAAAGCGGTGTCTGTGGTGTAGCTGTCAACCCTGATCTCCTTCAAAATAAGATGAAGTTGCTGAGTTCTTACCCTGTTTTGCCCCAGGCAGCTTCATGGACTGAGAAGCTTGATTTTTTGGTCACCCTGAGCCATGCAGCTATACAGGCTGTTAAATTTTCTGATCGGAATCCAACAGGTCTGCTTCTGTGTCTTGCCTTCCTGTTCCTTCCCCTTCTTTGCCTGTACTCAAGGTGAGGTGCAGGGTTCAGCGCCCTGCATGTTCCCTTTCATAGGAAGTCTGTACCAGAAATTCCTTTGCCACCCCTGCCCCTGGCAGCTCATTCCCGGTGCAAAGCCCCAGGCCGATGCCACAGGGGCAACCATCGGCAGCTGAGGGCATGGGAAGGGACTCTCATCCTCCGGGAAGATGCATAGGTAATTCCACCCTTGGCCCATCTTCTCTGCCCAGAATTTAGAACAGCTTCATGTGTTTGCTTTTGTTTTGGGTTTAAATATGTGCTTGGCTATCTCTTAGAGCTATCTCAAGTGCAGGGGTGTGGTGAGGCTGCATAATTTAACCCAGCCTGTGACATCCCACAGTCTGTCTCTGTAAGGTTCCTTTACCTCCTTCATTTAAGTTGGTTTAATAGCTGTTCATTTAATTCCCTTATTGCCACTCTTCTTTTAGCTTAATGAGACATAGTCTTAAGTTGGCTGGTAATTGAGACAGAGGAAATAAAGCCTCTCAGAAACAGAGCAGGCTCCTGCTGAAGAGAGCCAGTCTTTTAGAACACCCCTTCATTTGTCTTCCCAGGAGGAAGGATGTTCTGGGTGCTCATGTGGAGGCCCAGTTCCTACCCAAACTTTCATCACATACACTCCATTTGTCATTTCCTGTCCCTGGGGTTCTGCAAAACCCATTGACCAGGCACAGTGCCTGCCATGCCAGTCACCTCCTTCACACCTCAGTGGAAATGCTCAGGCACGGAACTTGAGGAGCTTCATCCCCACCCCAATGGAGTCACTGGAAGAATGAAAGCCTCTGGCTTTCACAGGGTTAGGGTTTCAGCCTAACCATCACTTTGCAGTTGAACAGCTACAGGCCAAACACACCCACAGGATCCACAGCATACATCTCTAGCAATATGCTCCAATTTCATATGTATTTGCATATAATCTTATCAATTAGGGGTTTTCCACTAAACTCTTGCTCTGACATGGTGAGGAATGTTCAAGACAGCAAAATGGAAAACACAGCAGGGAGATATGAACATGTGAACAAAGAGGGCAGCCTCTTCTCTCCAGCTGGCCCTGTCACCCTTGGTTTTGGCTTCCAGAACTGCCCCATGGTGGTCCTAAGGAGCACATGTGACAAGTATGGGCAGCAGCATTCTGGTCCTCATGCTTCTTCTTTCTCATTGTATGTTGTGATTTGCTGCATGTCAGACACCAGCCCATCAAGTCTGCATAGAGCCTGCATTCAAATCACTGACCAAGGTATTTTTTTAATCCAGGACAAGGCGGATCTCCAGATCTCCATCAAGGGGGATCCTATTCAAGATAGTTGCTTGCTGCCAGGGATTTACAAGGTGCAAGGGGAGTGATGTGTTGTCTGTTAGGGACAGAAGGCAAGAGGATAATACAGTGCTGTCATTTTTGATTTCATAGGGCAATATGCCACTCAAAGTGTAGTTTTAGTCTTCAAGGGGATAGTATTTTCTTGTCTCTCTCTTTTATGTTTTTAATTCTCTGTGAGATAGATAAGTGCTATTACCCACTTCTCTTGGGCTGAAGTCACAGAGGATGTGAAAAGTGAGAAGCTGAGCTCTAGGGTCTAACCATCCCCCTTCAGTATTGGACTCCTTCTTGGTAAAAGGGAAGAAGATGGGCATCCTTTCTCAAGTGCAGCCAATCTCACCAAGCCAATGGCATGATTTCCTCATAGGCAAACTTGGGAAGTGGAGACTAGATGAGTGGATGGTGAGGTGGATTGAGAACTGGCTGAACAGCAGATCCCAGAGGGTTGTGATCAGTGGCACAGGGTCTGGCTGGAGGCCTGTCACTAGTGGTGTCCCCCAAGGTTCAGTAGTGGGCCCTGTATTGTTTAACTTATTCCTCAATCACTTGGATAAAGGGACAGAGGCCTCCCCAGCAAGTTTGCTGATGATACAAAGCTGGAGGAGTGGCTGATACCCCAGGGGGCTGTGCAGCCCTTCAGAAGGACCTCAACAGGCTGGAGGGATGGGCAGAGAAGGACCTTCTAAAATTAAACAAAGGCAAATGCAAGGTCCTGCACCTGGGGAAAATAAGCCTGAGCACCATTACAGGCTGGGGGCTGATCTGCTGGAAAGCAGCTCTGCAGAGAAGGACCCGGGGGTTCTGGTGGAGCACAAGCTGTCCATGAACCAGCAGTGTATCCTTGGGGCCAAGAAGGCCAATGGTATCCTGGAGTGCATTGTCAGCAGGTCAAGGGAGGTGATCCTACCCCTCTACTCTACTATTGAGGCCGAATCTAGAGAGCTGTGTCCAGTTCTGGGCTCCTCAGGACAAGAGAGACATGGAGCTCCTGGAGCAGGTCCAGTGGAGGACAGTGAGGATAGGACAAGAGGCAATGGGCAGATGTTCCACCTGAATATGAGGAAGAACTTCTTTACTGTGCAGGTGACTGAGCACTGGAATAGATTTCCCAGAGGGGTTGTGGAGTCTCCCTCCCTGGAGATATTCAAGAACCATCTGGACACAATCCTGTGCCACATAATCTAGAATGAGCTGGGATGTTGGACCAGATGTTCCACTGTGGTCCCTTCCAACCTTACACATTCTGTGATTCCGTGACTCTGTGAATGGCAGTTATACACATTTCTTCCCATCTCTGTTGTTTTTCTATGAATATATTCAGTTCACTCCTGAGGAACAAGGATCCTGGACATGTGTCACTTCATGGCAGACAGTTGTGTTGTGGGTCCTCTATGAGGTTCAGATCCTCTGCAGTGTGCTCCATGAGCACCTCAAGTGCTTCTGAGAACCCACCATGATTATGTCTCCTTACTCACAGGATTGTGAAGTCCCTGCAATGCTTTCCAGCTGCGTGTCAAGTCTGGTCTGGAGAACCCAGCTTTAGGTGAGAATACACTTCAAGGGCCAGCTGCACACAATACTGACTAATGCTTCTTTTTCCCCCCAGATACAGCCCTGTCCAAGGTGGGTTAAACACAGACCACCAGCCATGCAAACGATCCCTTCATTATATAATTTTTTTCCCCCCCAGAAGCTCTTAATTTGGGATGTATTTCAACTAGTGACCTTGACTGGAAAAGTACCAGATCCCATGCTGTGTATCTTGGGGATACCCTGTCTCATTAATAAGTACCTTCATTTCAGAGTATTGTCTATTTATTTTGGAAGTTTTACCTCCCCTTGTTGAAAAAACAGAGATGAATTGGGATAAATACAGGCAGGAAATGGTTTCCATGGCAACACTAAGACTACATAAGAACAACCTCATCATTCACTTTTATTCCTTAGATACACTTTTAAAAGAAGTTTGAGCTACATTAAAAGACATCTCCTGTTCACAGCACCCAAGTCAGCAGAAATAATCAGCCCTGATTTCACTTTCAGTGACATGGGAACTAAGTTCCTTTAAAAAACAGGGACGAAAGGTCTTAGTTTCCATGGAATGAAAGCTCAGTCAAAAGAGGAGTTCATTCAGATTCAATGCTGGTCAAAAAAAAGCCGCTTTATGCAACATTCAGCTTTGCTGAAGTGCAACTCAGACTAACAAACTTGCAGCATATCCTGCTCAGAGTCTTAGGTTTTGGTGAAGCCTTGGTCAGATTGACTGTAAACAAAATCTAATCTAGTTGTGTGACACTACTGGGAAGGAAATCCGTAAAACTCTTTCTGAGAGCTTATTAGTGGAGACATCAAAGCTTGGTGTGATATAATTTCTACTCCTGTCACGTTGCACTACTACATTCCCTCCTCCCTCGTGATCTGCTTGCCAGTTCTGCCAGCCTCCCCACAAGCTGAAAGGTGCAGGAGAGACATTTCAGCAGTTTGGATGACTTTAGCTTCCATCTAGAATGGCGTGTCTAGCCTCAGAAGCCGGGACACAGTCTCCTCACCCAAGTTGGTCTACAGTCTGTTGGCAGAAGGGTCCTCCTGAGGAAAAACCATTTGGGAAGGTTTCAGGCTTAGTCCTGACAGATTTCTGCCTCCAGAGCAAGCAAGATCTTCCCTTTCTTGTCATTACAGAGAGATCAGATTGGCCAGCAAAAGTCACAGCATCCCAAGGACCTGGTGTTCAACCTGCTTCCTTGTCTCATGACTTTTCTGGGATCGCTGCTTTCCAAACAAAAAACCCCATACTGTATGTAAGACCTATTTTCTTTCTTCTCATCTGCCTAAGCAGCATTAGATTTTTCTTCTGTAATGCTGAGGGGTTAATTCATAAGCACAGGTACACATCATTATCCACAACCTGGGTTTTTATTGAACATGTTATTGATGCTATGGAAGGAGGACCCGTGGCTGATGACAGGTGGAGATGATGACAGAGAACACTTGTGGTCATAGGAGGATCAGTGGTTTAGCTGGGTGCAAACAAACCATATGTGCTTCAATGTGTGTCTAATGTGAAGTCACAGATCTAGGAACAGAAGTGGCAGAACATGAGAAGGTCTCCAGGGCCTGTCTGGCTCATTGGAAAGAATCTGGTCTCATTGGACCCCTGACAACAAGACTGGTCACTGCTTACCATTGCCTGATGAGGACAGATACTTGATGGCCAAATGCTTTTTGTTCTAGATGAATAGAAAAACTGGGTGGAAACTGAAAGTAAGGAAATTCAGATAAAAATAAGATGCATTTTTTTAATGTGAGTGTAATAGTAATGACTTCAAAAAAGGTTGAAGTGTTTTTTCCTCTCATAAGAAACTTAATATTTGTGGTGGTTTTCTTAAAGGTAGATGATTTCCAGGTATGAACCATGTTATGTGGGGTATCAGAAAAGGTAGTCACAGTGGTACTGTTCTAGAGCCTATTGCATGACGAGCAGAGCAGTGGAGAAGATAGTCCGATATCATGGCCAATCTGGTACACTCAGCCTCTTGGAAGGACTCATGGGAAGAAAGGGGATATTTGCAGAAGATTGCTGATACACATCTTCCTTTTCCTCAGGCCCCTTTGGAGACCCTCAAGAGGGAGAGTGTCTTGTTTTACCAGTCCCCGTTTATTTGGTCTTGTCATCAGCTTAACTCCATTGCTGCCTTGTGTTAGTGGAAGGGTTTGACAGTCTCTTCTGAGACGGATTAATAGAGTCTTCCTCTGAAGTAGCTCAGTGTGGCCCAGCTGATGGTGCGCAGACAGCACACTGGCAGGCAGTGCTGGCGGAGCTTTGAAGAGGATGATTGTGTGGGGGACTGAAGTGTTAAGAGTTAATAACTCAAACAATCGGCCAGTTGCAAAAGCAGCAGAGTGCTTTGCTGGGGCCAGGTTTGCACCCCTAGCCGAAGGATAGAAGGAGAGTTTTTGTATCCGTGGTGGCAAAACCTCTGACCTGCATAAGAACAGCCCAGGTGCAGAAGGGGGTGCGCTCCCACCTCCAGAAGATGACCAAGACAAACCAACCTTTGTTTAGCAATAAGCTGGGTTTGGGCCAGATAGGGGGGAAGGCCGATAAGAAACACATCCTGAATAGGTGGGATAATGCTTTTTATCATGACAATGTCCTCCCTTACACAAGTAGTTCAGGTGTAAATCTCCCCTGCCGGGAGGTATGGAGACATTCACATTCACATGGGCTTGAAGGTTTTCATCCCTTCTGAGGGGGCACAACTGGCTCAACTACGCGGGCGTGAGAAACGGCTGTCAAGTCTTAGGAGGAGTCATAAACCATCAAAGACCCCCGAAGCGCCTCCAGACTCACTTTTAGGGGGCGCTTCGGAGAGGACTGGGGGCGATCCCCCGTGTTGCAACACAGTTTAAATGTCAACCGCCCTCCCCTCCCCCGGGAGGTACCTGGCTGTTCCCACCTGAAGCTGAGCGTTTATTAACCCCTTGAACTTTGTGTTTTGTGGGCTTCCCCCACGTCCCAACGGATTAAGACTGCGACCATCACTTGGACCAAGGGACATTGAAATTGCAACAACCTAGTTCTCTTGCTTGATCCACTGCTCTTTCCTGTCCACTATCTACTCTTATCCTTTTATTCTTGTTCTCTCTTCTCCTTAAAATTTTTCTCAAGTGGTATCTTAATACTTTCATATTGTTATATTTTTACAGATAATAACCAAAACAGCTACATACCTTTGTTCCATTGAAACCAAATTGTTCTAAAATAAACCTGCCAAATATACGTATATATGGACACCAGTCATTCAGTGTCATTTAACTCTAATCAGCCCCAAGGGATCTATTAACAAGAACCTCAGTTACCCTCGAGTCCAGGGCTGGGTTGTAAAATATGGTTACTGCGGAGGTGAGAGATTTGCAAAGAGCCCCAAAACCTGAGTCTGTTTCCCACTGATGTTGTGCCACTCTGGATTAGCTCATAACAGGAAATGATGCTGTATCCAAAGACAGTCCTAGAAACTAATGTAGTCACTTCCTTACCTTCAAGGGTCTGATTAAACTCAGAAATTATTTCTAAACCTGCTTCTGCATTTTCCATCTAGAGTATTACTAACTTCAAATGAAAAAAAAAAAAAATCCGAAATGCTGCAATACTGTAATGATGAAATATGACTGAGGTGTGGGTGGTTTTGTTCTGTAAATGAGCATGCACTGTTTGTTTCAAGATCAAGATACAACAATTGTATATAGTATTTCTGCTCTGTGGGGTGAGATTGTACCATCTATAGTGCTTGGCATCAGGGATGGACTTTCCTTATCATGCTGCACTTCTTAAACAAGATACTTCTCAAAGAGAATACCTTTGTTCAAGAAGGGCTCAGACAAAATGAACCAGTTTATGGAGACCAGACTGGATAACCACAGCACTCTCTTTCTGGTTTAAGCTGCAAAAGAGGATTTCCTGAGCATGAGGAACAGGACAGCTAAGAGAGGTAGTCTAGCATTGTGGCCAAACACTGAGACCCATCTTCTGAGAAGGAGCAACAGGAAGAAAAGAGAAGAACTGCTTAATAGGGAACTTCACAAGGCCCATGCTCCATAAAGGGCTTCTCAATGCAGCTTGCAAGCCAGGCAGTGGGCCAGGAGCCAGAGCAGCAGAAGCCATGGGGCATGGCCCAAACTTGCATGATCCATGGTGACAAAACTTGTGGAGCTCCTCTTTTGGGAATGAGATCCCTAAGGGCCTGGCTGTGCCCCTGCCTGCCCTGGGTGTGTAGAAAGAGGAGGTGTATACACTCTCCTGGGCTAAGATACAGGAGGGCTTGGCTGGAGGATTGCTAGTGCCTCTTCACCTGCCCTAGCTCTGTTCCTGCCCAGGATTAACTCTGTGCAAAACCCTCACTGATTTCAGCAATTGTTGCCTAAGCCCCCCTCTCCATGCGTCTGTGCTTCTCTGCCATGTCTATCAATTAAGCAAAAGCCCCAGACATCTTTTTGCTCATACAATGCTTTAATTATAAAGTAGTTTGCTTCTGATTGGCAATTACTCTGCCTGGGAATGGGCCTCACTAGTGGGTGGGCTTTCAAGACCTGGCTGTCACTCATCTGCCTTTTCCCCTTCTCCATCTGGCTGCCGAAGCATGAGGTCTCACAGACTTTTCTGTGAAATAAGAGCACTAATTAAGAAGTGGATTGGATTGGCCTTCACTAAGGCAGTATCTTTGGTTTGTTTTTTTGTTTTTTTTCCCTTTCCCTCCCTGTGAATAGGAAATGTCTGATACTCATTGCAGTTCCTAGGCTAACCCAATCACACCGTGGCACCTGGCTCCTCCTGCCAGACGTGCTGTAAAGGAGAGAAATGAGATAGCCATGGCACATAGAGAGCCTGCCACTGACCTGCTTCTGCTAAAGGCTGTGGGACTACCCTGGGAAAAACACTTCTCAAAAATACCATCCCAGTCCCAGATGCTGGGATGAGATCTGAGGGGTCACCATGGGGATCTGTGGAAAGGGAAACCAAGGGACAGGGCTGGGTGTGGGGAGCAAACTGGGCCTTCTTGCTCTGAAATCCTTGAGCTAAAGACCAGGGACAGAAATGCAAATGTGAAGAAACTGGAAGTCTCTTCAGTATCCTGACTCAACTGTGCAGCTTTGCAAGCTACCCTGGGGTGGGGGACGGGTGCAGGAGCCTGGGCACTGTCTGTGGTCTTCCTCCTGGCCTGGGGAAAGCCTCAGCCCCCTCTTGACCTCACCTGCCCCCAGTCCTGCACTCTTCCATCCCATGACATCCTGGCTGCTGGCACAAGCCGGTCCCAGCTCAAAAATGCCATAACGAGTGGAAGTGTCATAGTGCAGGGTTGTCCTGATATGGCCAAAGGCAACCTGCCACCAGCAGGAGTCAGCCACTGTTATAGTGGTCTTCGCATAAACTTTTTATGGCCGGTGACATCTGGGTTGTTCAGCATGTTCTCCTATGTCAGTTGACCCCTCAGACCCTATCCTAGCCCTTTCCCACATCAGGAAGCATCTAGAGACAGAACCTTTTCCTTTTGCAACTAGAAACTCCACAGGATTAGGTCTTAATACCGTGCACTTTGGTTTTGCTTATTAGAATCAGACCAGTCGTTATTCAGCAGTGAATATTGGCAAAGATCAAATATTTTGTGGCACAGAGATTAGGAACTGAGCACATTTTCGATGAAACTCTCCCTTTCTTCAGCAGCCTGTGGTTTTTTTGAGCAATTTAGATTCAGCCACTAGAGAGCAAACTTCTTCTTTTTATCAAATGGCAATTTATATATTCCTTTAAAAAAGAATCGTACAGTTCTTCAGGCTAAAACCCATGAAAATTGAAAACGGCTCTAAGTTTACAGAAGGAAAAAGAAGCTTGCTTGCTCACTCTTTTTGTCTTTTTCCCTCTTTCTCTCTTCACAAACTGTGTTTCAAGAAGAGAGAATAAAACGAGTGTGTTTTGTTGTAGTGAAGGCCTCTGTTAATGACTGCAGAAGCTCTCTTCCTTCATGTCAATCACTAGAGGTAATTGTTCACCCTGACATTTGGCAGGCTGTGTGAGTAGAATCTCAAAAGGAGGCCTTGGGATGCCAATAGGACACGTGTGTGCAATTATGCCGGAGTTAGAGAGGAGGGATCTGCAAACTATTGGGATTATACACATTAATATTGGAGGCTGCCTCTTTCTGGATTAGTGCTGAGCAGCTCGGCTCCTTAGACCATGTGGTTTAAATGCCCTTGAGATGTGAATGCAAACAGGTTGGAGAAGTCAAATCTTTCTGGGAGGGAGTCTTGAGCCATGGGCTTTCATTTGTGCCTCGGTCTTTCACAGCTAGGACATGCCCTGCTCTGATGGTGAGGACAGGTATGGAGATAAGTGGTTTAACAGGAGACAAGTCCCATGTATGGGCTGGGACTGTGCTGTGTGTCCTGGGCTTGCCAGCCCAGGTAGCAGCAGCAGGAGGGAACTGACCTGTCTCGGGACCACCCTCAAATGGCCCAGAGCACTAATGAAGCAAAGCTAGTTCTCTCAAGATCTGGCAAGCCACGTCAGCAGCTGATGAAAATCAGCTCTTCCCAGGAAAATGGAAAGGGATTTTGTGAAGTACTTAGTGTTGTCATTAGTGTGTACTCAGCAGGTTATCTCTCTGCCTCTTTTTGTGAACTGACCAGCTGCAGATACATGCTGTTGCCTAATGTTCAATGAGATGTGCCCTTCTGGTGACTCACAGGCATGATATTAAGTCCCAGGAACTGAGATGAACCTTTACAAAAGGGTCCTCCAATGGGCTGTGGGTGATATGTGATTTGACTGCTAAGAGGACAAGTCCTACTGTTTAATGTTCTGTTGACATTATGAATTGCCCCATGGGGTGATGTGGCCCAGATTTAATCAATTTAATCCATTGTACCCACCTGGGAGCTAGTGTTTTAGACTGAAACTGCTTTATTTTCTTTGTGCTACATTCAGCAAGATGAAGTGGCTATGAAATGAATTAGTTGTACCCCTACCACATGCTGCGAGAGACTCTACAAGCCAGATGTTTTGCCAGGTCCCCAGGCACCTTAGGATTTTGGACTCAGTCAGAGCAACTACCAGAGTCACAGCTGGAAAATCAGGTCATTCTGTTGCTATGTAAGTTTTTATATTTTCTTGTGAAGCCACTGATCTTGAGACCAACTACATCTTGGGCAAGTGCTGTACAAATGCAGGCAGCAGGTATTAAAATCCTTTTACTTCTATCTTGGGAACATCAAGGTGTTTGGGAGTTGATGAGTCAGTTTGGAGAGTGTGGTACCTCCATCCCTCTTTTTGATGCAACTTAGCTACAACTATGACTTCAAAGATCCATCACTTCAGGGGCTTGGATGTGAACAACTTCTCTGTAAGGTCACAGAGATCACAGAGGTACAAACTGAGAAGTGAGGACAGAAGCAGGTTTGGAGTGTCCCACACTGCCAGGCATCCAGATCACCACAAGGGTTGGTTATTGACCTGGCTGAGCAGGTCAATGGTGTGACATCTCCTCTGACCCTCTATCTACTAATACCTGCTTTGGTCACCTCTGTAAATAACTAGTAACCCTTTGTGAAGTGTGGCTTTGGGCAAGCTTGCTTCACCAGAGAAGCTCCTAGCTGGCGCTCAGATTAAAAACAGCCACTGGACAAAGTAAACAGCTCCCAGGACACCTTGGCAGCAGCTGCATAGCTCATGTCTTTGCTCTGTGTTTGACAGCCCAGTGCAGTGTCAGTATAAATTCAGCCCTTGGCACATTCAAACCTCTTGTACACTCTTACCTTCCCAGCCAGCTTTTAAAACTGTGTCAGAAGCAAAAGCTGATTATCAGCTTAAGCAGTGCTGTTTCTCCTCTTTGGCTGTAAACATTGGCCACAAGCAAGGGCAAAACCAGCACCTTGAAGTTTCTCTAGAAGGGGCCTCTGGATAGGAATTCTTTAGGCACTCAGCATCTACTTCATCGACAGGTACATCAGTAGCATTAATAGCATACATTTAAAAGTGCTCTGTGCAGCTTCCATGTAGGGACAAGGATCTCTGTCTTTTTAAAAAAATAAGGCTGTGATGATTTTTATTCTGTGTCTGAAAACCCATTTCTGCAAATGTTTATGTGTCTACAATTATATCCCATAAACTCTTAATGGAATGGCTTGCACACTTTTCCCCAGGAACTCTTCTAAATGCCCCTCATAAGTGATTGTTTTCAAAAATACTTTTTGCTTTTGAGTATCTGCTTGTATTTTCTATATCCCTGTGGGACAGGCTGCATTGCTATTACCATGCTGCGGTTGCTGAGGTCTCCATCTGCAGCATGTGTTGGTGCTGGACCACCCTGGCATCTGCATTTTGTGCCTCCCATGAGTGAGAACCTGTGTGCAGGGATGGGAAGGAGATGCATCCACCATGGGGGAAGGACCACGCTTGTAAGTTGTGGTAGGAGTGCAACTTCCTGTGGACTCTCTGCATGATTTTAAACTATGGCTCCCCTATTCCAGGCCCTGAGCTAAAGCACGTGTCTGTATTTCTCTCGGGTTTTTTGGCTTGGAAATTCTTTGTATGGGGAATTTTTTTAGTGGAAGCATTAAGGACATTTTTTCCTAAATCCTATGGAAAATATTTCATGAAGCACTGTGTTGTGATTAACAGAATTTCATTCTTGGCTTCTGTTTGCTCTGAAAAACTATTTTTACCTCCCTTTTTATACATCCCTTCTTTTCATACAAGAAATGTATCCATTTTAATAACTTTTCTGTCTGTCTCTCTGCCTAAAATTAGACAGCCACTTTCTTGTCTCTAACCATCTCCATAGTGTTATGCTTTTCCATTTCTTTCCTTTTTTTTTTTTTTTATTTCTTTGTGATTTCTTCCTGGAAGACATGGCTTGCAGTGAAAGTTTACTGATGCTGGAAAGGAAGATAGAACAAGATCAAATCCGGGCTCTGTCTCACTTACTTTACTCTTCATGTTCCAGGAGTGTTCAGTTTTTTGTCCTTCAACCAGACCTGTGACTATCTTTCAAGGCCTTATCTTTGTTTCTTGCCCTGAAATGAGAATTAACATCTCTGGTTAGAGGAGACTAAAACCAACATGCCACTGCTGTCTGATATGCTCAGGTCAGTCTGGGGTCTGCAGCAGGATCCTCTGCGTGGGGATAGTCTAATGACATTTGGTGTCATTCCCTGTCTCAGTGGGGTAAGGCTGGTTTTATGTGACCTCGAGCCTTGCTCAGCAATTCCCTTGTGTGGTTTTAGGCTTAAGCTGGCAATTAGAGCTGTTCTTCTTTCAGTTCAAATGCACGTTTATCATGCAGAGAGCATTGCTGTCTTGGAGTGGTCCCAGGCCTAGCCTGGGGGAGCAGAGCAGAGAAAGGAAATGGGGTGTGGAGGGTGGGGGGAGAGGCCAATCACCTCTGGCATTATGAAACTTATGCCCTATAAAATACTGCAATTATATTGTTTTCTAAATCCAGTGGGAACTGTTGTTTTTCAAGCAATAAATATCCTCCTGCAGTGTTGGCAGCCATAATATGGCAGCTCTGACAACCCGAGAGTGAAAGTCATTCTAGTAACATGAAACAAGACCAGTGTTAGTGACTTTCTTTTAGTTAAGATGAGAGAAACAGTCAAAAAAGGTAAATAAATTGAAGGTTCAAATTTGTTTTCCTTTTCCCTTCTAATAATCTCTTTACAATAAAACCAAGACCTTCACTAGCAATATGTTTTCGAAAACATTTTGATAACAGAGCATTGAAAGATGCAGAAGGAATCACTAATGACTGATAGACCAATCCCAATAATTTTTATGAATGATGCTCATTTTTTTTGTACTTCAAACTTTTCAAGGCAAGATGATGTAGGCAATCATTCATTCTTTGAACACTGGCAATATTTTCTTTTCCCATCTCTCAGCTGTTTTGGTCTGGGATATACAACACATTCTATTGGTATTCCTGTAGCAGAAATTCAAATGAATAGCAGATACATAATAATGAAAAAAACAGAATGACATGATTAAACTGAGGTTCTAACACAGAAAACCTTACTTAACTTTCATCAGCACTAGAGTTAGATGCTTCTTGAGACAAATGGGAATGAATGTGCAGAGCATTTCACTGTTAATGCTGTACCTAAACCATATGCACTAATGTCCTATAATAATTAAACCACTCTGTTATGGAAATATATTTGCAGTTTGATCTGTCATTGGTTGAATGACAGGATTTGTAAACTAGATTTTCACATTTATGGAGAACTGTCCTTGTGCAAAATGTCCCTACTTTGATGCAACCTTGGACCTTCAGGTAAATTAGTCAAAATTGTGTACAAACAAGCACATTAACATATGTTAGACCAGATAATAAAATTGCAATACAAATGTACTAGGCTCCCTAATGTAATGGCGTTGACTTGTAGTATTCCTTGGGAAAACCCTTACCATGGTGCAGATGTTGCAAACCCAGGTGGATCTCACATACCCCATTTTTCTTATCAGCTGCGAGTTGTACATACTCACATCTCTTGGCCATCATCACTGCAGATCCCAAAGACAAGGGTAGACCTAAAGGAATATAATCTCATATTATCTAGTTAAAAGGGATGTATTTTGCTCTCCAAATCATTTTTCTCTAGGATCAAACACTGAGTGCCATTGTTACCCAGACATTTTTGAAATATATCCACAGTTCTCACACTAAATCTTAGTCAACAGGCTATGTGGTGAAGTAGTTGATCCCAAATTAAACCTTTGGGTTTTGTTCCTCTGTGTCTAACAATTTAGAAGCCACAACTGACTTCAAGGTGTGCTTAAATGAGAATAAAGTTTGCAGCAAAACCTTCCCTACTGCAAGAACCTTGCATATACATTTGTAATTATTAGCGCATTACCAGAGATGGTAGCATAGACATAATAAAATGATTTATTTTATTTTCCTGCCAGCACGTGTGTGTCTTAATTGTGTATCAAAGATACTCTTAGAATCCTCTTTGTCATGTAAATATGCTCATTGGCTAGTAAATATTAATGCTGCACTCTGGCTCCAGCTGTGAGAAGATTTTATTGTTGTGTTAGTGGTTTTGATTAGCCTCCAAAAGGTTTTGCAGCATCTACTCTATTTATTTGAAACGTACAGAACTGCTGCAAGCAAGGGCTGCTACAAAGAAAATCATGCACTTTCTTTCATTGTTTTTAATTAAGTTTGTGCCTCTTTAATGCTTTGGAGTCACTCTCTATGAAATTCCAGAGACAGGGAGGAGCTGCCTGGTACTTTTTAGTTCCAGTTTTCAGCGGACAGTGCTGAAGTAAAAGAAACATATGTCACGTCTTCCTATTATTCTCCCTAATTGTCACGGCAATTTACCCACGAGCTGACATGATAGCCATGGAGGGAAATGGAGCAAAACCTTTTACATAACTCTGGGCTCCAGGAAATCATGGAGGCAGATGGAAAGGGGAGGTTTGGTGTCTGCTGGGCTGCGCTGTGGGGGTTCTCCCCCATGAGATCAGCTCACAGGGTTGGTGGCCTGTCTTGACCTTTCTTCATCCAGCTGATGCAACAAAATCCTCCTCAGCTGTCCCTGCCATATCCCTTACAGCAGGGCACAACACTCTGTGGAGTTACCCGAGCTGGTGGTACTGAACGTCTCCCCGACTGCTGGACTGGTGTCTGTGGGATTGGTGTCGCCCTATGCAGGGACCCAGGTGCTGTTGTGCCCATACCAACATGGCTCTTGATGGTGAGAGGCACATTCTGTGGATCCCAGTTTTTGCAATGAGAAGGTTGTCCTGAATTCCCACATCATAAAGAGTGGGTGAACTTGTGCTGTATCCCTCCCTCCTGGCTCTGAAGGGGCTTTCTGGGGAAATGAACAGCAGCGATGTGGTGATCATATCCATTCCCTCGCCCAGGCTACCACAGTCAAAATACTTTGGCAGTATGAGCTCTGGTCTGTGCTACTTCACAGACAACCTCAGAGGAAAGGGTTTTGCAAGGAGATAAATCTTTGAGTTTGGGTGATTGCTTGCTGGGACAAACCCAGTTAGTCTTGCAGGGATGATATTTCTTTTGCCCTTTGATTTGACTTTAAAACTTGAATTAAATATGTCTAGCAGGCATTGACTTCTGAGCTGGGAAATTGGGCACTCTCCTCTGTCAGTGGAACATCTGGGACCATTAGCAGTGTCTGCTCCACAGTGAGGTCGACCCAGGTCAGCTTAGATGCACACATAACATCCATCTTCTGAGACTTCTGTCCATGAGAAATCCAAACCATTGCACCCTGGTGGAGAGGCTGTTTGGACATGACTACTTTTACTTATGGTGACTATGTCTGAGCCAATTTTTTGGAGCTAAATTGCCAGTCCCCCGTGCTGGGTAGTCTCCTCTAAATTGCTAGCTGTTAATTTTCAACCCAAAGACCTTTTTTTGTGGGGAGCACTTTTCAAAACTTAGTGCATTGGTGGGATTGAGCTCTGTTAGTAAGCCAGTTCTCACATGGAGGTCACCAGCACCTCTAACCTCCTTTACATAAACCTTAAATAAAAACCCACAGTACCTTTGCATGCTGAAGAATAAGTCTTGTTTCTATTATTCAGAAATTGCAGCATTTTCAGCTGATCTTTTAAGTGGTTCCTAATAAAATTGTTAGGACTGGAAAATCTTCAATAACATTTTTAAATACAGCCCAGCTTCACAGTAATAAACTGAGCTTTTAACAGTCCTCTTTTATAACAATCCCAACAGCAAGAACTAATTTTTCCTCTGATAATGAGGCCTATTAGCAGGACTGTTCACACAGGGCTGACCCGGATTCAACAGTCATATGATTTTTTTTTTGGTAATTTTCAAGGCACATTGTGTTTAGCAAGTAAATATACAGCTTTTCCTCTTATTCTTGTCTCTACTTGTCTCTTTAACGATTGTTTGAAGGTTTCTAAATGGAAAGCACAGAAGTAAAATGCGGTGATGTTCTATGCAAATAGCAGCTTGCTTCGTTATTCTGATGCAGCTAATTGCTGAACCCCGCTACAGCGTGTACTTTCACAACGGGAACATTTATCCTGTTCCCACTGGGGTTTGTTATTTGACAATACAACACTTCAGCTTTTAGTATGGGCAAAGGACACGATTATTTGTATACGCTGACATTTATCGTTCCACACAACTGCTTGGTTGCTGCAGAGCTGGAAGATGTCTCCTGAAAGGAGTAGTGCAACTCTGATTGCTTCCCACAAGAGCAGGGTGGGTGAGCAGTTCCTACCAAGTTTCTTGCACCAGAACTTGCAGTATCCCCTCCTTGCTGGGCTCCATATAGGACCATGGGAGGCAGATCAGCACAAGGGCTGCCTGTGACCTGCTCATGGCTTCTGAGTGAGGCCGACTTGGCTTGAGGCTGCAGGACAAAATTGATGTTCCTGGTCCAGGCATCTCCCTGACACCAGGCAGCTCTTCCTACACGTGTCCTTCACAAAGCACCCAGCACCTTGCAGGGGTGAGTTTTGAACGTACCTACTTTCTGCTGAGAGGGACATCTCATCCAGGAGAAGTTAGGTTTGGTCCTATTGCCCTCTTGTGGCTGCCCAAAAGAGGCCACAACTGTCACTATCTCACGTTTGCACATGTGGTACCTGCCCATTCAAGCTGACATAACTTTCCTATAACTTAAAAGCACACTGTTGGTTCCCTAGGAACTGCTGCGTAAGGTAAGGTGGAGCACCAGCCAGGAAATCATGACATTTCTGGAAGGGACATGGGGTGCCATTGCAGGAGACCAGGCACAAGGGTGTCTCTGGCCGAGCCTTCCTTCCCTCCTCTTCCCTCACTGTCACAGTTGCCTCGTGGCTATTTTTCAGCCACATGACAACAGCAAAAATGGTTTGACAGAGTTCTCCAGGGCTCTCATATCCAAATATGACCATGAAAAATGCCCTGGTAATGCTGGCAAAGCACCCTTTCCTTACTGTTGCACCTGAAATGGACCCCATGTATCAATAAAGCGTATCATGGTGGTGCTTCTGTCCCTGTAGGACATGATGTGCACAAGGTGGGGAGATCACTGTTGAAGGGTTTCACCAAAACCCAATGGTTAGAATAATAACTAAAAAAAGACAACTAGGAGGAAAGATAGCAGAAAAAAAAATGGACACTGTAATTGTCCCAAAGTCTTAATGCCTGTCAGTCCATGCATGTGGATGTCCTGGGCTCAACTGCACCTGAGCTGCTTTCTCTTTCCTGCTTCTCCTGTCAGGCTGGCAGCATGTGAGCAGCCTGCACACCCCACTGGTCCTGCAGCTGGTGTTTATTCCTACAAATAGCTTGAAAATTTACTCTGAGATACCTAAAAGGACCATCAATAAAATCAAAGCAGGCTTGCATGCAAATAAAATCTACTGATAACAAGAGGTAATGTTATTTGGTTTTGGGCAAACAGGGCAATAAAAGCTGAAATATTGAATGAAAATCTGCTTGCTGTATATTGGCCTTGACACAGTATTTTACTCAACATAGCCTGGACTTAATGGAAAATCTTGGCCAACAGTTAGAATCAGGACTATAATGTTCATAAACTAGTTGTGACTTTCAGTGTGATTTTCCCCAGTGAAAGTCATGCAAGAATAAAAAAGGAAGAGTCAGTAACAGTGTAATTGCATCACATAAAGACCGCTTCTGGGAAACCATTAGAAGTTTTAATGTTTTAAAATGAATACTGAATTCACTTATCCTTGATAAAGCATGTGGTTCCTTTTTCTGCTCCCAGGTGCAGATGTGCTAGTGCACAGAAGGGCCAGAACAAACACCATTTGCAATTCAAGTGCCTTTAGACCCCAGATGAGACTGTCTTGTCACCATTTCCCTGCTATTATGTAGCTTAAGGGTAAGAATTGTCCCTCCAGTCCGATGTTTGCCAGTGACTACCAAAGACATGACTCTAAGCTCTCACTAATGAAAACATCAGCTCTCCTCAAGGTAACAGAGGCACACATTGACATCAAACCACTGAAGTAACATCAAATCAGGCTGGACTCTTGGAGCTGGCCATCACATAGTCCTGGTCTCATCTGATAAAGTAAGGCATTAAAATATCTGGGGTTTGCATATAAAATCATCACCTCAAGGGGTGAAGAAAACCTCTTCCCTCCAGGGCCAGGCGCAGTTGTGCTCTCGGTATGTGAAGCGTGGGCTGCCAGCAGGGACAGACATGATGCATGAGAGCTGCTAAGTTGTACTTTGCATGCAGCAGATGTTCAGGCAGGTTTGTTTCTTTTGCAGGACTGAGTTCCCAAGCTTGTGCCTGGGCTAAGGTCCCCTGATGGGCCCTGATGGTCTGCAGCATCCCAGACCCACCTCATGCCTTCTGGGCTCTTAGTCCTGTTCTTTTCAACTGCATATTTGATCATTAACAACAGCAGATAGTACAGGACATGCCATATATTTAGTTTCTGAAGAAATTAACTATTATACATCCATAGCTCCACCATCCTCTTGCTCTGTCGCCTGTCACTGCAGTTCCCTTGGATCTCCAGACACTGGTCCAACCTCTGCTTGGCTCTAGTGTCCATCTGCACCCAGTTCCATACAGCACATCAATTTTTGACTATTTGACTTCAACATCCCTTTTCTGAAGCCACAGGATCAGTTAAGTCCTTTGAATGACACCTTACAACATTTATTTCCATTCCTTATCAGGGAACAGGAAGAGGGTTGGTACAAAAATGAGCTGCATTCATTGTCTGTCTTCAGCTGAGGATCTTTGATATTTCTGTCCTGGTGCAGCTCAGACATAAACAGTATTGTCAAATAATTTCCAGGACCAGATGAAGCAAGTTGCCATCTGAGAAGTTCCTCGCCACGAGACAAGAGTTTTTCTTTCTTCACACAAAAGTTTCAAATGCAGCAGGGAAAGGTTGAGCTTGTTGCCTTTCTCAAAGACAGACTTTTTTCTTTGCCATCCAAAGCAAGAATTGCAAAGGTTTTAGCATGAATTTAAGAAAAACACAGGGCTGAATTGCTGAAGTTAAAAATTACCAAAAATAGCTGAGCATTTCTTTTCAAGGGAAAGTTCTGTAATATTGAACTTACTTATAAAAGGATAATATCGAAGTTATAAAAGGGAGTCCAGGGCTTCTCCAAGCATGCCTGGAGCATCAGATGATGTGAGGTGGAAACAACTGGTGTTTTCTGCAGCAGTAGCTAATGCCTGTGTGTCATTTAGTAGCATAGGCTTGAATATGAGATCTGCATGACACACCAAGTATTTAATGATGATTCAGAGGCCACCATGGACCAAAAGGTCAGTGATAAGTAATCCAAATTCCCATTAATATTTTATAATCTCTGTGCTTAATAGAATGGCTGTGTCTTCTTTGGATTTGTACAGCCACTAACACAATGGGATTTTGTTCCCATCTGTTACACTTTTCGTTGTTTGTGACTGGTATTTTTTCAATACTATCCCTAAATAACCACAGAAAATGGAACCACCTGATAAAAAAGTGACCTTTTTTGTGATTTTCACCTGTACATGGGACTTTCAGCAGTGCCTGGCATCCTCTGTGGGTGGAGTTTGATGGGAGTTCTCCTGATGGCTTCACAAGAGGCGATGGGAGGCTGTTCAGTCAGCCCCAAAGTTTGTACTTTCCACATTGTACAGGAACTGAAGCATCTGCATTTGACACACAGAAAAACATGTCTGCCCCAGAAGACTCCACCAGGCTCTGGCTCTGTCACTGACCTTGTATGCACACAGGGAGGGGAGGGGACACTGGGTCACCCACTGCTCCTGTGCTTTCCTCATGTTCCTGACATGTTGGAAAGAGCAAGGGTATCTCCCTCTCTCTCACCTCTAGCTGTGTTTTTCTGCTTCATCATTCAAGGAACAGACTTGCTAGGTGAATGGAGGATGACCCCAGCCTCGTGCTTGGGCGTGTGTGATGCTGGAGATGGATTTTGCAACCTCAGTGACCTGGTAGCCCAACCGAGCTCCAGGTAGGCCAAGCTGGTACTAATTAATACCAAACACTCTGTCCAAGGCACACTTACATTTCAGGATGCACTGTCTGAGCCAGCCATATTGCACATTTTGCATGCTCATGCTTCTCCTGGTCCTGCTGCAGAGCCAGCCTGTGCTCCTGTGGCTCCATCCCAAAAAATGCAAGAAGTGTGCTTTCCTTCTTCCACCCTGCCTGGTTGTAGTAGGGGATCGCTATGTTGGCCTGTGTTGGCAGCCTTGTGATCCTTGTGTTGTAAGAGGGCTGCGAGCTTTATAGGGTAGGTTAACCTAAGATATAAGCTCACTTTGGCTGGGTCACTTTGGAATATTAATGTGAATGTTAAGGTCAGAATATTAATATTGTCAGCTGTGCAAGTGTGCTGCTTGTAATTCATAATGATTATGCTGAAGAGCAGCACCATTTCTGTGCCATGGCAGAGCCATTTTCTACTGGAAATATTCCACTTCCTGGCTGTATTACTTCAGCCTGGACTAGGAAGTTTCTCATGACTGGGAATGTGCACTGTCCTTCCCTGCTCGTGAAGGGCACACGGGCAATGAAAATCTCTGAACTGTTTGCATTTTATAGACCCAATAAGCTTTCAAATCAAATAACATCTCCTTTTTTTTTCCCTCTAGGAATAAAAAGAGTGATTTAGTTAATGTGGGCACGAATAATAGCTTTTTCACAGTTATATTTGCTGCTTCTATTTAATTTCTCTGAGATGACTAATTGTTTTAAGAGCTGTATTCCCAGAGCAAAACAAACAGACAAACAAACAGCTCCCCTCTGTTTCACTCCGCAAAGCTTAAACCAGCCCAAATAAGGACAAAATAGATTTTGCCATCTGTAACTGTAAGTTTCCTCTTCCATCAGACTATTGCTTGAAACAGATAAGGTTTTCTTTGCATTAGCAATTAGGGCACTATCTCTTTTTGGACAGATCTGAATCAGCCATCATCCTAAGCCAAGATCAGAGACATAGGTAGTGAGACTGAAAGCAAGTTCAACAAAGCAGAAATTCTAGTTCAAGGAGCTGTTTATGAATTCAGACTTTCTTTATTAAATTAGAAAGAAAAATTCTCTCAGGATCCAGCAGTCTCCAGTGAAAATGTGTTCATGTAATTTTGTTGGTCTACAAGCTCTCTTTCCCTTTGGCATTACTATAAGCAAAGCAGAGTAACGAAAATACTTTGTTTTATAAGGATGCATAAGTTGTCCCATAGGTGTCTGCTTCGGTAGCAGGATACATACTCATTATTTATGATGCAAAAGACTGTGTCCCTGAAGAATTTCTCTTCAGTCCATAAAACCTAGCATTTCCTTCCTCGGGGTGTTGACCCAGCTTCCTAAATTTGTTTTCTCTCCTTTACCATGTTTTCCAGACACTGCAGCTCAGAAGGATGCTATTGCAATGTGATCAATCTGCAGCAAGTACTGGGGTCCCAGGGAGATGGCAGGTGATTGAGCAGGGCATTTGCCAAGAGCAGACAGAAGAGCTACCTGCCTGCCTGGCATAACCCTCACATGCCAATAACCCACAGATTTTGTGGTGGAAGTGTTGGCACACAGACAAAAGAAGGTCCCACTCGAAGTTTCTTC
The DNA here is from genome assembly GCF_017639235.1 of Corvus kubaryi. Classification (NCBI taxonomy): domain Eukaryota; kingdom Metazoa; phylum Chordata; class Aves; order Passeriformes; family Corvidae; genus Corvus; species Corvus kubaryi. Next base: position 16,348,540 of record NW_024582091.1, read on the forward strand.
TCTCTGCTGGGTTCCTGCCTGAGAAGTGATGCCACATGGAAAACCAGTGGCAATGCATTCAAGCTGGGCAGGATTTAGCCCCCAGAACTCACTTTTGTTGCTTGTAAAAGGGTTATCCTGTTTTTGGAGGAAGGCAAGGATATCTAGAGGAGGATCTGAATCATCCGGCTTAACACCCTTACCTGTGTCTCAACTTACTGAAGTACCTAGCTCTCTGCTCTTAAAGAGGGGCCGGAGACAGTGACACACCCGAATTTTAGACAGACAGACTTAGGGAAATGAGTCCTGACATGGTGATAGACTGCTTTCATGTCAACCATGCTGCTATTTTGGAATAAAACCTTCAGATTTCTGGGACTTTTATGAACTACTAAGCAGCAATATTAAGGAGTTTGTGGCCCAGTTAAATAATCCACATCATTCTCTTTGTTTTATTCAATTTCACTCTGTTTTTTCTGATAGTCAGTGACAGCCATTTTCCAAGTGCTTTCAGCGTGGAAGTACACTGATGCTGAACCTCATCAGCCTGTTGCAAATACATTGATATTCACACAGTGACTTCAGAGCCACGTTCCTGAGGAGGGTGAGACTAAAGCAAGCAGACACTTCTCCAAGAGTTGTTTCTGCAGCAGCCCATCTAGGCATCCATCTTGGGAGCTGGGACAAGCTAAAAAAACATATATGCAGAAAGCACTGTTGTGGAAAGCTTTGGCTTGTGCAGCTGGGTTGTGCTCTCTTAGGGGGGAAATCTGTGTGCCTCTTCTTTTTGTGCCCTGGAAGGATTTGGACTTTCTCAAAAGAAAAAAGCATTTCACAGTGATGCTACAAGGTGAATTAACAATGTTGCGGTGGACTAACTAATGTGAATATTGCTGAAAAATCCCTGGCAGTAGGGTATTAGCTACTTTCTGAAATGGGCAATGCAACCTCTGTATTCATGGACTTAGTGCTGTTCCATTGCTCTGTTCATTATGAGTATCCCATTTACACTTCTAGTTAATTGAATTGAGAAGGAATGTGGATCTCTTTCACCATACTCTGAGTAGCTGAATGACCAGAAGAAGGAAAGTTATATGGAGGATGATGAGGGTTATCAGAAGCTTCCTATGTGTTTTACAATCGAAAAGCAAGGAGTGAGGGTCCTTTGCCAAACCATAGAGAAGGCATGTGGGGGGAAAAATGTATCTAGGATATATTTCCTGGTCTAAAAGTGCCATGTCCCTAGTCAGAAGCCAATGTCAACTAGGTACTCAACTGGTTTTATGTTTAAACATGAATCAGCATAACTTCCCATAAACTAGTGTATAACTGCGACAGCATGAAGCCCAACTCATACTTTGAGGGAGATTGTGGTAGGTTTAATTAATCCTCCTTAATTGTTTGATGAGCAGTACTATCAGGACAACATCAGTTAATTTCTGGTATGTAGAACTAAATATGTAAAATTTAAACGTGTGAGAAGTAAAAAGATTGAAAAAACCCAGAGCTGGGCAAAGCTGAAAAAGTAATTTAAGGTGGTGTAGGGAAGTTTGTGTTTGCAGAGAAAGTCTGCTGTGCTTTTCTTCTTCAAGACCTTTCTCAGTGCTAGGGAAGGGAGTGGTTCTATGCTTGCCGTATGCTGTTGTCTGAGTTAATGTGGTTTCCTCATTTTTCAGGAAGGATTATTCTCCAATGATATGCACAGCCTGTAAGCCTTGCTTTTTATTTTCTTTATGAAGAGTAAATCCAAAGCTGCAGCAGTACCAGAGACAGTGGTTGTGGGTTGTAGGATGGCCACGAGGAAACTGTGCTAACCTCCTTACAACGCAACCAGAACATCTTACTGCTTCAGTGGCTTGGCTCTGAAAATGTGAACTTTGGTTTTCCAAGAGACCCACCCATACCCTGGCTAGGATTCAGGTAAATCCTGAAAATTTCTACATGTAAGAAGTTTTGCTGTCTCCAGAGGGGAAATATCTCATGGTTTTCACCAGGGAAACAAGGAGCAATACGAGAGATCCCAGGGCTTTTCAGACAGGAGTCATGGCAAGGGTCTAGCTCTGCTCTACCTGTGGCACAGGGAGCATACAAGACAGTCAAAAAACCCCAAAACCCAGAAGAGCACAGTGCAGTGATGATGAGGCTGTATCATGTCTGCCACTGGCACAGCCGTGTGTGAAAGCAGAAGGAAGTAGCTGCAGGTGCAGCAGCAGTTTCTCAAGGATATTATTCCGTTTCTAGTGTGCATGAGGATGCACTATCCCTGTATCTCAATAAAGCTGTTTGCAGACTAAAGAACTGTAAAAAGGAAGGTGATTTTTGATAAAAAGTGATGAACAAGTACAAGTCTAAAATGATAGACCACGTATCATCCTGCAACAGATATTTGGTGTAGGCAAGCCTTGGGTCAAAGATAGTGAGCAGAGAAGCACCACAACTATCCATGCGTGAGTGATAACAGAGGCCAAAGTTTTCACATATGGAAATCTCCAGAAATACTAAAAGAGGAGCCTGGAAAAATCTACAGATTTATGAATATTATTATCTGTGAACTTTAATTACACTGACATTTAAAATGAACAGAAATGGCACTTTAATTGCACTGTAGCCACACTTTCATTGCATACATTTAAATACATTAGAAAGAGGTTAGATCTGTAGTGTGCTGTATGGGACCAGTTCAGGCAGTTAGACATTAAAAATATGGAAAATAATGGAGATTTCAGAGCTGCACCTTAGCTAAGGATTACTGGTTCACTAGTTCTCTCTCAGTATCATAGAGGAGCAAAAAGAAGTCTTCTACAAGCTTTTTGAAGTTCTCCAGGGAACTCCAGGCACTGGATTCTAAAGTCTGCTAGGATGAAACTGCTTGTGGGCTTTAGATAGATGGCCTTCTCTGTGATGCTATTTTCAAAACAGGCAGAGATTTTTCAAGAAACTTGAATTTCAATAAAATTCAAGTTTCAATTTTATGATTATACATAACTGTTGGGGTCCCCCCCCGCCATGTAGTCCTGGGAGAGGGGCCCCGGGGAGGAGACACGGGGTTTCCCTAGCCCCTGGTCAGCCTCGTTCCCCATTGGTTGTTCTGTGTTCCCCTGCGCAGGCAAGGACCCTCGGGTCCCGTGATTGCCTCAGTTCCTTGACAGATCCCGGCCATGCAGCTGGGAAAAGAAACATCTCTGAAACATCTATCAAGAATCGGTCCATGTATATTTCTTTTCCATGGGCCCCGTTGATTGATACGTGTGTTGCAGTATCCCCACGGTAACAAATGGTGGGTAATGCGAGCAGAACAATCCCCAATCCCTAAGGACAGAGATTTGTGAGTAAACTCTGGATTTCTCTTCTTGTTTTTGTTTTGCTGTTCCATCTCTAAATTATAGAGGAACCGTGGAAAGACTCTTGGCTCTCAGAGTCGCATATGGACATTTATCTTAAACTTGAAAAGATTCTTGAACAACGATTTGTAAATTTTAGCTTAATGCAAGCTCAAAAGGAACTGAAACACTTCCTGGCATGGTTATTCAAGAACTTTTTCTACATTTCTTGGGATTTGATTCTTACCAAAGACTTTTGGAACACCATTTAGACACAGTTAATTTCTGAGTCAAAATATATGCTGATGGAAGAATATTTTCATGAATATTATTTAATTACCATGATTGTTGAGCAATGTCAGCTGTGGCTTGGCGAAGGGAAGCCAGCCTCAGAGTCTGTGCGACCTCGGCCACGTGGACCAAGCCCTCTGCTTGCAGCAGCGAGGCAGTTCCCGCGCGCAAGCGGAGCCACGCGAGCCGCAGTGTCGGTGGCGGAGCGAGGCGTGGCGGGAGCGACGTGACCTGGTGGTGCCCGCCCAGCCCCGCCCAGCGCGTGATGGAGCGAGCCCCGGGAACGCCTGACCGAGAGAGGCGGCACGCAGGTGGTGACTAGTGGCGGTGGAGCGGAGCCGCACCCAGCCGAAACATGCGCTGGAGCGGGGCGTGGGGGGGTCGTCGCTTGGGGGCCCGGCTGAGACATGGGTGCAGCGCCTGGCATCGGCAGCGCAGCTGCGAGCAGAACTGAGCGGCGTGGCCCGGCCTGCGCAGCCCCAAATGCAACCCCGGGAAGAGCGTGCAGGCACCAGCAGCCCCGGCAGTTACAACATGGGAGCGACCGAAAGTGAAAGAGAAAGCAAAAATGCAGCAAGACAGAAAAACAGCAGGAAAAATATCACCGTAGCTAAGATTTTAGGAATAGTAAAATGGTATAATGTTAAACAAAATTATGGTTTTATAACAAGATGTGACAACCAAGAAGACATATTCGTTCATAGAACTGCTGTTAAAAAGAATAATCCTGAAAAATACATCCCAAGCTTGGGAGATGGAGAGGTGGTGGAATTCAAAATTGTACAAGATAGAAAAGGGTTACAAGCAGCAGAGGTCACTGGGCCTGATGATGTTTCTGTAAAAGGCAGCATATATGCTAAAAATCGTAGTCATGTTAGACAGTATCTCCATTATAAGCCTCCCCTACAGTCTCCCTTTCCTTATCCCACCTTTCCCTTTTACCCTATATCCTATTACCCCCATTGTATTCCCAATCCGTTTTTTCACCCATGGTTTCCTTCACAAAACCATGCCCTTGCCAGTTGTTTCCCCAAAAATCCCTTTCCAATGCCGAGGGGGAGGATGAAAAGGGGGAGGGAAGAAATTAACTATTGTTGTTTAGAGTTCCAACAGGTACAAATAGAAGAAACCCTCTCCTGCCTCAGTTTCCCCACAAAGCATGCCCGGAGAGTCCTGTCTCCCTTCTGTCAGCCTTAAGATGTTCCAGAGAATCTGTTTGGACATTTAAAGACTCAGGAGGGTGGCTTGTTTTGTTTTGAAACTGTTCTTGTTATGTTTATCCAGTTGTTTTCAATGTTAAGTTTTAAATCTCTTTTTGTTAAAAATAAACGGGTGAAATGTCGGGGTCCCTTCCCCCTGCCATGTGGTCCTGGGAGAGGGGCCCTCAGGGGGAGGCACCGGGTTTCCCTCGCCCCTGCTCAGCCTCGTTCCCCATTGGTTGTTTTGTGTTCCCCTGCGCGGGCAAGGACCCTCGGGTCCCGTGATTGCTGGAGTTCCTCGGCAGATCCCGGCCATGTGGCTGGAGAAATAAACATCTCTCTGAAACATCTATCAAGAATCAGTCCATAGATATATTTCTTTTCCATGGGCCTTGTTGTCTGATACATGTGTTGCAGTATCCCCGCTGTAACACATAACTCTGCATAATCATGGCCGTTGTTATAGGAAGGTTCTCACAACAGCCTCCGAAGCATCTGAGATAGCCATCCTTGGAGCTAATGGGCTGGATGAGATGGGTGGCACTTCATATCCAGTTTGGGAAGACTGTTGAATTTACAGATCTGAGGATCTGACATTGTCTATCTGTGAGGTTATGGTAGGAACCAGACTCCTCCTGCACTTTCATTTTTTGGTTGAGAATGCTGATGGAGGTCTGACATTGCACTTCTTCCTTGCAAACCTTCTTCCTGTTTGTGGAAAGTTGTTAGCAAGGAATTTAAAAAAAAAAGTTCTGCTGTTAGATGAACCCTTAGAAGATATGTTCTGTTAGTGGTTCAGGCACTGAAGAACTTTACTCAATTCTTTAATTCCTAACCATCCCTGGGCAAATGACTCCATCTCAGTAGTCTCTACTCAGCTGTGCAGCATTAATGATTTCAGAATGGAGCTCTCAGCCTCAGTTCTTCATCTATAAAGCCATACTAGTCCTTAATTCATAAGCATTATTTGTGATCAGACATACTGACAAGGTGGACTACGTAAGAAGACTTCCTTACTTAAAACTTTCAGAAATGGAAACCACAGGTTTGTGCAGTTTCTGTGCTAAAGGCTAAGACTTTGAAAGTTTGAAATGGATTATTGCAGACTCCCCTGGTGACTGCAGCATTTTGTTCCTTGTCCAAAACATCTGTCTGGTGCCGTGAATACACAAACCTCAACTCTGCCCTCATGTTTGACAGTAGTACAAATGTCACAGCTCCTTTCATTGAGTAAACAAACACACTGATAGTGCAGATCTTAGGTGCTGATATGCATATATCATATGATGAGCAGGTGGGAAAGTGTCTGAAAGAAGTGCATTGGTGGCTTCCTAGAAAAATGAATTGTCAATTTAATTTTAACTTGGGAAATATTTATGTAGGACATTGTGACCCTTTAAAAGATCGCTTCCTTGGATGTTTTTTTCTGTTTTGTGATTCACTGCTTACTTAAGCAAGTGTTGTTGTTATGCCCTGCTCTGGTTTTGCTTCAAGATGCCTTTTCAGTGGGTTAAGTTTGAGAGTCCTCATTTCAAAAACACACTTCCTCATCCCAGAGGTGTGGCTTGCATTCTTCATTTCCAAAGATGCTTGTGATTTGCGTTTTGATATATTAAAACTCATACTTCTCAGATGAATCCATTTTACAAAATTATCTAGATCTCTTTGTATCATTGACTTGTCATTATTTCGTATGTCACATTTTGTACCACCTGTAAATGTTAGTGTTCATGGCTTTAGTTTTTCTTATTGATTAAAATACCAGCATAACTGTTACATGCTCTAAAGAGATGCTATAATTGTGCTATAACTCTGTTCTGTGTTCCCACTGATAATTTGGATGATGTATATGAACCATGAGGAACTGCTAATATGCTGAAAGAAAGGACTAGAAATCTGTAAGCGTATTCCCTAATGAGAGGCATGGTCTGAAAATAAAGAGGATCAGTTTCAAGAAGTAAAAATTCAAGGTAGCACACTCGGGTAGAAGTACCCCCGTACAGGAATATCTAATGGAGAATACTTGGTTTTCAGCAAATCTGCAGAAAAGACTGGAGTTTTCCATGAATTGCAGGTTCAACATGAGTCAACTCTGTCTATATGATGAAAAAAGAAAGAGGTAAGTGTTACAGTGGGGAATATAGATGTCTGTTTAGCCTGCAGCACAAATTAAATATTCCTCCTGCTCTGGTCAGCACTGGAAGGGCGTCTGCTGCAGCTCTAAGATTGATTTTAGATGCTGCACTTCAAAGGAAATGGAATCAGCTGGAGGGAATCCATAGGAGAACACCACTGCTGACACATCTTAAAAACATGGGCTCCACAGGAGGACTAAAGTAACTGGGTCAGCAGAGTGTACAGAATGAAGGACTTATACAGCCTTCAAATTTGTTAAAAGTATCTCTAAAAAGAACAACTTCCTTGCCATGTCTGTAGGACAGGAAGTGCACAGCTTAACTTGCAGTTACTGGAGGCTTTTAAATATGGGTTAAACAAGCCCTTGTGGGGGCTGATCAATGTATCATTGACTCTTCCTTGGGATGAGGGTGATTTGGATAACCTACCAAGTTCCTCCTGGTCCTCTTTTGCAATAGTGCAACTACTGACGTACAGTTCTATTGTTGATCTCTTTTGCTATATTTGCTATAAAACTGAGTTTTGGAATCACAAATGCCTTTGAAAATTGTCATTGGATTCAGGGTCCATGTTTACTACTGCTTTTCAAATCCATCAGTACATCTAGTGTGTGCTACACTGACTTAGACGCATGTTGACTCTACACCACATGCTGTGGTTGGGTGAAAATACAGTAAGGTCCTTTGGTTTTGAGGCCACTATTTTGGGGCCCTGCCAGAACATTTTAGAGATGTACATTTCATTTTTCTCATGCTCTAGCTTTGACCCCAAGCTTCTGCTGAGCAAGGTGCTTGTGTATGCTAATGTATGCCTGAACTACTTTGTATTAGGTCCTTTTTTTTTTTTAATTGACTTGATTTGCTATATTTACGCGGTAAGTTATGTGGTATGTGGATTTCATGGGACAGAGGCCAAGTTCACTTCTTTTTGACAAGATTGAGCGTGCTTTCTCAAAGTGGCAATTGCATATGACTTGCTCTTGCTACTTCAGTCTGGGACTTGTGAAATCCTGCATACAGATTTCCATAACAGGAGGCAGCTGGTCACAGGGAGATGGGGAAAGTGGGATACTCCAGATGAAGAAAACACCCAGAGTCTCTCAGACCTGAGATTGTTTGTTGGGCTTTCTAAAGCAGCTGCTTCCCAAAGGACTAATTTTCTCTGCAAATGCCTGGCTCAGGAAGCACTGAAGCTATATTGCTTTGGCCACGTGCATACGGTGTCAATGGCCACCAAATATGACCTGGTGTCTCTGTTCCTATGCCATAATTTGCCCATATCCAAACGGGACCATGGCCTGTAGTTTGCTCCCGTACTGGGTGTGCTTTACCAGTCATTGTTGCTCCTGAGGTGCAATGGCATGAAGCATCAGGTAGGATGGGAGTGTGTCAGGGGCTCCTGTATGAGTTTCTTGCTTATTTGCACCCCTGTGATGTTTGCCAGCTCCTCCAGAGTGAGTTGTTTCAGGCGTGTCTGTTAAATTGGCAGTGACTGACACTTATTGCCAGCACCCAGGGATTCCGTATCATTTGAGAACTACTGGGACCTGTCTAATAATCGCACTTTTCACATGCACCTTCTCATCCAACCCTTCCTTCTGCTGCTGTTGTCTAATGTGATCAAAGCCTTTACCCATCACATACTCTCTCTCCACTTTGTCGCTGGTGAGGTCTGATGAATCACCCTCGTTATTATTCTGAGCCTGCAGGTCACCCAGACACAACACAGTGCCCACACAATGGTGACAACTGAATTATAACAACTTATCAGTTTCCTTTGCAGCACAGATACAATATTTATGACACTATTAATGCACAGCGCTGTCAAGATTTTTAAAATGAGAGTAACTCACCTGCCCCTGTCATACACGCATGTCGTCTGTGTTTCAAAAGTGTCAGGAGAATCCTTGTCAGTTTTTCTGTCTTAATGGTCTTCTGCCATGAAGCCTGAGTCAAAAATGGCAGGCTGTACCACAGCAAATTCTGATGGATCTTTCTGTGGAGACCGTCAGCATAAAACTTTCAGCTGTGTTGCTTAAACAAGTGACTTAGCCTTGAGGCCATGGGGATGTATAAGCACTATTTCCCCCTTATCTCCTCATTTTAAGGAGAATTTAACTCCCAAATATCTTCATAGATTCATCCCGTAACCTTACAGGGCACTTGATACTCGACAAAACCAATACATGACACAGAATTCACTCTCCTGGATCAGAAGGACCAAATTATGTTGTGGCCTTTATGCCAGGTTGGATGTCAGTTGTCTCCCTAGGGTCAGGCATGGGGCTGGCATCAACACCACGGTTTTGTGCTCTGGCTATATTAGCAGAAATATGACTGATTGCCCTTGACAATGGGTGATCTGGAACAGGTTTGTACTGCCAAGGGGTGGGAAAACACGTGTGCTTGGAATGAATGTATTTAGCACCTCAACTTTAAGCTCCCCCTCTACCTGGCTCTGAAGGTAAGAACTTGTAGCTACAGTCAGAGACTCTCACAGTAACTTTGGAAAAATACACTCAATTATTTCCGACCATCATTGCTCTTGCAGCAGAAGCTGCAGTGACTAGTGACTTGCCCATGGACTTGTATGTCATTCAGGCACTTCTGGATTGCTCTTCTTTAGCCTTCTTCAATTGTGGGTTCATATACAACTCTAGGAAAGAGCCTAGAGAAAGCTGCAGAGCGAGGGGAGGCAATGTACAACTGGCCTGCCTCACAATTTCTCCTAAGAATTTGCTTTTCTTTTTCTTCTTGAAAAGCTGGTTATTAAATTTCCCTCATGTCTTTGCACTGACCTAAACAATAATTGAGCTCTATTACAGTCACTAAATAAACCTGGTCTGAGAGACCCCCATGCTACTGGCAAAGGACATTTCATGGCACAGCCTTTCACTACCCTCTTCAGCCCATCTCTTTTAAAATGACAAACCTGCATTTAGAAAAAGGAAATTTACTGTGGCTTTTCTGTGCAGATGGTGATAAGTGTGAGTTAGCATTTGTAAGCTTATAAGCACATATGGTTTTGTACATATCAATTAAGGCAGTTGGCTAATCACTCTAATATCATTACTGATTCATCTGTATTCCTTCAAATAGACATTTATACTCAGCCTGCTGGTTTTTTACGTATGGACTGGATTGTGCAATTCTCCCTGTCACCATTTGTAGTCAATAACATTTCCTTGGCACCAAAGGGAGGAAAAGGGTACATTTTAGAACTGTGTGGGTAAGTCATTTGGCCCATGCCTTATGTATAAGGCATGCACATAAAATATTTGTGCGTGTGTGGTTTCTTTTTAAAGGATCTGCTAGTCATGCTGTGGGCTGAGTGACAACAGCATTATGTTTGTGCACATGGGACATACATGCAGATTCATGCATGAACTCATCCTACTGTTAGCAAGCCTGTTGTGCATGGCCGAGCATCTTGACCCTAACCAGCCTCACCTCACAGCCCTAATTGGCTCAGTACCTCCAAGGTACCTGAGTCTCTGTTTGGACTTTGGGAGGTGTTTGGGATCAAAAAAACTATGTGAGCTGTGGGAAGGTTTTAGGAACTGGGTTGCTTTTCCAGTGTTTGTGATGAAATGACCTGGGTCATCCCCTGGTACAGGAAACCTGCAGGACTGGAGGGCTGTGTGACCTTCAAGGCCATTCATTGACCGGAAAAGGTTCACCCCATCTGCCCTGATCTAATCCATATGTTCTCAGAGCTCATCATCCTGCCAAAAATATGGTGCATGCAGGTTGTAAAATGACCACTCTTGACAAAGATTTTAAAAAGGAGACTTGGGGATTTTTCCCAGCTTTAGGTTCAGGCAACAAGTAATATTCATATAAACACTCTATGGGATTTTTTGTTCCTTTCACTTTTCAGAACTTCATGCCCACTTTTATTTAGCTTTCAAGCGAATGATGCATAGTCTCACCAGGGAAGTGGTGAATTCCCAACGGTGGACACTCAAGATTCAGAGGGACAGAGTGCCGGGGATCTTGTCTAGAACACGCTTTTGCCAAGAAACATTGGACCAGATGATCTTTGAGATCCTTTCCAACCTATAATGCCAGTTCAGAGCCAGGACCTGTCGCATTTTAGAGAAGACAAGATTTTTGGGAGTGTCTTTACCTCTGCCTTCAAATTGTTTTAAAAACTCAACAGTTTTTAAAAAACAAGGGTTTTTTTAAAAGAAACTGTTTTTCTCCAAAAATTATTTCTGGTTTTGATGCTGAACAATTATCACTGTCTAGGAAAAAAACCTGCAAGTTTTTAGAAGAAAAAAACTAAAAAGGACATCAAATGAATGAGATGTTCACTTTCCTAGCTGTGGTCCAAAGGACAATTTCTATGTTAGCTCCTCACAGGAGTTTATTTATAGATTTTTGCAAGCCGCGGTGTTAAAACTGCTATGGAGAGGTGGCAGGATGATATTTTTAGAACCCTACCTAGGACCTGGTGGTGCGATTTCCCCATAATTCCCTGGCAACTGTATAATGGAAATTGCAGTTTAGCTATAGCAAAGTGAGGATGAAACTGATAGTCCTGCAATGTCCAGCATGGAGCTCTGCTTTTGGGTGGTTGTGGGTAAATTTGCCTGTAATGGAGGTCTCCTAGAGAGCCAGCAGTGTGATGGATCAATTTCCAGTTCTCTTCATCTCCCTCAGTACTCCATCCTTAGTTAACTGCAATTAATTAGACCTTTGTTGGCCTGGAGAGACCTGTGTCCAGTTGGTGCCACACATTCCCAGTTGCCCCTGATGTTACTTGAAACTGGGGAGCACAAAGTGCTCTGGAAGCTGGGTCCAGTTAAAGCCTGGGCCAGGTTCCCATCTGCACATTTGTCATTGGACAGACTTGCCCTGGGTACAAACTAGACCTTGCTAGCAAAAGGGTCTTCTCCAATGACATTTTTCAAAGAAAATGAAGGGGAGGTGGGCAAAATTTTTCAGTAGAGAACACTTGTGGTTTTGAGAAAAAACTTGAAATACCTCAGATCCCCCTTCTCCCTCACTTTGTCTGTGTTGTGTGATTGTGTCTGCTGAGGGGGACCATGGTGTCTCCATAGGGGTATCATGCAGCACCTGTCAAAAGAGGTTTTTTGGCTGCTGATTTACTGACACTGAGGTACAGGAGCGTGAGGAAACTGGACTGCGTACAAAATGTCACTTCCCAATCAAAATACCTTAGTCGTCAGTATGTAAGAATAGTGTACTTGCTCATAATAGTTTTTCCAAAACTAAATTGAAATCTCTGTAGAAATCAGACAGTGATGAAATACTTAATAGAAATTTAATTCCAAGGGTTTTTCATCAGAAAATTGATTTAATTTCATCCCAGAGCTAATCTTGCTCCCTTGATTAAATGAGGCAGAGAGAGTATTTGCCGGTTGCACGTATCACTCTGGTCCCTCATTTAGCAGTGTGTTTTTGGAGGGAGGAGACTTCCTGCATAACATCTTTGCAGGTTTTGGTCACCCTATCTACTTTGTGACACACAGCTGAGGTCAGCTGAGGCTGTTCATTTTCTCTAAGAAGTCCATGCCCCTCCTCACTGGAGTGTTTTGGGCAAGACATTTAAAAATCATAGTCTTAACAGCTCCCCAAGGCCATCATCTCCTGGTTTTCTCTTACATAAGCATAGCTACCGAAACACTGGGCACTTCATCCAAGGTAAATGTCTAAGCTGCCTCTCAGAGATGGGCGTCTCTCAGAGAGCTGGTTCACTTGTCCTTTTAGGAGGGGATAATTGGAAGTGCCTCTCTTCATTGCCAGGAGGGAGAGGCTGACTTACAGATGGATGACAACAAGTGAGATAAATCAGACCCAAATTGAGCTGAATTTTGAGCTCATGCTTTATTCTCACTACAGTCCCTCACCGACTTCTTAGGCCCAAAGGCTGATTGTATTACCCTGGGGGAGGAGGCATTTTTGTAGAGGTCTGAGGACTGAGAAATGCAAATGCATTATTAGCAGCAATAACTTAGCTTCCCTCACCCCCTTAAAAGCTGCATCATCTTCAGTGGGGGCTGATGCATTAACCCCAATTTTGGCATTGCCAGATATTAAGAGTTTCAATCTTGAAATGTAACATTTTCTTGACAGAGTAATTTCTACAGAGCACTGTACTGAAAAAGAACCTGCTCGCTTGAAACTGAGTCTCAGCCATGCTTTGCTTTACTTTGAGTAAAATTAGTCTGCAGGAGAAATCCTGCAGTCAGGGGATGGAGAACGAGAGGGTGCATGACCTCTATTGCAGTTTAATTTTTGAAGGTGCATCTCATACAGTTATAAAATGCTTTTTGACCTGCCGGGGGATGCAGCCAGACCCCAGGCTGCCCCTTGTGAGGTTCACTGCAGCAACATTTCTCTGCTGCCATCTCCTGTCCAATGCCCATCCCATGGCCCCATGGGACAAGGGCAGGCCAGCAGTGGCTGGAGGCTGGAGAAGCCCTTCCCACCTTTCCAGGACTTCTCCCCAACATCTGCAGCCCCAGTGGGAAGGATCAGTCTCCACCCCCATCCTCTGTGAGGTCAGGCCAGTCCATGAGGAAATGTGGTGCCCAGTGGTCTGCCCTCTGTCACTGAATTTTCAGGTAAGATTTCTCACACAGGGCAGCTCTGCCCTCCTGAAATCCAGATGTTTGAAAGGCCCCAAAACACCCATGAATTTTCATGAAAAGCCTTCAGAGAGATGCTGTATACTGACCTGATATCATGGGTAATGTATATTTCATTTTAGGGTTGTACACCTCAGGTATACATAGAAAAATCCTGAGCTTTGTTTACATGGTTACCAACGTGTCCACTCTCTCAATAAAGTACATTACAGTGGTGCCAACTGGAAATATTATACCTAAACTTTAGGAGACCAGGCCATTATCATGCTCTGATTTCAACGACTTCCCCACTCTCCTCACAGGAAAAACAATTTCTTCTGAGCTGAAACCTGGCTCAGAGGACCTCTCACAGAGACTGAGTTTGATAATATTCACTGCAAACATTTTTTGGCTTGGAGAAATACAATATAAAATGGAGCTTGGCAGTTTTGGATTTCTTGGGGGATGCTTTTATACACTCACAACTCTTTTGTCTTGGAAAATTAGTTCTTTTGAAGAACTGGATCATTGGTGTACATCTTTTATTAGAGAAAGAACAAAAGACATTAATGAGAAAATGATACTATTATATTTTATTTTAATAATTTGTATTTTATATATGACATTTTATTATATATTATTACATTAAATTATATACAATATATTATATATGTGTTATATAAATTATATTACACATGTTATATATGTGTAATACAAATATATTATATATTTTATAATATATTTAAGTTACTTTTCTTTTGCTTTAGAGAGAATTTTTCTGGAAAACAAAAGCTGGGTTGGTGTATTTTGCTGCATTTAAGTTGTGAAAAGTATTGTTTCTGATGACTCTGGATTGCTATAAACCATATTGCTCACATTTGTCTCAAAAGCTGATTTTTCTTTCATAAACATAATGCTTTAAAAATGCATATTTTAAATTCTTATCAGAAGAAAGTTCAGTCATACAGTGATGTGATTTTACTTTTAGGGATTTTGCTTAGTATAATATCTTGAGAAAGACATTCAGTTTAACCTTTGGAATGACTTTGGGAGCCTAAAGAACTGTCATGACACTGTTTCCTTTATGTGCTGCCATCTTCAGACTTTCATAACCCATCTCAGTTTCTTTCCTTCATCTCCCTATGACAGTCGCTTATAAGAAATATACTGGCTTTCCTTCACACTCTGTTGGCATTTAAAATATGTATTGAGCTTTAAGAAGTTCCTGCTTCTATTTATCACAGAAGCACAAATCACAGAATGGCTGGTGTTGCAAGGGACCTCTGGGAGTCATCTAGTCCTCCCCCTTCCCCTCCAATAAAGCAGGGTCACCTGGAGCAGGTTGCACAGGATCACATCCAGGCAGGTTTTAAGTATCGCCATGTTCTATCCAGCTTTGCTCATAACTCATCCACTTCTCTGCCTCCCCTACTAAGTGTGATGGCCATGTAGTTTTTGGTAGAGAGACAGCACAAAACTGCAAGGAGAACAGGGGTACCAAGAAAAGAAATTGGCTTTCCAGAAAGCCTTCCACTTCTTCTCCAGGTAATTACACTCCCTGTTGCTTGTAGGTTTTGCAGCTTGACATTTCAATATGTCTCTGTTCACATTTCTCTCACTGTTCAAGGTTTACAACAGGTTGTGCCACTAGAGCAAATGTTATCTGAGACTGAGTAGCCCCTCTTCTAGTCTTTTCTAGAAATTATATTGTTGCAGTCACTAATCAAACAGACCTTTTCCTTTTTTCTCTTTACCAAAGAGGTTTTCTTCATAGGTGTAGTCATCACAGGAACTGCAGTGCTGTCTGCTGAAAGTCTCCAATTTTGTGTGAAAACTTTCTGCTTAACAAAAGAATCAGTAATGCCATTAACAGCTAAATAAATGGACTGTAAAGTCCAAATTGTCTTGACAATATACAGTGATTTGTAGTAGCCAAGCATTTCTCTCTTCAGCAGCTTAGCACAAGGGTGCCAGACAGCCTCACTGCTCCAAGCAATGGAAAACGGATCATTGCTGCATCCCCCTGTGCCCCTAAAGCAGCTCCCCATGGCGTCAGTGGCTGTGAAAGTGGCCTCTCAAGTGACATTGTCTCCTTTCTAATAGCTACAGTGATAGGACAGTAATGTTTAACCCATGGTCAGAGATCCCTGAGAGGGGCTGTGGAGTACTTTGAGGGGTACATTAAAGCCAAACAAGAGAACTACCACTTGCAATTGACTTCTGGGCTTTTGCACCTTCCTGGAAACCATGGACAGGCCTGTGATGAGTAAGATCACAGGCTGAAAACCACTGGCCCACAGCTAGCTGGCAGAGCTCCTCACTTCCCCACTCCTGCCACCGCTTTTTAAATGTTTCCAGCATTTTGGTCTGTTAGTAACATATTTCCTCCTTTGTGCGTGGGTAAAAAGTGAACCCTGGGAGCAGGGAAAATGAAATCCACCAAGCTGTTTTGGACTCTGTCAAGTGGAAAGAAATGAGATAGACACTTTCCAAGTGCTGGCAGTAGTGCCTGACTGCTCCTCTTTGCGGGACGGGGTGACACTGATTGGCAAGTTTAAGGAACCTCTTGCTCTGGTTTATTCTGAATTAACGAATCCTGAAGTGCTGCTGAATGACCAGCGATTTCAGTGTGTCTCCAGAGTTGGTCTGCTCAAACCCTTGAGCACCTGGAAGAGTAAACACCAGTGACTCTTGCCCAACACTGCCCACAGCAGTCCTCCGTAACATGCTCCTCGTGCATGCCCGTGGAGGTCCCACATTCCCTGGGGAAGGCAGGAAGGGGGATACTGTGTGGGAGGGGAAGGCACTTTTCTGCTGAGACTGTTGAAGGGAAAAGAGCACCAGCCTGGTGATTCCTGCCCCAGTGCCTGACCATCCCCACACAAGGAAGCTGTGGCCCTTCAGATTTTGGGAAAGGCTTCTTCCCTGTGGCCCCTTTTTGGTTCCCCTCTTGGTTTCCTACATCCTACCCTGGTGCTCAAAGAACAGGGACACTAGGCAAAAGTTTATTACTACACTTGTAGATACTTCCTTCAAATACTCCAAGCACTAAATTGCATATTCCTTCTGCAGATAGGGGATGAGTGGTGCTGCTGAAAGTATGGCTGACGTCTGAATTTGGCCTAGAGACTTCCAAGAAAATTTTGTCTGCCTACTCCCAGCTACATTTAGCACAGCCAGTCATTTGTGACTGTAGCTTATAAATACTCTTAACTTCTGGCATATACAATGGGAAATAAAATACATCTTACCTAAAGGCCAAGTGATTATTTATTACAGTCATTATTCATTTCTATTGTCATTGCTAATGAGGCTTGCTGGGCCATTAGCCCAGCTAAGGGTCCCAGATTTCCTTGGCATAGCTATCTTCTCTTTTATCTGATATGTGGTTCCTGGCTGGTACATACACAAAGGGTAACTGGGCATCAGAAAAGGAAATTCACACTTATTATATGTCCCACAGTTCATTATAATGCTATAGTGAACTATGTTTCTCTTTCCTTCATTCCTTGTAGCCAGGTAAGGATCATTCTGAAATGAAACATTTTTATTAAGCTGCTCTGTGCTGTGTCTTCTGACTCTTCAGATAGCAGTGCCAAATTAAAAACAATCACTCCCGTGTTTGTGTTTAACAAATATTTCAGTGCTGCTCAGTAAGGCTGACACTACTGCATTAAGGACACTTGGAACCATGTCCCACTGACTCATGGCTCTGTTTCTTCCCTTCAGAAGGTGGCGTGTGAGACTGAATCACACCACTCACGCTGTGTGTACAGAGGGCTGAGCAGGGAGACTGTCAGCATGACAGGCATATCCGTTGTATATCTGATGGAGTGAAAAAGTGAGTGATAATTAATCATCTTCATTCACTGCCTCCAAAACCACCCAGTTGTATCCTGCCTATGAAAGGACAATTGTTGTGAGCTTAGCTTCTCTTCCCCTCTCTGAAGCTCAAAAGATAAAGGAAATGCCTTTTGGCATGAATGTAATGGGAAATGGGTCAGCCACAAACCAATATATGTTCTCCAGTGGCTGGACTGGTGTTAGCAGCTCCTGCCTATTTTATTCCTAGCCAGATGTTCATGAAAGCTCATTGCCTCCTGAGGTCTGCTGCTTTGCCTGTGGGACTGCATGTGGAACAGGCACAGGGGTGGATCTGGCTAAAAAATCAAGCCAAAAGAACAAAGAACTATTCTCCTTCTCTGTAGGCTTGCAAATAATCACTCCAGAAGAAATGTGGAAAAGCAGCAGATTTGGGGTGGAGTGGTTGGGTTGAACCTGAAATGCTTACAGGTTATTGCAGCCATGCCTGAGGGACGATTCCTTCATTCCCTGGTTCTACAGAACCATTTCTAGCTGACACCCCACCATCTGCATCTGTCAACATCTTTAATTCATTTTGCACAGCAGCAGGGTGCTGGGGGGACTGTAAAAGGATGGGGGCCAGGCCTTCACTTCCAACCATAGTGCACAGTTAGCTCCTGTTCAGTTCAGGGCTGATGACCAAGTTAGAATCAGGTCATGGCCAGAACATGAGTGGAACCAGGCAGCAATGGGCCTGACAACAAGCCTGAAAACAATACTGAAACATCGAAGTATTTTCAAGCCCAAGTGCAGACATGGCTGGTATCTCCTATCTATGGGGTCCAGGCCAGTCATACATTTTTTTGCGTGCCTTCGAGATCTTTCTTCAGCTGTACCCCTGAAACATCCATACATCTTGAAAAGAGCCCAGAAAAATCTTTCTGGAGTACCTTGCTGAACCCAGAAAATAGGAGTCTCACTGAGGCACTTGATACTTCATGTATCTCTCAGCTGTGCATTGGGAAGCCTCTCACTGCTGTCATTCCAGGTAAAAGGGAGTAGGAGCACCCGCTTTGGCAAGCAGTGCTGGTACAGCTGCAGTGAGCTGAACAACTGTGATACACCCAGCTGTCAGTGCTGCTTGATGGTGTGCATGCTCAGTTTTACCCATTCCGTCAATACTAGTGTTTCCCAAGTGCTGCCATTGTGCACAGAGGCACAGACCATGGAGGCAGGTGCCATATATTTGCTAGAGACTTCACATCCTTGTGCCATCATGTCCCTGTGGACGCCAAAGGACCATTTATAACTGTCTCCAGAGGGAGCAGAATTAGGGACATGCAATCAGAAGAAAGAAAGTGACTTCACAGACAATCAAATCCAGTCATCTGCAATCATAAGCAACTACATCCCTTAAGTGATGTCAGACTCTACTCTGAAATCAGACACTTTTCTTTACCATCTGTTCCACAATCCAGAACCAGTTTAATTAGAAGAGAAAGTCTCTAGCTACCCAGTGATCATTTTGTACCTTTATCATCTTTCCAATTCTCCCCACAGACTGGAAGTTCAGGTGTCCTGCTGCTGACATTTCCACTCCAAACTTATTTGTGGTGCCCTAATGCAGGCACAGTTTCTCATCAGCAGTTGCAGAAATGGAAGCTTGATTAATCCTTACTTGAAAGTTAGGTCCTGAGGTCTTAGTCCACAAGCTGGGATGTACTAGGGGTGGAAGCTTGTTTACTGGTTCTCTGAAATGCCTCTTCACACTGACATTTGCCTAGTGTCTTTGTCACCCTAACTCTGATTGTTTTTTTCTCTCTCCAGTGAATCATTTATGCACATTGCTGCTATCAGAGAAAAGTCTTCATTTTCAGCATGCTGTCAGGAGAACTTCCTTTGAAAAAATCTTACTTAGGAAAGCCTTTCAAATGAAAGAAAAAATGCATCACTCCTTCTTCTGAGTTTTATAAAAAGGAAAGACCTTTTTATGTCATTTTGTCCATCTTTCTGCTGATACAGGATTCTCTATTAGTATTACCTCCAGGGTCAATTTAATAGGTTTTCATGGTGATCTTTACAACTGGATTCCTCTGGGGAGAAAATTACTCCATAGGCTGTGGTGGGCAGTTCTCTCTCTGCACAGGGTAGTTGACACTTATGATGTCTCCTGCCTAGGTAATAGCCATTGCATACTTTATTCTTCTCTAGTTTTTGTCATCTAGCAGCTGCCTATTTAACTTCACTAACCTTCCCACAGGAGTCAGTGCATGCTATGAATAGGCTGTCATAACCATATGCAAGATTGGAAAGTAACAAAATTGGCCTGGTTTCATTGGATTTCTCACTGCTCTTCTTTGAACTCCCGACTACTTATCAAAATCTATTATTTTCAGAGAATAAGTGATCTTAGCTAAAGAGCGACTGCAATAAGAGCATCACTCTGCTGGAGCAATTACATATGGTAATTTTCTGTGTGGAGAGGTTGTATGAGAGACAGCAGGTCCATTACCATGAAAGAGAAAATATCCCATCTTACAACATAACGTCATCACTGAAAAAGACCAAAAAGGTATTAATCTATATTTGTCTCTACACTTCATTGTCAGTTATTACGCCTTGAGCATTGTCACTGCTTGGTCTCTTGGTATTGCTGCCACTTCACAGACTGCTCCTTTTGGTGGGATGCTTTTGTTATGCATAACTGAACCTCGCTGCATAATTGCATTCTGCCTGTGACTCAGTTCCACTTGATTAATGAAGAAGGAGGATTGGAAAGTACTGTGTGGGTCACTGAGTGCTATCCTTAGAGTTTCAGGTGATTGTGCTGTAGATGTAAATGTAGGGTACTGAATGGTCCCAGAACCTGTGCCTTTCCATACATGTCTTCCAAACATCCTCAAGCTACCTGGCAAAGGAATGTTTAACCCCAAATATCCATGGCTGTCAGTGTGGCTGAGGCCTGGCTATAAAAAAAGTGGTATTGGACACTATGGCAAAAGCAATGCTGCACAACTACTCTGCCCTCCAAAACACTAAGCCTAGAAGTTCCTGGGGGCTCATGGACTGAATGCTCCAAACAAAGGGTAGAGCAGGGTACTCATGGTGAAACGGGAGAGGCAACAGTTTTCAATGATTGCTGGTCATTCCAGCCTGTGCATCTGTCATGACTGCAGGGTTGGGGGGACATTAAGAATGGGAAGAAAAAAGCCTAACTTGATTAATTCTTCTCAAAACACACAAGGATTCCAATGGTTCACCAGAGGTCCTCTGGGACGCAGGTTCATGTGGTATCAACAACCCTAGGCTCACTGTTGCTTGCAAAAGTCTTTTCTGGTACTCATGCTGTGGCCTTGCTGTTTTCTTCAGCAAATAAGAAAATCTAGCCGAGGGAAAATAAGTGGTATTGCTATGAAATAATTACTTACAGTCATGCTCAAAAAATGCTCTTGATTTCCTGTGATATAAAAGGCAAAATATGAATGTGTTTCAGACTTAATGAGCCTTCCCTGTGCAGAAGAGTCTAGGAAGCTGAACAAGGTTAACAGACGTAAAATTAGACTTTGACTTTGGTCTGTGAGCTCCCCCAGGTTTTTAGCTTGGCTAGTGAGAAGGTCAAACACAAAATGTTGTCCCTGGTTTGGACCTGGGCTGGTGATTTACAAAAGGTGTACAAAGCCCCACTGCTCTGAACGTTGCTGGTGTGGGTGAAGGTGAGAAGAGTGTTTCTTTGCTGACAGCTCATGGCCTTTATCCTTTTCTCATCCCAAAAACTTTCTGGTCGTGGTGACTCTGTAAGCCCTTCTCTGATGGGTCCTTGCCTTTCTCTGACTGCTCCAGTGACATTTCCCACCCTTCTCATGTATCTTTGTCCTCTTCTGGGCTGGTGGGGTGAGGTTTTCTTGGAGGTGATGGGCAGTGTCACCTCTGCCTACACAGGGTGCTCATGGACCAGGCTGAAAACCATGCTATTCATCTGCTCGGCTTTCTCCTGCCTCCTTCATCTGCTTTCCCTACCTCGGTGCTGGAACAGGCTGCTGGACCTTCTCCCTTTGCTCTCTGTTTGCATTTGACCATATGGAGACTCTCCTGCTCAAACCACTGGGTCCTGGTTTTGCCTTGCTGGGTGTTTCGAGCAGATTTTCAGCTATTTCAGCTCATGCAGGAACATTTCAGCCTCTGCAAAACACTCAAACGAAGCATGGCTCTTGCATCCACCAGCTTACCCAGTTGCTGGTAAAACAGTACCTTCATTTTGTGGTTCGTTTTTATTGCCTTTCTGATGATAAAAGTTATTGTGGTTTACGCCCAGCCGACAACTAAGTATCGCTCCCCACCCCTTGGTGGGATGGGGAGAAAATGGTAAAACCTGTGACTTAAGAACAGTTTACTAATGGAAATAAAGTAAAATGTAATAATAATAATAATAATAATAATAATAATAAAAAGGAGAGTGGGAGAGAGGAATAAAACCCAAGAAAACCAAGTGATGCACAAGACAATTGCTGACAGATGTCCAGCCTGTCCCCCAGCAGCGATTGGCCCCTCCCAGCCAACTCCCCCCAGTTTATACTCTGGGCATGACATTCTACAGTGTGGAATATCCCTTTGGCCAGTTCAGGTCAGCTGTCCTGGCCATGCTCCCTCACAGCTTCTTGTGCCCCTCCTCACTGGCAGAGCACGAGACACTGAAAAGTCCTGACTCAGAGTAAGCACTACTGAGCCACAACCAAAACATCTGTGTGTTACCAACATGATTCTCATACTAAATCCAAAACACAGCACTGGACCAGCTACTAAGAAGAAAATTAGCTCTATCCCAGCCAAAATCAGGAAAAACATAAAACTTAGTTGTGCATATTTGATTAAACTTTGAGGGAGGCCACAAGGTGGTGGCTCACCACACATCAGAGTGCTTGCAGTGGATTTTTTAACTTCTGCAGTTTCTTTAATAAACAGTCCATACAGTCAGCCAGCAATTTAATGCTTTGTACCAAAACATCCCCCAATGCCAGTAAAGCCTCTTTTCAGAAAAAATCACTTTGTTAATATCTTTCTGACTTACTGAGAACACAAAGTAACTTGTGTCATGGTCTTGTCCTGCACATCCCAAGTCTGACCTAAACATGGGAACACCGGTGTCTGGACAAATGAAGAAAAAACCAAGTAACACGAAATAATCTGTCTCTTTCTTTCCTACAGCTAAGTGCTCTGTCTCTCAGAGGAGGGTCACCAGGATGTGCTCCTTTTCTTAGTTCGGGAGATGCTGTTCAACATTGTTGCGAAGCCAGGCAGCAAAAGAGGTAACAAAATGGGGTTTTTGTCTAAGCTTAAGAAATTTGGGAGGACAGGAAAAAGAACCTTGGAAAACAGAGATAGCCTGAAATTGCCTGAAACTTTGTGAACTTCTGGCAATCTTCAGGAAGGCAGACTTTCCAAACTGAAAACCAAATCCTGAGGCATTTGGGACCAGCTGATGATGCTTTTTTTTAGTCCTGCTCCATGAAGATTAAAACAATTATGGACTGGAAATAGTTAGTTTACTTACTATTACTTTTTAATGATAATGTCTGTAAACTTGTTTGGTTTAAAATGTTATTTCATCTGGTTGATTACATTGTTCTAAGCCTGGGATATCCTAAGGTTTAGCAACCACACCATGTCATCACACTTTTATATCCATAATGAATTTTTGCATGCTAATAAAATACCAGTGCTTCAGCTTCCAGAAACCTCAGAGGCAAATACTTTATTACATCATGAAACTAATTTTTATTGCCCTTCTGTTCTGTGAAGCAGAAACACAGAGCAATATGAAAAGAAAATCAACCAAAGTGGCCTTTTCAGCAGCTTTGCAGCCAGAATTTCTTTGTTAATCTCCAAGGTGATATGCTCTTCAGATTGACGATCAAAGCTGGGGGGGGTAATGACACATTGTACAGACTGAGTCTACTGAAAAACTCTCTCTGGTGAGGAAGCATTAACCATTATGGGACCTCACAGACCATGTTGCTGACTTGCTCAGAATTACAATGGTGTGTCTGCCTCACAAGCAAGTGGGAGGCATAGATGTTAGTGCCTGCTTTTGTGCCTGGTCACAGTGAGAGCTGACCGGATACTGCATTAGTTGTTGGAACAGTGGAGTTGGAGCTCTGCTGTAACATCTGCTGCAGTTTTGTGATCTGACTGCTGCAGTGTAAATAGTGAATTATTTCATTTAAAAGAACTGCTTGTGGTTTATTCTCCCTGTTTGCTGGAAGACAGGAGGTGTCAGCCAGGGAAATGCATTCACAGGCACTGGGGCAGTGCTGGCATTTCAGACAGTGGTCAGGGGATGCTGTAGCTCTCGGGGACATCCAACAGCTGCTGCCAGGATGTGGCATGGACAGTCAGCTCAGACAACCAGCTGAATGCTGCCAGGAGGTGATGTTCCATGGCTGGGGCAGAGTGGAACCTGCCTCACTCCCAGATGCCCAGACTGGAAGCTGCTGCACTTCCAGATGTGAGTGTGTGCTGCCAGGTGAACTGGCCATTTATGTAGCTATGTACCCCTATTTATGTGTCCATTTGCCGAGGCTTGGCAGGCAAAAGGGAATGTGTGTATGCACCATATGAACAATTAAATGTCTTCAGATGCAAATGGGAGTTCTGTGCATCCTGTGCTGTAAACACAGCGATTTGTGTGTGCTCATGCATGTCCTGTCAATGTTTGTTTAATGCTTCAGTTGCACTCACTTTTTCACTTTTGGTTTGTATTTTAATGTGCAGGCACTTCCCGAAGTCTATCCACTTAGCAAACATCTGGCCTTGCCAGGTTTTTAAACTGAACACACATTCTAACAACATCTGATTTCTCAGTCAGCACTGAGAAAATTGATAGATCCAATAACCTTGCCTTTCCTCCTGTGCAAGGCTGGCTGTCACTCCTTCCCTAGCACACCCTATTTTGTGTGTCCCACCCAGGTCTGGGGGTTGCAGCAGACAGTCCCAGCCAGCCCCTTGCTCTACAGAAGCTCTGCTCTGCTTCATAAGCCCTGCAGGATCCCTGAAGCTCACTTGTGGCCTTTGGACATTAGTAGCTTCTAAGGTCAATTGATTGAGCATGGGAAGCCTGACTCTTCTTCGATAGGAGGTACTTTTATTTGTTAAGTGCACCTTCAAAGGCTCACCTCAAATTAAGGGTTTAGTTAAGGATTTAAAGTAAGTGAATATCTAATCAGCACAATTATGCATTATCAGACAAGTAACAGAGTTGAGACAATTTGCTTTGTTGGGTTAGTATTTGAACAGGTTAATGTGGAGTAAAGTGACATTAATGAACAAACACAAGATCCAGTGAAAGTCAATCAGGGAGCCTTCATTAGACAATAAAATTCTCCCTCTCTTTGCTTGGTGTGATGCACCACAACCTGGCCTTCAGCTCTTTCTTTACAGATTCCTAAAGGATTAAATAACTGAAACTTTCACAGCCTTGTGCTCACCATCAT
Organism: Corvus kubaryi; assembly: GCF_017639235.1. Taxonomy (NCBI): domain Eukaryota; kingdom Metazoa; phylum Chordata; class Aves; order Passeriformes; family Corvidae; genus Corvus; species Corvus kubaryi. The sequence continues at coordinate 16,373,351 of NW_024582091.1, forward strand.
GAGCTTATGTGCCAGAGATGACCTTGATATACTGTCTTCACACAGAGTCAGAGTAAGCACTATAAGAGCAAACTTCTGCATCCTAAGCCAGTGCTCTCAACAGCAACTCCCAGCTACCCCGAATGGTTCAGCATGCCCATTTCCAGGTCTGTTTTTGTTTCTTTCCAAGCTACTGGTTTCCTCTCAAAGAACTCTGGAGGAGGAGTTGCTGGTCCTCACTCCAGCATCACTGCCGAGATGGGGGCACCAGGCCGTGGGTGCTTGCCACTCAAATGGGCACATATGGACTTTGAGCTCCAACACCTGCACAGCCCAGTTTCAAACTCTGCTTCCTGGGAATGCTCATGTGTACAGCCTGGAAACACTGCCTTTACTCAAGGCTTTGTGCTGATAAAAGCCTGTCATATGAAAATGCAAGGCAGCAAGTACCAAGAGAGGTTGCTGGCCAAATTCATTAAAATCTGTGAGTGACTGTGTCTGGGAACATTCTGGCAGAGCTCATCCAGCTCTCCTACTCATTAATGCTTCCAGCACAGCCATTAGATGTGGGGTTAGGGAGGTGCCGATGATTTGTTTTATCACTATTTAACAGTTAGATGAACTTTGGCAATGATCTACATTGATCTAAAGACTCATCATGCAGTTGAAGGGCCACAGCTGAAGGTCTTCAGCTGGAAACATGGTCTGGCTACCCCCCTGAGGCAGAGAAGGCATCTAGCTTTCCCAGCTGCTAGAGATGTCCTCTTTCCTCTTCTCCTGTGTTGCTGGAGAGGAAGCCCCTGTCCTGCACCTGCAGTTAGCTGAGAAGATTCTGGACCAAAACAAGCATTATCAGCTGCATTGTCACTATCTGAAGTGCAGCTTAAAGAAAGGGTGAAGGAATGAAAATCCTGGTCACCTGCAGCCCAGGATGGCTACTATGGAAGGACGATAAAGGCGTCTTTGTAGACATGGTGCAGAAAAGTCCTTGGAGGACTGTGGAGGGGACTGAGCTCTGGGAACTTGATAGGCTCTGGGAACAGGAGACAGTTGCCTTCATAAGATGCATTAACTAGTTTTACAGACATTTCCAGGATGTGAGAGCTTTTTGAGTGTAAGACAGACATTTGCAGTTCACCTGTATGAAGGCCTTTTCAGCATCAGCAAGGGAGATGAGGAAGATACTTTTGATTCACATAGAAGAAGAGGGAGTTTAATGAGGATCTGTAGGAGGAAGACACGTGTATGTAAATAAGAGCAGAGCAAACAGGCCTCCAGGTACTAGAGGTCTGTGTAACTCTTGATTATTTTATCCTTACCATTTTCACAAGTAGGTCATAGAAAGTTGCTGATGGGGTCAGCTTCCAGCTTGGTATAACTCAATATAATTGATTCTAATGGGTTTTTTAGGTCATAAAAGGTGATTTCCTTTAGGACTTCACCCTAAAACCAATATTTCCAAAAACCTGGATAAGTAGCAAATGCATACTGAAGTGATTTCTAATACTCAGGATTTTAATGAGACTGCTCTCAATCATTTTTACAAGATGATGACGAACAAATGCTCCAATTCCCTCTACTTCTTTTTCCTAGTATAGGAAAGTAAGGGTACATAGCATTATAGCTATGAAGTATCAGAAGAGAAGCATAGGAAGGCTAGAAGTTTATAGAATATGCATTTCTTCAGTATGTAGATTTAAGTGGGATGGTCTGCAAGGGGGTTATCTCTGCTGACAGCTCAGGCTAGCACAGCCCCACTTTTACCATGCAAACATAGCCATGCAAAGACTTTCCTTAGCCCAAAGTGCAGGGCTGACAGGTGAGAGGACACCAACCCTCTCCAGGTGCAGTGTATCAGCACTGGACTACTGCCTGTCCAGGGCTTCTGTGGGAATGGAGCATGGATAAGACCAACTTCTGTAGTTCCCTCCACCGTCAGTGTCCTGCTTGTAACTCTCCCAAGGCCTATTTGGACTGTTTGTGTGAGTGTGAGATGCTCAAAGGGTAATCTTTCCTTCCTCTTCAGTCGGATGCTCTGTGAAGGGAGGGAAAGGGCAAACTCCTATGAGGAACAAGTTAAGGAGAGGTGTCACCACCCAGAAACCAGGACTTCTGCTGAGGAAGAGGGATGCTGGTGGGGTTGTAGGACTAGTGGGAATAAGGACAAGGTTTCTGTAACAACTATTACCACTTTGAAGGAAAGATGAGTTAGTGCCTCAAGGAGGGACATCCCTGATGCAAGCCCAGATAATCAACATCAGAATCATAGTCCTGAGGGGTTCTGCACCCTGTATTGCCTTGAAGAGCAAAATTGAAGACCATCCTGGCAAGGGAACAGCATCCTACGAGCACTAAGTGCTACCTCAGCATGACCAACCCCAGAGCTTTAATCAATGTCAAGCAGCAGTCCTCTCAAAGTATCAAGGGATTACTTTAAAAGCCATGAGGTATTTTCCAAGGAGGTTATGACATTTATTATACACCATCTCTCTGTCCATTAGGCTGATCCACAGGTGTTAAAAGAGAGAAGTGAATCTAAAAATAGTACTTGGTGCACAGGCTGCACAGAAATCCAGCTCTGCCTATGCTCCCTTTGGAGCTAGCAGTCCTTTCCCAGTGCTCTCCCATAGTGCTCGACACCTCCCTGGAAGCAGCAGTGGTGCCCATCTGCCCAGTCTGCTCAAGGACATGAACTATGCCTCACTGAGTTATGGAGACCCCTTTCACAGTAACACCCTCCATGGTCAAAGCAGCCTTGCAGAAGTTCCCATGTGGTTTCAGCCTGTCTCTGATGGCCCTCTCCATGCCCATGGAAACACACAGGTGGACCCCAGGCCATGCTCCCATCATCTCACTGCTGAGCTCTGTGTGTGCATGCGGCTCTTACTGTCCTCATGGGCTACTGACACCAGCTTTCCCACCATCCCTTTTACTTCACCCGTTCTCAGGTACAAAGATTTTCCCCTCTAATTCTGCTCTATGAGGCAGCAAGAGGAATGGTGTTGACTGAACAAAACTCTCAGCTTTTCCTTTTATAGAAGTCCTTAGGGGAATAGTCTGGTGAATCTTTCCTTCTCTGAGTATGCAAACCTGTGAACATGACAGTATATGCTCGGGGACACAGATCGTTTCCTGCTACAGGAAAGGAGGGGCAATACAGGGTGGGGGTGCTGAGTGTGAGTAGACAGAGGTGACAGCTACATCTCCCCAAACAACAGGCACTTTGCAGTCAGTCCTCTCCTGTCTTCCCACAGGCATCCCACATCCACTGCGGGAGGTACACCGGGGGAAGAGCCACGTGGTGAGGAAGAGACATGTCTATCCAGAATGGCAAGCTGATGTTTCCACCAATGCTGCCTTGTTGGGATGTGGCAGTCTCCAATGGGGGAAGCATGAATAGCAGTGCCCCGCTCCCAGGGCAATTTTTCCAGGTCACTTAATGCAAATAAGCAAAAACCCACAGCAAAGTTGAAGGCAGACCATAGCCTAGCCACAGCTATGAAGGCAGTAGATTTAGGAACTGGTTTGCTTCCAGAGGTGCTAAAGGTTTGGAGAAATTAACTACAGTATGTTGATGTGAAGATTTATGAAGGGATCAAGGAGATATGAAAATGAAAGAGTCAACAATATCAGAGCATGACATGAGATAGTGAAGTATTTTATTTCCATTGCTTTCAATATTATCTCTTGGTTAGCAGGAAATAATCTGAGCAGGGAGACTGCATAGCAGAGGTACGGAAAATAGATGTGATCATTTTCCACAGACGCAATGAGCACCACTCTAGATATTTTATAACTTGCTAGTGTTTTATGTCATTTCTTCAGACATCTGCGCATTAGAGTGACTGAGAACTGCAAATGATGTATAGTTAAGATATCCCCCTATAATTAAGCTGAAATAATGCTGGATTATTCTAGCATAATTATAGGGGGCTATTTTAACTATTAGCTCATTAAAAAGCTATGATGCAAATCTCATTCTGAAAGAGACAAAAAAATGAGGGTATATGAACAAAATGTCAGTGGTCCTCTGCTGAGACCAGATGGAGAGGTATAACTATATTCAATTTATCAGTCAATATATTTAATTACAGCCAGGCTTGGATGGAGCCTACGATGGCCTTTTATTATATTTAGTGTTTGCAGATGGATGTGGTGATTCAGAAGTGCTTGGGAAGGGAATGTGGTACCTATGCAAAAGGGTAGACTTAAGCTGAATTTGGTCTGGGTTTCACATGAAGTCCTGCCACATGCTCCTCTCCAAATGGGAGCTGTCCCTTTGCCCACCTTGCCCTTCAGGTGTGGCACACAGGGATACAGAATTGCATGTCCCAGGCTGTGCAGCAGTGTTTGAGCCTCACGACGAGGCCAGCCCCAAGAAGCGTGCAGGTGACTGCAGCCACCACAAGCCCCACCAGAGCACAAGGAACTCACCTGTGTCTAATCTGCTTGGGGTCAGTGTCGGCCAAGTGCTATGCAGCAGCAATGTTTGGATAACAAAAGGGAGGCAGAATGCGCGGCTAGTCGGGTTTCTGACAAAGGGCATCCTGCAAAGAGAGCTGCCTGCCCTCGCGTGCTCTGGTCCAGAGGACAGAAAGTTATTCTCCATCTTGTTAACTCCCTCTGTCCCCTGAAGGACCCCAAGGGGGCCAAGGCATCCTGAGCATCCGGAGAAAGGAGCTATTGCCCTGCCCCCTGCACTAGTTTGAACCAGCTTGGCTGTGCTAACCGGTGAAAAGTTGTCCTGGGACAAATCCCTGATCCTGCTGTGCTGGTAAAAACAGGGGTGTCTCTTGCCTGGCCCTGCATATAGGGTGGGATACAGCTGGGGCACAGTTAAACCAAACATTGAAACTCCACGTTCTGGACTTTCTGAGACCTCCAGGATCCTTCCCTCCAGAGAAGGGGGTCTATGTATGTTAGGACCAATCCCTAACTGTCACTAGGGCATCACTTTACAAGGGTCAGGTTTTCCATCCCAGTTCAGCCACTAATGCTGCCTTGCTCAGAGTGATTTGCTTTGAAAATACAGTTGGGTGTGCTTGCTCTGCCCAAAGGGGCATCTCATCTCTGGCATCTGACAGCAAGCATCAGGGCGAAATAATAGACCAGAGGCTAAATAAGAAAAATGACTTCTTGCCCTCAAGCATTATGGCAACAAATGGTGAAGAACATGCCCTCAGGGAACAGTGAAATGAATGAGATGAATGCCTAATGTCCAATAACTACATGTCAAATCAAAGACCAGACTCTTAAAGCACAAAGTTGGCTGAGTCTGGTGAATGCAAGAAGTAGAGAGTCAGCAGGGAAATTTATTGTTGCACAGGATGGCACAGTATGTAAATCTTGCTGGAGAGCTATTTGTGCTTGTCATTGGCTTTTGAAGAGTAGATGAAGAGTGTAAGACTTTGTTTTATAGCAAAATAATGAAGGAGAAAAACCAACAAAAAGGCAGGAATGACAGTTCAGTTAAAACTGAGGTCCCACACAAGTCTCTTTGTGGTCTAGGACTCAGCTGTATATTGTCATTTCTTTTTCTCCCCTCAGCTTGCCCCAAAACTGGCTGCTCAGCTCAGGAGCAGCAGTGCAAGGCAATGTGAACAGGGAGAGCCAGTAAGAAGCCGGGGACATAGCAGAGACTATTTTTATGCTTGATTGAAGGACTCATGGCTAGACACAATTGGGAAAGGATGTTCTGGATTTTCACCCAAGAAGATATCTTTCTTTATTTTAATTTGACTAAAGGCTTGCTGAAAACTAAGAACGTGACCACGAGCCCAAATGACCTGTCAGAAAGCATTCACGTGTGCGTGTTGGATGTGAGCAAATGGAAAGGGTGCACATGAAGTGCCCCACTGATTTATGCTAAGCTTGACAGTGCAATGCTGCACCCTGAGACTGCAGAACAAGTGATGTGGTTACATGAGTGAGCAAGTGCTGTGGTTACCTGCAGCAAGGTCTGCAAAGAGCTTCAGAGGATGTTGCTGCCTCAGACCCCGGGAGCACGGATCTGTGCTGCCCCTGCCCTTGCCACTGGGAAGATATTTCATGGGAAAAGGGGTTTGGGGACCTGGAAAAACTGTCACTGGTGAGATCGGCACCCAACGCCTCGGGAGCCACTGGGTGGCGTATGAACGCTGGCATACGTAAAAGAGCAGGATCCATGGAAAAAAACACAAGGCAGAAATACACACAGATAATTACGTGGGCTCTCTTTGGACCGGGGCGAGAGCAAATGAAACCAACCTGGCTACATTAGTAAAGTGGTTACACGTCATTCTTCCTTTAACAAATAAAAGTCCAGATGATCAAGTATCAAAGAGTAAAAGTTCAGAGGCTGTAAAAGCAATGAGCTAATGAAAAATCACAGCACAGCTTCGCCTTTGCCGTGCAGGGTATGAACAGGGGACCACAGGGGTAACTGCAAGTGCAAACAGCTGCCCAAAATCATTCCAGGTGCTTAAATATCTGCTGGCAATGGCCAGTTGTTTGTGCCTTGCTCAGCTGGACACTGGCGATGCGACGGCTACAGTTATTTAAGCTGTGCAGTGCCTCCAGGTGCTGATGTGGCAGGAGCACCACGGGTCCCCAGGCACAGCCCTGCTCAGCTCCACAGTTCAGTGTTTTCATTTCCTATAGGAACAGCCGCTCCCAGGACATTGCCTTTAGCTCACAGGGGCTGAGGACAGCTGGCTTGCCAGCAGTCGGCTTTGCAAGCCGGCTGAAGCCGGGAGAGTTTTCAGCAGGAGTCAGGAGCTAGTAATACTTCAACTCAGCACCCTCCAGACTCCTCACATTTTCCTCCTCCATGTGGTTGGTCCCTGCCTGATCTATAACCCTTGCTGCATTTCATGGACTCCTTTCCCTCTGTTTGTTTAATGTGATTAAGAAAATATTCATAATGTTTCTTTCCCAGTTTTGCTCATTGCCTGGAATTCCCCCTGCAGAAAAGCAAGCTCTCCCAGCCTCGTGCAGCTGGACCTGTGAATATTGCAACAGAGAGATGCTCGGAGGAGTTCCTTGTTCCCAGCGGGGTAAGGCCACAGAGTGACAGAGAATAGGAGACACTCTGAGCTGTGATGAGCGTCTTGAGACACATTTTATCTGGTTTTACCAACTGTCAATACGAATGAACAAGAAGCCTGCTTTGAGGGACTTTATATGATGGTGGGGCTGGAGCAGGAAAGTGGGGGGAACAGCACTAAGATAAATGATACTATTTTCAACTAATTCAGATAAGCATTTGTTCTGAACACAGCAGCAGCACTATGAATGCTCTTCAGTATCTCTGAGAATCCCATATTGTAGACATGAGGCACTGACATGCTTTCATGCTGTTCAGGCATTACACAAGTGGCAAAAGGCAGGAAGGTGCAGTTATCAGCCAGGTTGGGGCTATGTTTGCTCACCACACTCACTTCCCTCCTTTGTGTGAGGTGAGATCATGAGGTATATCTGCTCTCAGCTGCCACTGATTCATCACTGCCAGCCATCACCAAGTCACCGGCAGACAGCGACTGTCCCCTGCCTGCAGGTGTCACAGGAGCAAGAAGAGGACTTTGGTGTGTGGGGGAACGGAGAAGTAGTTAAGCAGAGCAGAGTGATGATAGCCTTGAAGCATACTGACGCCCCTCTACCAGCTAAGGAAATAGTTTTTCATCCAGCCTGGAGAAAAGAAGAAAATTGGAGGTGAACAGTCCTCTGCAGTTTGTCCTTTCCCCAGCAAACCATGGCTAGGGTGTCCTGCCCAGCTGTGGGAAGTTCATGTTCCACCTCCATGACTCAGCATCCCTCTGTGAGAGGGAGATCATTCCCCCAAGGGCAGCAGTCCTTACTGCCTGTGACTGGTTTGTGCAACATAAAGGGAAGGTGCTGTGTGGCTTTTGTGAGTCTTGACAGAGCAGTAGGTTAGGGCTGTGGCTGCTCTTCAAAGGGATGCCTGGGAAGAGACAAGGAAAGTAGCTGCCCTTACAGAGCAATGGACTAGCATGCAAGCCCTGATGGAAAAATAATGCTCCTGCTGTGAGAGGAAAGTCTCTCATCCCTGGGAAAAGGGCTGTGAGTGCATCTGCACTGATGTTGCCTTCCTTCAGAGGCACAAAGGTGCTGTCTTCCCTCTCCTGCAGATGGGAAGCTGAGGCAGAGAACAAAACTTAATTGATTTTTATCCATGGCAGAGGAAGTCCTTGGTGGAAAGGAGGCAGGGACCTGCATCTGAGGTTAATGCCCTCAGTGTCTCCTCTTCACTACAGGCTCTCATGAAGACTCCTGTGATTTTGGGGAAAGTCACTTGATCTGGATCAGGCTCAGGAAGCGTCATGAGGGATTTCAAGTAATAAATGGCAGCAAAATAGGAAAGGAGAAAAAGCAAAGCCTGGCCCAAGTTCCTGAGCAGAGAGACATTTGCACACATCTTTATCTGTGAAGATTTCCTCAGTATTCAGCATTGATGTAAACTCTTCCCTCTGAACAGCACCCAAAACACCAGCTGGCTCCAGCAGACTGCAGGAGGCACACAAGTTAAGTCTAAAGAAAGCCTAGGCACAGCATCCCAAAAGTGACAGTCACCCCAGTCTCATGCAGGATTGTGAGCTGCTGTTTCCTCCCAGGTTAGCAGAGGGCAGTGAGATTTCGGGGGTTTACTCCAGCATTGGGGTGTCACTTTTAACCTAAGCATCCCCTCCAATTGTCTGCAGCCTGCCTGTGGCTGCAAGGGTGATCATGCTGCATGGATCTTGAGTCAGCCAGAGAAGAAAAGGTCGTTACTTCTTCCTTTCTTTTCTGTTTTTTATTCCTTTCAGGAGAATAGAGCTCTTGTCTCTCCAATTTTGGAATTTCCACAAGATCCTGCAGTCCAGGATACTCCATCCTTAAAGACAAAATGTAAAAATAAGCAGAAATAATGATATAAGTCTATACGTCAGAGAATATTACAGTTAATCAGCAGGACGGCCTGACTGGCCTCCCTTTGCACTGCCCAAGAAAGTGCCGATAAAACTAGATAGATATGTGACTTGATCCTGGTGCCTGAACACATTAGTCAATTTTAATCTTTTTATTTTGCAATAATTAAGGCATCAACTGTGCCCTTTCTGTCTGAGGGAAAGTATATAATGCTTGGAAGCACCTGGGTATGAAAAATATTCTTTATTGATGTCTTTTCAGACTGTGCTTTGACACAACATTGTCCATTAGGGCCCCAGTGCTCCCAGAGGAAGCATTCCCACCCAGCACCAGCCCTAGGCTCCCGGCACTTCACAGCTGGGTTTATGGGAGAGCAGGGCTGGCCTGGCTATAGTGCTCACATAAAACTGGATCCTCTCTTCCTATGCACCATGAGCACATGGCCTAGCTTTTCCTGGGCATTTGAATACCTCTTCACTGCTATTTAGGGGGGAATGCAAGCATGCTGAATGTGGCCTGAGGATTAGATGCTCTCCAACGGTCTTAGGGACCAAGAATGGGCATCATTTTAGGTGAACAAGTGGGAAATCTGAGTGGCTTCACATGTACCCTTGATGGCTCTGAGCTGGGCAGCATCCAAGTTTACCTGCATTTTTACACTGCTGTAGAGCACCAGCCCTCCACCTTCAAAGTCTGAGATCCACAGCTCTGGGACTGTAAAAGGAGACGATGGTGACACCAGGATTTCTATTTGCATGTGTCACGAAACATGTAACACAGTATCCTATTTAAATAACAAACTTTTGCCAAAGCACAAATGCCTCCTACGAGACTCAGGGTGCCCTCAGCTTGTATCTAAGTGACACACAGCCAAGGGCACTTGCCACCTCCCGGGAGGTGCTGAGCAGTGGGTAGCATGACACCAGAAAAACAAGGCTGAGGCAACAGAGGTCCATGGCTGGAGGGTGTTGTAAGTGCTGCATGCTGGAAGTGTGCTGCAGCACCTGTTTCACAAGCTCTGGCTGAAATCAATGCTATTAATCTCCTGCTTCCATGAGTACTAAATGCATCCACACAATGAGAAAGTAGCATCTCACTGATCAAAGTCAGTTCTGTCACTTTTGCATCCACTTTGCTATTATTCACACCTCACAGCTGGATCAACGTGTGACACATTGCAGTCCTTCATTTTTCTTGCTCTGGATTACAAGTATTTTTAATGTTTACCTGCTTGAAGAAATAACACATTTTACCCAGGGATAAATCTGTTTTTTATTTGTTCAGAAGGCCAGTTTAGATTACTTACTCAAAGATGATGAATGAATTAACTACTTGAAGGCTCAGAGTAGAGCAATATATTTTGGGTGTTGGTTACACCAGAGAGGGTGCATAACAGGTTAGTCCATCAAAGATGTATTTATTTTATTTTAAGATTTCTTGATTTCAAAACAATAAAATGCTGCTCATGGGTAAACTTCCTAAACAAAGGAGACTGCCAATGGGCCTGACAACGTTTCCTTGGTAACATTTCTTAGCTTTTACCCCAGTGATTGATATCCAAGGATAGCCATTTGCTTTCTGCAGAGGAGCAGGCTCAATGATTCTCTTCCTGGCTCCTGAAAGCAGAGAGAGGAGAAGCAATCCACTACAGCTGATGTGGCTTTACTCATTATTAAAAAAAAAAAAAGGAAAAGGGAAAAAGAAAAACAAAAAAAAACCCCAAACAATAATGACCTAGGAAAAAAAAATAGGAGACAAATTGCACTTAGAACCTGATCCAAGAAACCCACTGTACTTGACAGAAAAACTCTGACTTCACAGGTCTTCAGACTAGATCCCTGAAGTGTGTTTAAGACTGGCCTTAGTCTGAATACATTTCTCTGCTGTGCTCTTTGCTTTCTTTGATTAAAAACCTTTTGTGCAAAGTTGCCTTTTTCTGTTTGGGCTGCCAGCCCCACTGCTCATGGGGAGCCCTCAATACCACCTACCTTGAGAAACAGGCAGCCATGGGAGGCTCAGTCCTGTTTTGATTTTACAGTAAGATATTTCCAAACTTAATGCAACAAAGAAAAACTGCATTTTCAAGCCCAGTCAGAGCTAGTCAAACAGTGGGCTTAGGTGTGTGAGAAGATGTAAAATGCCCAAATGGTGCCATTCATGCCAAAGCCTTTTGCAGTCACCCAAGTGACAACACTCGTGCACTGACTGTGACTGCTAATGAAAGTGCTTGGCTGCCAGTGGTCCGGAGGTACTGCCAGCTTCAGTCATGGGCAACTCTGCATCAAACACCACAATGAGCCTCAAATTATTCCTGAAGACACAAGAAACAGCTTTCCCTCTCCAGCACAATCATGGCACACCATTGTGGCTTGGGTTGAGCAGATTGTCCTGTGCCTTTCTGTACCTTTAAGGAAGAGGGGAGAGAGCCGGTGGAATTCTTTTGGAGGTTTGTGTTCCAAACAGAGATAAGCTCACTGACTTCTCCTGCCCAGCTGCTCCGCTTCTGCAGCAGGCAAGAGAGTTACATTCCTTTTGCTTTTTAGCTAGCTTCTTATTCGTTAGCTAAAGTATGGAGCCTTGGGACTTTGGTGTCTTCTTCTTCTCTTCTGGACTGTTCAGCAACACCAGAACATCACCGGGAGGCCCTACACCATTGGCCCAGAGGGGCCCATGCCAAACCCCAGCTGTGGAGAGGAGAGAACCACACCCACAAAGGACTCTGAAATCTACCCAGGTTCTCTCCACAGCAAGAGGCTTTATTATTTAGCATTATTCTTTTCCGTGCCTGCGTGCACTCTGCTTGTTAAATAAATAACTTTTTTTCCTTTTTAACTTTTCTCCGAGGAATTTTCTTTCCGAACCTGTGGGGGATGGGCAGCTGAAACCTGCCTCCTTTGGAGGGGTTGTTCCTCCCAAAGCATTTCCCTCAATTTGTCTCAAATCGGGACACAGATGAAGAGGACTTGGGTGACTTTGCAGCTCCTCAACACAATCCAAGGATCTGGAGAGAGATCTGGGAGGGCAGTGATGCTCAGGGGAAGGATGTTTTGGCTCCATTTGCTTCTCCCTTGGTCTCATTTGGTTCTCCTTGGCCATGCCCATAACACAGTTCCATTTGCAGGGGGCTTGAAGCTCTCACTATAGCTCTGCGCTGTTTGTCATGTCCTCCCCACATTTCTCTTCCTTGCTAAGCATTTTTCCGCTTCTTTCCTTTTTTTAGGGTTTGAAATAAAGGTAGTTGCAGCTCTGCCCCTTAAAAGAGAGGCTGCCAGCTTCAGCAGGCAGCAGCAATATGCTTCTTCCACAGGGTTATGGGAAGGAATGGGATACGGCTGTCTGGACACCTCAGAAATCATTGCAGCCAGGCAGATTCAAGTAAGAATACATTTGGGGTTTGGATGGCTGGATATCAGAGAGGTTCATCTTTCCTTTCTTTCTTGCAATTTATCCTGTGTGTTTCTATACCCCAATTTTAGCTCACTCCAAGCTTCCCCCATCCAAATGCCCCTTTCCACTCATGTCTCCTAAACCTTTCACAATACATACAGCCCTTCTCCATCTTTTCTTTTCCTCTGCTACAGGACCCCTCACTCCTTTGTGGCCCTCTAAATGCCACCATCGACCATGAGGCCCTTGGTTGACAGCAGGAGACAAGCAGAGGCTGGTGTTCCCTCAGCCTGTTCCCTCAGCCCAGACAGCAGCACTCACAGAGGATGTGGCCCCTTGCTGCTTCCATGGCTGCTGCAGTCAGAGGCGTGTGTGGCAGCTGGGAGGCTGAGGGAAGGACTGATGGACGCGTGAAGGACAAGCAGTGGGATCACAGCATGCCTCACTTCTGTCAGGGAAGGGGCTAAATCGATGAACACACAACAAATCAATTCTGTTGGGGTTTTTTTTTGGTAATGTGATCTTTTCCATTAGGATGCTCACCAATGCTCCATTAATAGCTCATTCAACTGCCAGTGCTGGGTGGTACCCAAGGCCTGAGGAAATGCAAAATTTAAAAAATAATGGATAGTAATTGATCCAGAGAATTGTATAATCATATGATACAAGTGGCAGATTTTGCTTTTGTAAGCTGAGTACCTTATTTCCTGAAGCCTGAGATACATTCACACACTAGAGAAGCATTATATTACTTATAAAATTACCCAGTCTTTTTATAATCCAGCATCAGTACAGCCTGTCCCAAATAACTCTTTTTAAGATGCACTCCACAGGCATATTGTGTACCTAATTATTTCTCTTTGTTTTTCTCCCCTATTTGTTTCATCCAGTGTCTCCCTCTTTCCAGTGACAAATTGTCTGTACTTGGAGACATAAATAAAGCCAATTAAACCTTTAAGGACACCCTCCATGTGCCAGCTTCAGCACTCCTGTTGCTGTTTCTCTTTCCTGAATAACATACATTTCAGTGGATGGCTTTTGAGGCCTTGGGGTACAAGACTCTGCCATGGAGGAAGGAAAGGGGAATCTGTGGACCCTCTTCTTCCCTTGTGCAGGAGAGAGGCAGATGAGGGGCTCCAAACTGTAGGAGGTAAGGAAGGGGCAGGATAACAGGGGTCTATGCACAAATTCTCACTCCAGGGATAGGGGCTTCTTTCTCCTCAGACAGAGGATACATTTGTCCTGAGATCTGGGGAAAGAATGACTTGGTGGGCTGAGCTGGGACATGCTGCTGGGCACCCAGCCTGGTCCTGCCTGCTGACATCCGGCACCTCGCCAGGCACCAGGGCAAGAAATCTCACTGGGGTGACATACACAGGAGCTCTGGGATCATCTCCTTCCCCTTTCCCTGAAGGATCACCAAGCACCCTAGCAGCAGAGGCTGGATCTCCGAAGTGGGGCTTTGTGGTAATCTGGCAACTCCCAACATAAGGAAGCCCAGGACCCTGGGGAGGGCAAAATAAAAAGAAATGTGGTGGAAATCACTGTCTCCCCTTCTTGGCCAACCAATCCTTTCCTGGCCTGATGCACAGCCAGCAAGTTTTAGGAGACTCATGGGTCTCTCCTCTACAGGTCAAGCCTCTATCTACCTACCTCCATCCTCTCTGAGACCCATCCATGCTCTGCACCCTGCACAGGACTCAGTCCCTGGTGGCCCGGCCAGCTTCTACGGCCAGTTCACTCCTGTGTGCCTACTCTCGCTTCTCACTTCAGTTCCAACAACCAGAAAAACAAGCTGGGCAGCCTTCTGCTCTGCCACCCAGCCACCCCTTTCAGCATAAGAGCATAACATGTACACAGTCAAGTGCAAACAAATGCGTTGCAGAAGCTACACCAGCTGCAGCAAATGGTGTCAATCCGCTTACAGCAACAAAATAAAACTTTGCTCACGTGCCACAGAAAAGCAGGAGGTTGCTGAAAAGCTGCAGATCCAGGCAAGCATCCTTGAATCATTTGGTCCATGCTTCACACTTTACCTGCTCTCATACAGATGGAAGGAATCTAGAAAAGTTAGCCTCTAGGAGCAAAGTACCATCTCAGAAGATGTTGAATATAACTAGCTTGCTCCAAGCCCAGCTAGAACGGATGTGGTTTTGTCCCAGGGGTTTATAAATTACTGCTACCTCTAGTTTTTACAGGAATGGGCAGCCACTCTCCTGAGAAGGTAACTCAGTCTTCAGTGACCTGGTCCCAAATGTTGCATGGCAGAGAAAGACTGCGTTGAGAAAAGGCAATATTCCAGGAAGGAGACTCCTCATTGCATTTGAACTATTTCTGAGGGCTTTGTTGACCTGGAAGGTGGGGTCAGGACTTTCTAGACTAAGCAGAAGGTCAGGCTGACTTTTGAGAGAGAGGAAACTGAGTAAGGCAGCCCCTATTCATATCTGGGAAAAAGGATATGTGCTCTCAGCCTTGTGTATACAGCCTGAATTAGTGAAGTAAGTATTCTGTAAATCATCTCCTTCCTTGCAGCTCTGTTTTCCTCCAAACAATGGAAAGGAGAAACTGGAAACATGCTGATATGATAAGCAGGGGGATGAACACAGGCAAGGTCAGAGGTACTCTTATTACTGTCTTCCTGGATGTAGACATACATTCCTCACTTCTCTAAAAGCCGAGGAAGGACTCAGCTTAAAGAACTGTCTTAGCTGTGTCAGACTCTTGTCCTTTCTACCTGGATGCACGTGGCATGTAACTAAGGAAACTAAACACACTGCAGATGCTTTGGTTTGAACTGTCTTTGCTGAGAGTTGGTTGAAACACAGGACTTCCATTCTGCAAGAAATCCTGACATTTGCAAAAATTTGGTTCAACAGAAAAAATGAGTAACTTTCCCCCTTGTCTTGGGGTGACCTTATGATGTGTATCCCATATCGCTGCCTATGCCCAGAAATTAATTTTTGTGCCTTTCTATGCCTCTAAACTGAGCCTGAAAGGGGGAAGGAAAAAACTGAGCAATACTTTCTCAAAGCAGTTTGCAGCTCGTTCAAGGTTACAAAAAGATAGCAGGTTTTTTTTTTTTTCCCCCAGCTGGGGCAGGGGAGGGAGGAAGCACCCGGCTTGCTGCTTTCCAGTCAGTTTTTGGCCAGTTTTTTTTCAGTTTCTTGTTCTCTGGAGAGAGACTGAGAGTTCGACTTTGGATTTCCTTCTCTGGAATTTCGGATTTTTTTCTCCCTTTTCTACTGGACTGCTTGATTGCTGTAACATCAGAGCACATTGGGAGGACTTTCCACCGGGCACAGAGGGCCTGGCCCCAGCCCAAGCCCCAGCTCTGAGGAGACCAAAGGGAGGACTCGAACACTTTCCCAGGTTTTTTCCTCTACAGCGAAAGATTTTTTCATCTAACATTATTCTCCTTCCCATGTGTTTGTTAAATAAATAGTTTTATCTTCTTCACTTTCCTTCGAGGAAAATTTATTTTTTCCCGAACCTGGTGGGGGAGGGGTGGTTGTGCCTTCTCTCAGAGGATATACTTCTAAATTTGCCCAAACTGGAACACCCCTGAAAGGGAAAATCTGTGGGGAGAGTAAAAAAGGGGAAAAGAATTGCTTGGAAAAATCAAACCATTGCAATTTTTTTTATTTTTCCCCCAATGCAGAACAGAGGAACAGCTACCTCTGTCTCCTGAGTATCCCTCCAGCCATGAGCTGAGCAGATTCAAATCCTGGTGACCTTCTGCCTGTGCCAGAGCTCCCATGGCTTTGGGCTTACCACAGCAGAGCTCAGCCAGCTGGGTCTGGGAGAGACTGTCCTCATAGCAGCACCATCTTGAGCTGACAGGGAACCAACCCTGCTGCAGCTGACCTGTTTCTGTCACCTGATTTCAGTTTTCTCTATCTCCCTCTTGGGTTTGGGGCAAAAGTTTGTTTGCATGAAAATTCCTTACTAGACTTTCTTGACATGATACATGTCACACAGACACTCCCATGGCTGCTACTTAAAAAAACCCCAGTATTATTTATCTGAAGGGAGGAAATAAACCCCATCAATGCAAACTGTCACATGGTTGTGTCAGAGCCCTGAGCCTCTATCCTCATCTGTCAAAAAGGGCTGTGGTGATGGCACTCGTGTATGCTGAAAGGGATTGTACTGAGATGCTGGAAAAAGCAACCTGTTAAGATGACTGGCTCACTGCTCTGCCCAAAATGGCAACATTTGAGCACACAATACGTTCAAAGATGATTAAGCCAGGAAAGTGTATGATATGTGAAACCAATTCTTATTAATACCAGACTGAAACGCAGTCTTGTACAAGGAAGAGAAATCTCCATGCTCCTAGTAATGGGGATCAGAGCCTTAATGATCATTACATTACTAAAACTGTACACTAATACCACAGCAGGTCATGGGGCTAAGAGCATATGCTTCTTTCTTTGTATTACATGCTTTTATGTCTTCATTTACTCCACCAATTCTCTCATTATTTCCTCCTCATCTGCTATTCACAGGCGTAATTTCTTCGGCTGACATTCCCCTCCTCTCTCACTAAGACACAATCGATATTACATCATCTGCCTCGCCGCAATGCCTCATGCGCCACAAGGTACATTGGAGCAGGTTCCTCTGGGACTTGTTTTCCAGCCCTGCTCCATCTGAATCAGTAAGGAAAGGAGGATGCTGTGCAAAGCCCCGAGGTATGGCTGGAGCAGAGCTCAGGCAGCGCAGTGGCTGCCGCTTCAACCTCACTGCCTGCCTGTGAGAAACCCATATGCTGCCATTTGCACTTGTAGCCTGCCTTAATAAGCCATTAATGAGGAAAACAGTGTAACAAATTAATTGAGTCCACCTATGAATTAAAAAGGTTGATGATGTTACTGAGGATTTGCCCCAAGGTAACAAAGCAGAATCTTTATTTATTTGTCCCCCAGAAAAAAAATAGTAATCTAATGAACATGTATGAGTCCTTATAACCTCAGTAAAAGAACAGCAAAACCTGTCCATCCCCACTCACAAAATGTGTATCCTTGGAGTGGCATTACCATTCTCACGGCTCAGTCCTCTTGGTTGTGTCACCATAAATTGCTGGGTGATTAAAGTCAGCTCATTTCTTACAGTTCTGTTTGGCTTTGAGGTGCTGTCTTCTGCTCTTTCATGCGCTGCTGTCTTCTAACAGGGTCATATGAAACAGGGACCTTGTATAATTTCAAAACGTTGTCAGCTGGTTCAGGAGGGAGAATTCTGCAATTTTTTTCCTTATGTATTTTTTTTCTTTTCATTTTATTTCCTGATTCAATACTGCCTGTCTTCCCTTGCTCTATCTAGCTAGCATTTCCTACTCCTGGGCTGTCTGCGAAGGAAAGCTATCTAACTCTGAAATGTAATAAAAGCCTCTTAAGTGATTTGGGACTGCGTAGGAGAAAGAGAGATCTTTAAAAGCAAACATTACTGCTAGGATGTACATGTAGCTTAATAGGATTTTCTCCTTCGAAAAGAATATGAGCTCTTAATAAGAATCTTCTGTGAATCTGATTTCTTAATTAGACAATCTGAGATTAAGGGAGAATGGGAAGATTTTATTTATTTAGGTATACATCTAAACACATTTTGTGTGTTTTCAGTGAAAGCTGTGTGAGAAGATACCCCACATCTCAACAACATTGAGTTGGGATTGTAATTTTTTCAGCAATTTATTTCTGAACACTATTTCCGCATCCTCTCTGCTGTTTTGTCTGTAATTTGCTTTTGCCTTTACCCAGTCTCTCCAAATTTCTTTCATCCTTCTCCCTTTTTTTTTTTTTTTTTAATTCTCTGAGGCCAGGCTGCTTCTTTCTGCAGGATGACTGAGAGGAGTGTGAAAATGAGTCGCACAAGTCTTACTCACAGTTTCCTCTGTGTTTGCCCTGCGTTACTGGGACAGACCAAAGCTGTACAGATGAAAAGAAGCCCACAACCTACTCTGAGTAAGCTCCTGTTTAGGATCCTTTAGTGTCATACATGTTTTTTTTCCTAAAACAGGATGCTCTAAACCAGCAGCCCCTGTAAAAGATAAGCAAGGTAATTACAGCAACGAGATAAAAGCAGAAATGGTTCTCAGACAAAACCTCTGACGATTAGATCAGAAGTGATGTGAAAGGACACCCACTGAGGAAAAAGGAACTCGGCACTGATAACATGGGGCATTACCACACAGACCTCGGAATATCATTTCCTATTGTTTTTCAAAATTCAAAAGCGGAGAAGCTCATATCAAAAGGGCTCATGGCTCTGTATGGCAGGTGTTTCTTCCCCTTTTTAGGTCCTCCTTGAATCCAGGCCTGATCATGTTCTGATATCATGTACATGAAGAGTAAGAGAATAGAGAAAAATGCCATATTTTAAAATACAATTGCTGCAGCACGTCAAAACTAGAAAGAATGGCAAGGAACATCAGAAAGGTCTTGACACAGCAAGATAACTGGGCAACATTATGGCAAACGAAATGGAGTGTAAAATCTCCAGGAGGCAGTGCAGAATGGAAGAAATAATTGACTGTAGTCACTCTGAGGAAAAAATATATTGGAATCATCAAGGGAAGTGCAATGAAAGTGACTGGTGAGTGCTGGTCCAAAAAGTAGTTGGAGAGTTTCTAAATGGTAAATGGAAAGTGTTGCTGGATAATGCTGATGCAATGATGTAAATAAATTATATGACTGACCTTTAGATGTGCACATATATGCGGTCTTTGCAAATAATGCGGCAGGAAACAGAAGAAAGTTCAGGAAGGCTGGAGGAAATGCAGAGGCATGGACAGGTTTCCAAAGAGACTGAAAATATCAAAATCACTGGTCCTAGAGTAATTATGAGAGAAAAGAGAGAAGAGGCCTAGGAGAGCTCTAATTTATTTGTCCTCAAGCCTAAGTACACTAAGAGCGAGCACTCAAAGTTAAAACTAAGTTGAAAAACGCCCCTAACTCATCATGCAGCTCATCTTGAGAAACCATCCACCTTGTGAGTGTCCCAGAGTTTTCTTGCTGAGAGCCATATGGACAACATGCCCATGTCAGTGAGGAAGCTGTTGTGCAGGGCTTTAGAGTTGTCAGCTGTGTGACAACAACCATCCCAGTCCTGCGTTGTTGTAGTGCTAGGTTTATGCAGTTTATGCAGTTTAACAAGCTGCAGCTTTCCCTGAGAGGTCAGTGGAGCTGCTGGGGGCAGTGCGACCATTGTCGCCCTCCTGTAGTCCATTTTGGATGGCTCCACGGTTTTTGCTCTGGTAGCTATCAGCTCTACAACACAGTGACGGTGAAGGAGGCGAGAAGGGTCTCCCCATGAGGGTTTCAGAGGACTTTTAATAGTTACATCTCATCCCAGTGATCCCCAGGGGCAGAGAGACCTCGTGATCCGGGCACAGGGGTGTTTTGTCAGATTGTAGGGGCGGTACATGGGCGGAGTTGGGGTACAGGAACCAATAGGGAGAGCCCAAGGGAGTGGCCAGGGCTAGGGGCAAGGGAAAGGGGGGGGGGGGGGGCAACAGTGTGGGATCAGAAAAGCAGTGGGTAAACAGATTGCCGCACTGCATCACTGCCGGCCAGGGCACAGCATTTGTCCTGCTGCAATCTGGGGTGCAGTGCTGGACCTCCCCTGGAGGGGCTGTACCCAGGGCCGCCTTTGCCTGCAGGAACTCAGCTGCCAGTTTGAACCTGGATGTGCAAGCACACCGGGCTGCAAAACCTTTGGCTGCTAGAGCCTGAAGGAGAGTCAGACTATGAGTGCTGTGAGTTCTCTTTCAACGGGGTACAGCCCCTGGTCAGAGTTGAATATCCCAGTGCCTCTGAGGTGGCTTCAGTGCTGGTGACAGTACTGAAGTCATATTGTGAGGCAGCCAGCAATTCCTGGCGCTGAATGAATGCAGCAAAGCTGATTACCTCTCCATCACCTGCCAGCAGTATCACACGGGTAGTAAATTTTGTAGCTCATTTTTTTGATGATCAACCTAAGCCCATGGCACAACCTGCTGGCAGGGACAAGCCGGTCTGTGACCTCCTCAGATCAGAGTGGTTGCATGAGTGCAGTGAGGTGGAGACCCTCAATTCTCTGGTGCTTGGTGAAGCTCCAGCACCTGTTATTTCTTAGCGCTGAAATGAGCATCTCTTTTTCTCAGCCTACATTTCAAGATGTGAAACTGCATTAGAAAACAGAGAAAGGGAAGGCAAGGCAAGGCAAGACAAGGGAGGAGGGGAAAGGAGAGTAGAGGGGAGGGGAAGGGCAGGGAGGGGAGAGAAGAGGAGAAAGCTTATGTCCTGGTCTCCACCATAAAAAGTAGAAATGGACCAAGGGTATGCTTCAGTGTCAACACAGGACTTAGGAGAAGGAGCCTGTTTTCCCAAACTTCCAGCAATATCTGAGACACATGCCAGTTCCTACTAGGATTTGCCTGAAGACCACAAACTGCATTTTAAGGTATGATCCTGATCTTCTTTGTCATGAATATGCCTATTCCACTAAGCTGGATATTCTGCTTTGTACTGGGCCTCAGTCTCCCAGTGGCACAGTTTTCGCAGCAAGGGAGGCAGGATAATCTGTGCTGGGTTCTACTCTCCCTTTTCCAGTTCAGTCGAGATGGGAGCCACCCTTTTTGCCCAGGGATGCCCCAGCAGACCTGGAGCATGGTCTGTTCCACTGAAGTTTGGGATGGGATAGCACTTGCAATGGGGCACATACTGGATGCTGCCTGCTGTAGCTGCACTTAATTTCCTCAAAGCAGCCAAAGCCTCATCAGTGTGACCCAACAGCACATGGAGAACTGCACAGGGTGGTCAGGGCAGTGTGTGCTCCACCACAGCAGTCACTGAGGACACAATCTCTGCTCCTGGGCACCCACCTGCAGCACGCAGGTGCTGCTGGAGCTCTTGGAGCTGCATCATTGCGCAGGGCACTACAGAGAGAAATGCAGTGCGAGGTCAGGTGTTGAAACCCAGGTCCTGTCTGAGGACCAAGGCCAGGGAGAGGTACCACTCTGACAGGGAGCATGCAGAGGCCAGGTGTCACCCCAGACACATGTCCCAAGGTGTGCACCATACTGGGGCAAGGTGATGCTGTGGAAGGAAGAGGGAGGAAAAAGTCTGCACCACCTGCTGCTTAGCAGATCTGCCATCGTGCAGTGTTCTAACCAGTTTTGCTATCTGCCTCTCTCTTGGTAACTTACCTCCTTGCCTGCCTTCTCTGTCACAAATATTTAACTCCCTGATGCAATTAACTTGCTGGTCTCCATTTCACAGGCTTCAGATGCACTTAAGCCTCAGAGTAGTTGCCTTAATATCAGTGAAAAAATTTCCAAAAGTGAGAACTATTCAAGTGAAGAAGAGTTTACCTATAATTTGCAGCAATTTCTCGCATTTCAACTCTGGACTGTGCAGCTTTTTGAGCCAAAAAGATTTAGATGCTTTATATGCAAGATTGTTGCATTCTCCTAAAGCAATGAATGATTCATTCCAGTCGTGACTGAAAAGCTTAGGACTTGCCTACAGTTGGAAATTTACCAAAATAGTTATTCTGGAAGAAGTCTTGGGGTAGCAGCTCTTCCTCTGGAATTAAAATGCCCACACAGTGTCTGGTAACACCGTTGTCATTCTGGAAGAGCTGTTCTGCTACATTTGCAAGTGTTGACCCTGGTGTCAGAGGCTGCCAAGCAGGTTATCCTCGCTGTGGGATTTAAGACGAGGAGGTAAGAAAGGGTTTGTTTTGGTGTCTGAGATCTTTTCTGGAGTGTGTTTCTG
This sequence comes from Corvus kubaryi, assembly GCF_017639235.1. Taxonomy (NCBI): domain Eukaryota; kingdom Metazoa; phylum Chordata; class Aves; order Passeriformes; family Corvidae; genus Corvus; species Corvus kubaryi. The sequence continues at coordinate 16,395,376 of NW_024582091.1, forward strand.
AGAGACCCATAAAACTAAATGGGTGGGAACAACATAGCAGATTATTAGCACCAATGTTCTCCACCAAACTGGAGGTGTAGAAGTGCAGTAGAACTTATTTTATGACCTAATTTCTAGTTTAAGTTTTTCATCAGAGATTGCCTGGGACATAAGGACACATTGCTATATTTTTGTAATATTTCTTCTTAGTTTCATGTTACAGTTGCTAGCAGAAAAAAATTTTTGGTTTGGCCCTTGCTATTTCTTAGAACCCTCATGTCACCACATTCCCAGCCAATCTGTAGGGGCAGAATACCAAGAGGCCAATGTGCTGCTTCCCTGGGAATGTGGAATCTGTCAAGTCCCTCACATGCTTTATTTTTCCATAGTGCTACTGAGGGACAGAGTCCAAACCTAGGCAGGCTTGTGTTCCCTGCAGGTGTAAGGTCCACTTGTGCTGATGTGAATCTTGAGGTCTGCTGCCCAGCTGCACCCTGTACTACATGATACTGATCTTCAGGAGCACCAGATTGCTCATGTTGGGATTTTCATTGGGCTAGATGAGGGCCACACACATAAAATGTTGCTCCAGGAAAAAATGCAGCAACCTCGTACATGAGGGTACTGCCTCCAATGCCCTGCCTCCCAGGCGTGTGCAAGGCTCCTGGTGTTAAACATGCCAAATGGGAGGCGCTAAAGTCAGTGGGAAGTAGTTTTAAATAAATTTTTGTGTTTGAGGCCTATCTGTGTGTAAAAGTAATCTGTGGTTTTGTTAGTGCCCAAAGATGCAGCTGCCAGGCAGCTTCTGCTGTTAAAAGAGGTCTTGCCCCTGTGGAAGAAAAGCCTCCAGCACAACAAAGAAAGGGAGGCTCAACATTCCTGGTATTTCTACATTAAAAATGAACAATAATTAATAAAACAAAATAAAGATTTTAGGTCGTCAGGATACATAAATAGAAGAATAAAAGTGCCTGAGGGCACAGTTCCTGCCTTTTGCAGCCCCTTGCATTGACTTCTAAAAGCCAACGGCCAGCAGTGCCGTGGCCAAACCAAGTCTCCAAGTAACCTCCCTTTCCATTTGGTGGACACACCAGAGCTGACACTGACTGGAGAAGGAATGAGAAAGAAATAAAACACTTTACTACCTGTGCCATTGCCTTTATTGTCTGTTTTTAAAAATATCCCCAAGGCCTAATATATGCCATAAAACATAACATAAACAAATATAAACAGCAATGCACAGGCAGGATTTAAGACCACCCACAAACGGTTCATTTTCAGGCATTGTAAACTGGCAAGAACACATTAAATGCTATGCATATTGCTGGAGCAAGTATAACTGGGAAGGGTGCCTAGAACATCTCACATGTTTCTGCCCCAAGACAAATGTATTCTGGGCAAAGATTACCAAAGTAACGACTAAGGATTACATCCATGCTTGTAAGAACAGTTATCTATGCTCCAGCATGGCACAGGGAAAGAAAATCTCTGTGAACAGAGAATGGGGTGCTCTGACATTTTCTGCTCAAAAGGTATCACATGAGAGACATGAAGAGCAGAAAAAGCCTCCAAGCATAGACTTGAAGGATCATAGAATATGCTGAGTCAGAAGGGACCCATCAGGGTCAAGTCCAACTCCTGCCCTTGCACAGGACAGCCCAAGAATTGCACCAAGTTCCTGAGACCATTGTCCAAATGCTTCTTGAACTCTGTCGGGCTTGGTGCTGTGACCACTGCCCATCTCTGATTTCTCAAGGTCTCTCTGCAGGATCTCTCTGCCCTCGAGGAGGTTGACAGCTCCTCCCAATTTAGTGTTGATGGCAAACTTACTTAGTATTTCTTTGAGTCCTGTGTCCAAGTTGTTAATGAAGATGTTGAAGAGAGCTGGGCCAAGGATGGAGCCCTGCAGACCCCCACTAGTGACTGGTTGCCTTTCTGATGTCAGCCTGTTCACCATAACCCTCTGTGCCTGACCTGTGAGCCACTTGCTCACCCACATCCAGTGCCGTTATCCAGCTGTGTGCTGGACATTTTGTCCAGAAGAATACTGTGAGAGATGGTATCAAGAACTTTGCTGAAGTCCAAAAAGATAGCATCAACTGGTTTTCCTAGATCAGCTAGGTGGGCTATCCTGTCATAGAAGGGAGCCAGGTTTGACAAGCAGGACTTTCCCTTCATGAAGCTGTGCTGGCTGTGGCTAATGACTGCATTGTCCTCCAGGTGTTTTTCTACACCTCCCAGAAAAGTCTTTTACATGATTTACCAGGTACTGAAGTGAGACGGATAGGCCTGTAGTTTCCAAAGCCTCAGGCTCTTCTTTGTTCCTCATGCCAGGTGCATTAGCAGAAAAACACTTCAGGTGTGGTACATTGTAGCCAACAGCCAGTGAAGCAGATTCAGGCATCCTATTAGCACTGCTTTCTTTAAGTTTTGTGGGTGGTACACCATCCCACTGCTCATCACTGGCAAGCCTGGTTTTGTCCCTTTCCCCATTCCAAGCTAGTTTAAAGCTCCATCAATGAGCCCTGTTAGCTCCTGTGCTAGAACTCTTTTTGCGCTCTGAGAGAGGTGTAAATTTGTGGCTCCAGACTTCACGGGGGGAATTCTCTGAGGCAGAGAGTGGGGATGGGGGTCAGATCAGCTCCATCTTCCTCTGGGCACCCACAGCAGCAGCAGCAACAACAGCAGTAATATTGCAGTACATACAAGGTTTGCACAAAGCATGCCGTGATATTCAGTGCAATGGCAGCAGGAGGATTCTGTACCTGCAACCCAGAAGCTTAAGTGAAACCAAAATTCTGCCTTTCCCAGAACCTTCTGGCAATGCTGCATCCCCAGGTGCTGAGCACGGTCCGCTGCTTCATTGCAGCTCAAAGTAGCCCTGATGTTCAACAGCATTTTCTGCAAAGTGTAATCACTTTCCGTCCCCTCTGCCCCATGAGGGCTCGCAGCACAGATGTAGCACTTAAAATACAGAGCTGAGCCTGGCCTGCAAACAGAGGGCCTAACTGTAATAGTGCTGGAGCAGTCAGGGAAAACTGTGTCCATTTTAATGAGACATCACAGTTAGATTTGTTTGTGTGATTCTTTAACAGCCAGACTGCAGAGAGCACTTTTAGTCCTGCTCAGTTGTAGAGTCCCAGGAGTCTCTGCTGCATGTCACGAGGAAAACGTGCCTTCCCAGTAGATGAAGGCTGGGAGGGTCTTATTTTCAAGATCTATTTCAGCTGATTGGACTTGTCTGTAAGTTAGATACAAGCATGATGAGAGAGAATTCGTGAGAGAAAATGAGATGCGATTCACCTGTAGATTGTAAAAATTGAGATTTAACTATTATGTAAGTGTTCATTCCAGGAGCTGAGTATTGGAGCTAGTGTTTTCTCAATCACCACTATTCTCCGTTTACTCTCCTTCAGAGCATTGCATTCCCTGGAAAACTGATGCTGGCTCATGAATAGGCAATTACTTGTTACCTCCTTGTCCTCCTGCCTGGAGGAAGGAAAGGAGAAAGGTGCCCCAAGGATGTCTTTTCACTTCTGGAAAATGGTAGCTTGCAAGTGCAAATGATGATTTTTTTGTTTTGTTTTTATCCTTCAGGAGACTCCAGGTAGAAAATACTTTAAAAAGCAACTTAGTACAGGCTTGCCTGAAGAGGTTCGGAGTGAGACATATACAGGCTGATGCAAGGGTTTTTTAGCAACAGTCAGGGATTCATCAGGTCTCAGGAGAAGAGCAGTCTGAAGGACATCCCTGGCAGTACGCTGAGAGAGACCAAACACAGCTTACCAGAAGAATGGGATGGAGAATTAAAAGGTGATGAAGATGCTCTGAATTGTAGCCCATGAGATCAGCATCAAAAGACTGATCAGCCAACACAGTGAGAGGGCATAGGGTAAGCGTTAATGGAGGGGAATGGCCAGATCCTGGGGACTGCATGGGGGGCCCATGTCATGCTTTCTGGCCCACAGAAGTACAGCACTGGGGGCTTATCCCACTTTCAAGGGGCAGGCTGGGCGAGAGGAACATCACTTCTCCTTGCCAGGAGCAAGGCTAAATGGCCACTGACTTTTTCCAACCTGTTGCAAAGCACTTTGCCCTGAGAGTTATTATTTACCTCCAATGCATGCTTTTATTTGCATTTTCTGCAGAGCTAGCTAGTCAATATGTGGGAAGAATATTTTCTTTTGGTTTGCAGCTGGTATACCTGGAGGTTTGACTCCAACTTGCTTTGGCAATCCAGTAACAAAATATTAAAGCTTTAATGTTTTTTATGTTAACAAGCTGTGGTGTTTGTTTTAGTGTAAGGCTTACATTTTCTATATTTCAGCATTAAGCTCGCTGCACTTTATGAAAAATTTAAAAAAAGCCAACGGTTCTCAGTGCTCTGTGTATTTCTCTTCCAATCCTTTATTAAAGTGCTATTAGAAAATAGAAAGTTGCATAAAAGAACTTGGATCTCTTTATTGTAAATATGCTAAATGGGATTGCCAACTCAATGAACATTTAAAATACATTTCCTAGCCTGTTTACCTTTCTGAAATTTATGTGTGCTTTATATGCAAGTTTAATTTAATTTCTTTATTAAACCTGTTATCTGTAAATACAGAAGACATAAACTCTCCCTTTAAGAGGGAGAGAATAACAGATCGAATTGTATGAAATGGTAGCAGATGTTATTTTTCTCAAATAATTTAAATAAATTGCAGAGAAACATGCAGAAACAATTGGGGAACTGAACCTATGCTTCTTCTAGAAAAATATTTGTGGCACTTGTGTTCTGGAAACATGGTCTATTATGAAATAATTGAAAACTCCGGTTTCTGTAGTAAGGGGCCCATTTTTAAGTACAGTAGATTTACTGGTGATGTACCCAACAGACTGAAGAACAGTTGAAAGCAAAGTAATTTCCCCACCCTGCAGAGAGTCATGACTGAATCTCAGAGGCCATTTGCTGTCAGATGACTTTCAAGAATTTTTAAATCTATCTGTGGCATTGCAAGGGAAAAAATATGACTGCCCCAAGCACTCAGCCATAGCTTTATCAGCAGGTTGAAGACTACATTTCCACAGCAGAACTTTCCTCCCTGAACAGCTAATGTATCCTCACAGATACATCCTGTGGTAGCTTTGCCGAGATCTCACCTCTGCTCAGGTGAATATTCATCAGGGTTCAATTTTTCTATGCTTGTCTGGTCTCAAACTGCAATGATTGCTTTTTTTTTAATGTCTGAAATCTGTTTTCACAATGTTGCGTGCAACCTGGAAGAGTGGCTGCTCTTTGTACAGTCAGCTCTTCCCTCTCCCATCCCATGGCTGCCAAGAATCTCAAATACAACTGCACCTCTAGTGCAATAAGAAATGAAGAAAAGAACAATATGGTTTGCAGGTCATATAAGAGTGGAGCAAGGGCAGCAAGTCAAAACAATGACGGTATATGTTGATTTTTTTCCTTTCCACCATTTCTCCTATAATTTAACCTGACATCCAACCTGACAAGAAGGAAAAAGCAGAAGAGTTGTGTGGTTGAGAAGAAGCAGATGGAGGAGTTCTCTCTATTCACAAGAGATCTAATAACCCGCCTATACAGCAAAAAGGAAAAAGATCTGATTGTCCTGCTCCCTGCTAGTGGGCCACTTCTGGTCTGTGCCCTGGCCCTTGCTGCCTGGTACATCTCTGTTTATGCAGTTTAAAAGTTTCATCACCCTAAGCAGAAGCAGAGTGCACTCAAGGAATACCCTCTGTTACTGCTAAACCAGATTGATGAGAAATTCAGCCCCTCTCATCTAAGATCTCTATCCTCTTATCATTACAGGCAGATCCAGTCCATAAGCTCAGCTGTGTCAGCTTAGCAGTTCCTTCTTAACATCAGCACTTTTCAGGGAAATAGAAGCTGTGGATTTCCTGGTGCTTAGCACAGAAGAGGATCCTCTGGTCTCTCATTGAGGTCCCTCAGAGGAGTCTCAAGCCAGCCTCCATGGTCACCAGCAATGGACTTTCCTGTTGGGACTGGGGCAGGATTTCTTATTCCTACCTCTGAGATTTGTAAGTCATCAAGAGCTCACTATAGGGGCAAAGCTGCCAAAACCCTGCTAATCAAACATCCAGTAAATTCAGCTCCCAGTCTTCTTGTCTGAGCTGCTCAGGAATAGAGGACTACAAGGAACATCACTTAGGCCCCATTAAGGGCACAGCTGGTGGGAAATATCTTGTCTACTCTGGTAGTCTGAAAGTGCAATGGATCAGCTTGGGACACTTCAGGCCTTTGGAGCATATAAAGCCCTGGATGACTCTGTTTACTGTATAGTAGCAGCAGTTCCATATAAGGGGGCAAGAAGTTAGGGATGCAGTTTCTGTTTCAGAAAGGTGATACACTTAACAACTCTGAAATATGTGGGGTAGCATGAAACTGTGAATTGCCTTTTATTTTTCCAACATATTTTGAACACAGAGCATCAGAACAGCTTTGCAGTTAGCCAGAAGTTTAAAAGCATTTTATTATATGTGATAATAAAGATACATCTTTAACATCTTGTCATGTATTCAGAGGAGATAGCCTCAACCTTGACTTTACTTCCAGCAGCACCTCCTTCCCTGATGGCATATTCTCTTTGTTCACATTTTAAAACTGAAGTGCTTAGCTGCAGAGACCAGTAGAAGCAGCCTCAATCATAAGGAGAAAGCAATAAACAGGCTCAAGGATTTGGATGGAGAGAAAGAGGCCAAAAGGGAAAAAAAAAATCTTTTAGTATAGTTGAAAATAGGTTTACTGCTTCCTTCTCCTTGAAACTGGATTATCACATTTCAGATGCAGCATTTTCAGACCCATTTCTCATGGTGTTTTTCAGTCTTCTGGTCAGGAAATATGCCTCAACTTCAAGGTAAAGTCTTGGAGGCAATGTGTATCTCATGCAATACAAGTTAATTTATCTTGTATTGCATGGTTCCTGAAGCCCAGGTTTGTTAAAGGGGAGGAAAAACAGTATCCCCAACTAAATCTGGAAGCCCAGTATCTGATTTTCATAAGTTTGTCTGTCCCTTCAAATATCAGCTCAAAAGACCTCCTCCAGCAAAGTCTAGCTATAAAAATGTGACTGGTCCCAATGAGTTCAGCAGAAGTCCCACAAGCTTTATCAGCAGCTTCTGTGAGTTCAGGGATTAAGCCCTTCAAGTGCTTACTGTGTTACAGGCTTCAATGCCACGACATGCTCCTGAAAGTTATGAATTGCACTGTTTTCAAGCAGAGACACGAGGAACAAGTAACTGGCCAGGACTGTCATGGGGGAACATAATGGTCTCAAAGTCAGTGGTGCTGCACAGACTCATCAGACTTTCCCAGGTGCAGGTTGTTCTGCACATGCACAACAATGAATTAACTCTTAGCTCTAAAAAATGCAGTATTCTTACAAAAAAAAAAAAAAAAAAAAGAAGAAGAGACAAACAAAATCTCAGGAGTTCTGGAAGTTTGTCAAAGCCTGCAGGGCTCTTGGGATGTAAGACTGTGGTGGTCACAATGTGTGGCTTTGCTGATGTTCCCTGGATGCTGAGAGCTGTTTTGGTGCCAGAGGAAGAGCACAGCATGGAAATTATGGCAATCTAATCTGTATCTGCCTGGAAATACACGGAGAGGTTGCCTTGAGCTGAGTGCCTGCCTTGCTGCCTGCCCCACAGGCTTCTCCTGCTACAGGCAGAGCTGGGCAGGTTGAGAGGAGGAGGCAGCAACCCATGCAACAATACCCACTGCCAGCCCGCATCTCTTGGAGCAGGAGCAGGGAGCCCTGCTATACTGGTTTCCCTGCAGGCCCTGTCCCAACCTGACCCTTCTTCCTCTCCTAAAAGGTCCAGCCTACTAGTCCCCAGGAAGAGATGGTGCTGATCAAAGGTGTGGGAGATGGGAAAAGCAGTGCCTTTTTGCATATTCAGCTCTCTGAGCACCTCTTCACTACAATGCTCCCCCTGAAACACCTCGCACACATGTGCCTTTCCCTTTCCCACAATTTTTCTGACCCCCTTTTGCCCCAGGCATCACCACACAGAGTCCACTGACTCTCTTCTAGTAGGTCTTCTACTACCCTTCCCATTATTCCTAGTCTTCCCTGTTTCATTTTAGCACTGGCATCAAACTGCATTTTATTACTCTATGAAGAGCTTTGTCTGGTTAGGTAAAATCAGTTATTTGCACTGCCTGAGAAGAAATACTCTGCAAATAATTAGTTCTTCTTGATTTTCAACCCAGATGATTCTGCACTGAGTTTAGGGCTCAGTGCTCAGTGTGGTCCTCAGTCAAAAGCAATTTCTGCTCCAGACTGGAAAGTGAAAATTCAGTACAGCCTCCATGTGAACCTATAAATCAGCCCGGATTTAGAGAGGAGCCTTATGGACCATTAAATCCACCAGGCTGCTGATCTAGATAAATGTATAATTTTATAGCACTTTCAAACAAGATGAGGTTCGTCTGTTTTGTGTATGATCCTCTTACACAGCTTCAGCAGTAACATAAAGTCCCAAACTCGTGAAAGCTGTCACTGAAGGAATGGCCTTATGCCAGCTTATACCATCTGAGCTGAGCTCTGTCCAGTATATGTAATAGCAATTAGAGTGCGGGGTGCGCTGTACATCTGACAAACTGAGCCATGGCATAATCAATAAACTTAATTACATATCACAGCCTGCCCACAGAGTATACAATTTAAATTCAATTATAATTCCCAAAAAATGATACATAGCAGAGAAGATATATTTATCACTGAGGTCTAAATCAGCTGTGTGTGTCAAGGCTGACACTTAAAAATGAAGACGTTTATAGTTTCTGGAGCCCAAAGAAACCCACATAAAAAAGCACATTCTTTTCTTCTCAAAATAACTAAAAATGATGTGTCACTGATGGAGGATTCTTTTCCCAGAAAATGAGTCCAGAACCACAGTAAGCAGCACATTGTCTCCCCAGAGCCCTGAGCATAAAAATTTGAGAGGGGAGGAATCACAGGATCATCTCCAATGAAGCAGCCAGCAGACTCATCTCTGCCTCCACTGCCCTGGCATCCAAGACACAGCAAGTCAGGAAGATGCCTCCTAATCCAATGGGGCCAGAAACTGTCCCCCAGCCTGCCTAGTGCAACATTAAAACCAAGAAACCTTGGTCACAGATATACTAAGTGCAAAAACTGTCCACATGTGTTCTCATATGAGAGTATCTGAGTTTCATCTTTAGGGACCTCATTCATCTGTAAATCTTCCCCTGCAGATAAAGTTTCTACAACTGTCCCAGTTTTTAATGTTTGTGTAGCATTTTCTTGACGTTTGATTTAGGCAGTCCCTTCTCTTTTCTTTCCCTTTCTCCCACCAGCATCAGGAAGGGATTTTGCTGCCTTCCATATGACTCAGGATGTGAGCAGGGGGGTTGGGGTAGGTATTCTTGCTCCAAATATGTCTTTCCTATGACAAATACACCAGGATGTTACACCCTGAGGAATTAAAAATGACTAGGTGGCAAGAAGTATAAAGCTAATACCAGAAAAATAAGTCAGGACCAACAGCCAGGGGATTTGCTGCACAACTTAAAACCAATGGGGTGTCCTGATCACCAAATCAAATGCTTTGGTACTGTAGGCACCATGTCCCATAATCATAATCACAAATGTATTCATGACCCGTTCATACCCTTTTGTTCTTGTGCAAGTGCTGCCCTTCAGCATAACAGCTGTTTTCCTTCCCTAGTGTCTACCCCCAATATGTTTATAGACAGCAATCAGATCCTTTGTTTTGCCAGATTTAACAGGGCAAGATCCTCCTCCTTCTTTAAAGCGAGGCTGCCTGTTTCCTGTTCTTGGGTCTGTTTCAATTGATTTTGTCTTTTGTGGATGTGGGATACCAGGCTGACATGGATGGATTGAGGTTTGCCTCCTACACAAGTGTGGATCTTTCCCTTTCTCTTATGTGGATTACCAGGCGTCTGAATTACTTTGACTGGTTTTTTTTCCCACAGAAGTAGGTGGTTACAGTCATCATTAAGTCCAGTTTGACAGAAATCAGCCCATGCCATGTCTCTAGGCACTTTCTATCCCAGTCCCTGCTTAGGTCCTTCCAGAAGCTGTTTGTCTGAGATTTAGTCTTGCAAGGATGAGCTAATTCCCAAATTAAAAATGTTACCTCACTTCTTTCTTCACCCTTAGGCAAAGCTTTTTTCAAAATCCATTTTGGATCTCTGGCCTGGAATTGAATATCATTTGTTGGTCTCAGTTTTTGCTGTCTAGTGCCAATGACTGCAATGTTGGATGCACAGAAACCTCCAGCTGCCCAGGAAGGAGCCATGGCTGCCCCACAGCAGAGGGAATCCAGCAGGACCTCTCTGACTGGCATTGTCTTTTGCTCCTAGTGTCTTAAATCAAAGCCAGTCTTCGTCCATGTTCTACTCCCATGGGCTTGGTAAGTCTCACGCAACCATTTTCCTGCATCTCTCCCTGTGGAGCACTGCCTTTTCTGCGTGGGACAGATGAATCTTGTTCCATCCTGGTCCCACTTTCGATTTGGCTGTGGGAAAAGAGGAAGCTGAGCAGCTGTTTCAGCTGGAGGACCCTGTGTAGGACTTCTGAGAAAGTCTGTCCAATGTGCCAGGAGGTGGGACAGCCAAAGGGCCCCTGGGAAAACAAAGCTGAAAGAAGCTTGCTCCCTACAATCTCCCCCTCTTCGGGACAGAGGTGGCAAACACCTGCCCTGTCAACTCACTGTGTAACTTGGTGTATTTGCCTTTATAAATTTGCCTTCATCGAGGGAAAACACTGTATTCCTGCTATGTATCAGCTGTGAATGAGGCTATCACAATAGTTTGTAGCATGAAAACAAACCATTAGGGCAAGATTTAATTTTCTCCTTCCCCATCCCATTGATTTTGAGATGTAAAGAGGTGTGAAAGCTGCAGATTGTCTTGTCTTCACTTGGATGAAGTCCTCAGCAGCACTAAACTTCATGGCTGGTGCAAGCAAATGGCACACCTTTCTTTCCCTTGAAAATCTCAATTTTCTGTGATTCTGTGAAATCCTCTGCTTCTGCAGAATCTGAACAGTCATTAAAAGAAAAAAAAAAAAAAAGAAAGAATTTACAGCCCTTTTGATTACAAATTAACCCCCAAATGTGAGCAGAGCATAGCTGATGCTGTGCAGGCTTCCTGCCGCTCCTGGCAGCCTGAAACAATGGCTTGAACTTGTGCAAAATCTGCTGCCCTTGTCAAGGCACCAGCAGTGCTATCAGGAATGCTCAGTGATAACCCTGAGCCTGCCACCATTAGAGTTTCACATTATCAGGAGGGGTGTGAGTTGAAGAGGAGACAGAGTCCTATGGCAGAGAGGGTGTCCTTGCAGGGAGACGATGGCAAAGGGAAGAAGGAGATTGGTGTAGGTGTCTGAAGGATTGTCATTGCCACCTCCTCTCTTGCCCAGCTCCCCTGGGGCTCCTGCTGTGGAGGGGGTCTCCTGTGAGGTTGTGCTTGGTCACTGGAGGGGACCTAGGGCTAACCATCAGTTACTATGTAGGAGCCCTGTTACTCTGCCTGTTCCTGCTTCCCATCTCTCTGACACCAGCAGGACATAGTTGTACCTCCAAGATAAGGACAAAGTCTGATATTTATAGAATAACCTGCAGACAGGGTTCCAAAGATGATCTGAAAGTGCACCTGGTGGGTCAGACTTAGGGTCCTCCCCATTCTTTGTTACTCAGAACAAATATGCTGGATGCAGACTAAGATCTGGAGATAGTCATGGTCTTTTTTAGATACTCTAGGAAGAGTTAAAGACAGAGCAAACAGGAGAACCCAGAATAGGGTTCCACATTGCCATTTCTTTCATTTGTTCATCTTTCACCTGTGGCAAGTAGTAAGGAAGGAGATGAAATCAGGGGGAAGGTCTCACTGGTGAGAGTTGAAGCATGGGTGTGTAAGCCTTTCTCAGCACCACGTGATGTCCCAAGGGAGATACAAGGAAAGGAAATGAAAGGTGCAAGAAGTACTTTGAGCAATCTGTAGGAATTGGAGGAAAATTGGGAAAAGGGATATGATTACTCTTATGTTTGGAAAGATTTTGTGTTTGGGCAGTAGCAAAAAGACTTAAATAGAGAATTAGAGAAGATGGTAGTCTAGGAAATGCATTTTGTTCAGAAGGATTTTGGATAGCAGGTTATATGGCAGAGAGGCTGAAGAATAAAAGAGCAGTTGTGTGGAGCCTGGGATGGTTACTCTGTGATGCTCTCAAAACCAGAAGTGGCTTGAGGAGTGTCTCAGCTGACTTTGGGCATGAAGATTCAAAAGATGTCCAATTGCAGAAAAATAAACGTGTTGGATGTGTGATGGGAGACAGAAGAGTCAGATCTACCCAGAGGCTACCAGTCTGACAGCAGATGAAATGGCTGGGAGATATTAGTGAGGTTTAAAAGAAATGATGTGAAGTGACCTGGCACTTCTGCTCTCAGACACAACAATATATTCATGGTGATTATAGTGGATGAGCAATGAATGTTCAGTTTTTATATCTTCTCTCTTGACATCTATTCTGATTTGCAAATTATAGACCAACACTCTACTGATTAGAGAATTATATGACTAACTTTCAGCAGGAAAAGAGAAATCTGTCCTTTTTTTCTGCTTGAGATGGAAGAAAAGTCATCAGCACTGAAGATTTGGCATCAGGGCTCTAGTTTATTTTCAGCTGAATATTGAGAATTCTGCGCAATCTCAGCACAATCCATCACATTCAGATTTTTTCATGTTAGACTTAGCAAGTTTCATGGCACTGATGGAATGGAGGAGAATGTGGTAATTATTAATGTCAGCAGGATTATGTAGCACTTGTTACCTACCTTCCGGGAAAAACAGGAAACATTGCTGACATGGAGTACAATTTTATTTATTTTTCACTATTCAGTCTGTTTCCAAATTGCATGAATCTCACTTGCTAAGGCTGAGATGAGAGGCAGGATGATCTAGGGAGTGAAGGGGAGGAATCTGTGTGCAGATAGTCTGTGTAAGATGTACCTCACTGTGATGTCCTGTGTGAGTCCTCATCCCAGGTGGGACTAGCACCTGCTGCTTCATTTGATTTACCTGCATCATGTTCCAGAAGGATATGCATCATTTGGAAATCCCCAGAAAGTCCTGAGGATAGCTTTATCTCTGCCCCGGCCCCTGCATGGCCATTACATAGTCAGTAATTTTCCTTTTACTTTTCCATAAAATTACTCTCAATAACATTTTGAGTATCACAGCTGTGCTGTGGGGCTAAACTTGATAGTATTGGGAGTACATGCTGGGATCATATGACATAAAAACTCCTGGATGTGCCATGGGCATTGGACTGTCAGACAGAAAAGTCCTGGCTCCTGGGTAACACCTACAGTCCTGAGAGTGTGGTGTGAAGGAACTAGGGACAAGTGAAAATGTCCATGTGGGAATGTAAGACAGGGACTGGGGGGCAGAGCAGAAAGGGGAGATGTCATCCTTCCCAGTTCTTCTGACAAATCAGCACCAAATATTCAACTCCTTCACAAACCCAGTGTGGTGATCAGGGTTTGTGCCATTCCTGGAGAACTAAATGTTCCAGGTAAGTGCTATTATTAGGTGTCCTGTGAGCAGAGGAGCAGAACAAGCAAGCAGCCAGCTTTGTAACTTATGGATACTGAATTAAAAAAGTCGGGAAGGACAGAAATGAGAGAGACTGGGAAAAGGCAATGCTCTTTCTGCATATGCAGAAGCAGCCCTGACAAGACATGCATATAAAGCTGGCAGAGACACAGGGTAGTAGCAAGGTTTGAGCTTCAGCTTAAGTGATCTGAATTCTGGATCTGCGGAGAACAGCACTGCAGAAAAAGAAATGCCTTGGGATACCACAGGGCTGTGTCTTTTCCACCTGGGGAGAGAGTCACACCTAGGAAATCAGAAAGGATGCATGGGCAGCAGTGAACAGGGAGGATTTCTTTGCTGTTTCTTGTAACACAGGGTTGGTGTTTCCCCTGAAAGAAGCAGTCAGTGATCTAATTCTCACTGTGCATGTGTGGGTTTTTTCATCCAGTGCATCACTAACACACTGAACAGACTTTAATGGCCATCATATTTAATATGTGATGATCCAGGTACAATCTGCTGTGGAAGCAGATGAGGCAGTTTCTTGGAGTCTGTTTCCAGCCTTTGTTCTCTCTGAGTTTGCTCTGTTTTGTATTTGTGTTCATCCCAAGTGTGTCAGCAGGAGAACAGATGAGGATGGTGAGGCAGAGCAAGCAATTCTGAGCCTTTGGGACTGATGCTTGTGCCGTGTTTTGGAGCTTTTCCTCTGATATCCTATACTCGTTTCAGAGGCTGGCAGAGCTGAATCTAACCCAGAGCCAGCTCTTCCCATGCTGCCTGCCCATCCTCAGCCTGCGCATGTCACTGCTGAGAAACTGGCCTCTGGCTGGACCTTTTGGGGTCAGACTGCGCAAAGTTGCTTGGGAAAAATCAGACCAAGTTAAGGTGCTAGACATCCTCTGCCTCATGTCTCCCCTGCATGCAGTAGCAAGCTCAGTTCTAAGTTTGGTCCTGACTTTGGACTTAAGTTTGGACCCAAATGGTGCCTAGATATCCTCTAGACCCTGAGCTGACTGACAGAGAACACGGGTCCTGCATAAGCTGCTCGTTAATAGAGAAGTACAATTTGGTCCTGGAGGCGAACAGTCTGGCAGGTGTGCTGCCAACAGGGATAGCACAAAAAGACCTGGAGAAATTAAAGGATCCCTTTCCCCAGCAAGCCTTACAGCAGCTGCTGGCTTCTCAGCTGCTGCCCAGGCAGCAGACAACAAGCCTGCAGGAGCTGGGGATAAGGAGGGGAGGCTCCAGGGATGGCTCACATGGCTCAGGAGCATGGGCTCCAGCATGCAGGGCTGCTATGGCTTGCATGTGAAAGCAGGACTGGGGAGCAGAGGTGTGAGGCTCCTGTGTGACTTATGAGCTCACCTGCTGGCCTGACAGTACTGCTGACCCCCTGGCTGGTGCCAACCGCAGGGAGCCTGGCCTTGGCACCTCCCCACGCTGCAGTCAGGGGGTACCCCAAAGAGCTGCTGTAGGAGCACAGAGCAAAGTAAAAATAGCCCCTTCCCATTTATAACCTCAAAGTGTAATACTCCCTGGCCCCCAGGCTGAGGGCTGTGCACACACAGACTGGAAAGCAGAGATCCCCATCTTCTTCCTGCTCTCATAAAGCTTCCCTGGTGACTGACTAAGCCTAATGGCATGAGCAATAATTGCTACTGCTTAATCAGGATGGTTTTAGGAAAAATTTTGTCTAATGAGAATCCATTTTGCGTGTAGCAGGTAATTAAAGGACGCTGGAGCAGAAAAAGATATATGAGCCTCTGAACCTGGCTTTCTGGAGAGACAGCACAAAACAAAGGCAAAGGTGTATATTGTGCCAGCTGTTTCCACCAGGATCTGGAAGGATGAAAAATGAGTCCCTTCACAACCCATGCCACTGTACCTTCCTGAGATGGTGATCTCTGCATGACAGTGCTCACGTATATGTGTGCAGCCACATCAGAGAACTACACCAGAGATCAGCAGGAGACCTCATGCCTCACTTGGCATGAAGCAGCAAAAGGCAGTGCAGTGACCAGAAAAACCTGCAGCCCACCATTTGCATCCCCCAAGGATCCCTGCATGAATCCTAGAGGGATGAAATAACTGTGAATTGAGGGATTATCTCACATACAGGACAAAAGGGAGGGAAAAAAGAAGCCATTTTCAGTTTTATTATCCTTAATATCCCGTTCATTGTTGTGCCTTCCTATGCCTCCTCAGTTGTTTTTTGGTTGGCTTTTTTTAAATTTTATTAATTTTCTCCCCAGTTTAGAGTGTGGGATTGGTCAAGGAATGTTCTGACTTTGGGAGAGGAAGGCAAACTAGCTTTGGCACAGGTCTCCAATCCTTTTGTGCACAACAGAGCACCTCTGAAGAAAAAATAGAAAAAATGCTCTTCCTCACCAACAGTGGTATCTACTGAGAGAGGAAGGGGAAAACTTCAGGGAAGGTAGTGGTTTAAATGATACATACAAAAAAAATCATATTCAGATTATACTCATCTTTGAAGCCCCTTCATCCTCTCTGATACTGTCCTTCTAAGCCTTCCATATCTCTGACATTTTAAACATTTTAAACCCACAAAAATAGACATGGGAATGAGGAATGGCTGAAATAATTTCAATTCCTCTCAGCTCACACTTGTCAGAATCCCAGAGGCTTCCACCCCCCAGCAGCAGATACCTCTAGAAAGCAGCTCATACCAGCTATCTTAGGTGTTTGTAGCTCAGGGAGATGGCCAAGATGACCAAGACCTCTGGAAGTGATTGCTTCTCTCTGCCAACATGATGGGGCAACAAGAATGACCAGTTTAGATTAGACACCAAGAGAGAGATTGATCTTGCCGAACTTTAAAAGCCTGTATCAAAATGATAACGGTCTGGATTCTCTTTATAGTTGATGGAGAAAAAGCCGTTTCTACATGTGACTCGCTGGATCTCTTTTAGACATATTTTTTAGGATGAGATGTGCTTACGCATCAGAAGTGCCTGTTTCTCTTCATTGCCTATAAAGGAGTCAGTATGACTCGCTCAGCTGTTGACGTTTGCACTGTAGGAATCTAAATTTGGGCAGATGAATACCATTTCCAACTTTCAGTCTGCTGAAGTTAGGTAACATGAATTCTACTGTGGGCAAGTGCTAAATATTTGAATAGATGCTATTTTTTAATTCACTCTCTCCTTGCAAGACAACCACATCAGTAGGGTTATCTGTGGGAAGAGGAAACAGTGTGTGTCATTAAAACCAGAAGACATCCAAATTCTGTACTTTTTTTCTGGCACAGATTACCATGTGAGCTGCAACAGATTTCTTAATCCCTCTGCTATTTAAGCTTTACCGCTATTCAATTTTCAAATGTTACCTTACAATTTAATTCTTGAATGTGCAGACAATACTTTTTAGCACTTCGCTGTTCTAGTTTTTCCTCATAACATTTTTATGTGAAATATAATTTTGGGTCCAGATTCATTACATTTTGAATGTTTTGCCTTTCCCGCCCTCCTCTGGGAAGTGCTATGCATTTCTTTCATAAATCTGAACTCTCAAGCCTGAAGAATGGCACTAGTATTTAATATCAGAGCATCACTCTTTCACATTTGCTGGCTCTGAGAGGAGTATTTCAGGTTTTCTCTCCCTTCTTACTTTTCTTGAGTCTTCAGTTCTTCAGTGATGTATAGGGCAGTATGTTCTGTTCCAGAAGAAGACTTGGGAACAAATGCCTGCTAGAGAAAAGGCTTTTATAATCTATTGTGTGGGAGCCATTGTGCTAGTTTGACACCTATTTCTACTTGGCTCACAGTTTCATCTAGGAAAGGTTCTTTCACTTTGGAAACTTGGGAGAGAACCATGGAGGGCAACTACTTCTTTCATAGGTACAAACACTCACTCCTTACCCTGTGTGGCAAAAATGTGACAAAAAGTGATGATGCTAATCACTTAAAAAAATTGATGAATGAGGCTTAAAATCCACCAGAAAAAAATGCTTGTCACAACATTCAGATCATTCTGTCTAAGAGTCTATAAATTTCAAAGGGGGGCAAGCATCATTGCAAGCAGCAGCAGGACGTTCACCACCTCTGAACAAAGGAGAAGGGAAGCACTAGCGGTTCTCCAAGGAGCTCACAACTCGCAGTGCAGCCCAAGGAGCAGTGGTGGCTGTCGCACAGCTGGGAAGGAATGTGAAGGGAGAGCACTGAGGTGTCTCGCTGAGGTCACAGCTGAATGGCTGGAGAGCAACTGGAGAGCTCAGGACAGCCTTTGAATGAACAGGAGTATTTTTCTAAAGAATGCACATGAAAGCCACAAACATGGAGAAAGTGTAGAACATGCACCCACAAGGACTAAATTTAAAAGATGTGCTTAGCAGGGAACACATGCATAGCATATGGATGCAGCTGATGGAAGAGTTGTTGGATGCTGTTCAAGATACCACTCACATAGCAGATGAACCATAAATTTAAGCTACACATGTCACATCCTTACCGCTAAGGTTCCCTTTAGTCATGTGTGGATGCAGCTTAGCTCTAGGATCCTGGCTTGTGAGCTAACTTAGTCTCTCTCTGAGTGCAGTAACAGTAGTGGGCAGGACACAGAATGCAGAGGGATCCTCAGCTGCTCATTACCTTTGGTGAGTTATTAGCCTGTGGGCTTTTTGCAGCCCTTACCTTGGCATTTGTTAGTCCTGGCACCTGCTGCCTAATGGATGTCACATGCTGTCCTTCAGCTCCTCAGCTGCTCACTGACTGACAGGCCAGCTTCTTTAGCATTTGCCTTGATACATTTTCTGGTATTAAGTTATGCTCCTTGAGCTGATTAAAAGCCTTCCAAGACTATATCATTGCCAAATCTCCTATACACATGCACAAAGACAATCATAAATAGTAAAACCTGTTCTGGATTTCTCCAGTAAGGGTGCTAGTATCTAAGTCTCTGTCTTCTGGGATTTTTCTGTATCACTGAGCCAATTCATGTTTCTGAAAGGTACGTAAGAGTGCTAGGTTATTATTCTTCACAATTTCTTTCTGCTTTCAAAATCTTTTAATCCAAAATATAGTATACCGATGAAACTGCTAAAAAAGGTAAATATTTACAGAACAAAAATCAGACCTTCCACTTCCATGCAGCACTGCAGTTTTAAGAGATTCCTTGCAGCTGCTTGCAAGCAATTAAAGTTTTAGATTTGCACTATACTTTTGGAACCTAATTTTATAAGCAGCTGCCGACAGTCCATTAATTTGAATCCAAAATGCCCTTTGAGTTAGACTAGTGCTAAAGAAAGCATTAGTTTCCATTCCAAAATGGGCTTTATCACACATTCCTGCCACCCCTTTTGCATATCTGTTTGACTCAAGGCAATAGCAGCATAGTATTTAAGTGCCAGTTATATTTTGGTAACATGCACAATATTTTAACAGGGAAAGGAAAACTAAATGACCTTAAACCTTGTTAGAATAAGAAAGTAAAACAGATTTAAGCATTCATTGGAAGGATTTTTAGGGAAGTCTTGCATATCTCTTGGTTGGGAGGCTTTTTAACATCATGACTAACACTCAGATTTTGTGGATGTACAAACCAGAACTAATTTTTTTTTCCTCTGACGGGTCTAAAGGAAAGAAAAAAAATCAAACATGTTCCTCTTTCTTAAAAGTCAGGTTTCAGCAGAATACTGATATTTGTCACCACTGAATCTATATTTTGGTAGCAGCCGGTGATACCACTCTGTGATGGCAGTTTCTTTCAGATTTGAGGCTGTATGGTGGAAACACAGATGCAGAGGCATCTGTGATATGATTTAAAGGATAACCTGCTGTCTTGGGGTGACTTGATGTTGTATTCCCTATTGCTGCACTATGCCCAGAAATTAGTATATATGCCTTTCTATGCTTTTAAACTGAGCATGAGCGGAGAGAGAAAAAAATCCCTCAAGGACACAGACAGAGATAACACACTCTGGTTCTCTGCTTTTTTTTTTTTTTGGCTTCTGTGTTCTGCTGCTGGGGAGAGGAGTGGGGAAGCACCCTGCTCGCTGGTTCAGCCAATTTTTCTTTTTTTTTCCCTCCAGAGAGTTGAACTTTGTATTTCCTGGGATTTCAGATTTTTTTCCTTTTTCTGCTGGACTGCTTCAATATTAGAACACATCGGGAGGACTTTCCACGGAGCACAGAGGGCCTAGCCCTGGTCCAAGTCCCAGCTCCGAGGAGGAGGGAGACCAAAGGGAGGACTCTAACATTTCCCCAGGTTTTTCTCCACAGCACGAGATTTTATTATTTAGCATTATTATCCTTTCCCCATGTGTTTGTTAAATAAATACTTTTATCGCTTTCACTTTCCTTCAAGGAAAAAGTTTCTTTTTTCCCAAACCTGGTGGGGGAGGGGTGGTTTAGTAACCTGCCTTCTCTCAGAGGATATATTTCTAAATTTGGCCAAACCGGCACACCTGCTGTTGATGATGCTGTATCTGGTGCAGGATTTGGAGGTTTCTTTGGTGGCAGGTTTTGTTGTTGATCTTACTGTTAATGACTCGTGGCAAAGAGGTAATGAAGAGAAATGGCTTGAATGAGAAAGTAAGCTGGAATTGAAAACATAGGAAAACAAACTATCACTGAGCCAACTAGCAACAGCAGTGTTTTGTGTCTTTTAAAGATATTATGCAGAGGTAAATATTAGTACCTCTGTGAATATGGAGCTTTTCCCAAAATCCAAAATGCAACATGGGAAAAAGATGGATCTATTCTTGGTAGAACAGTGGACTGATGGGCAGAATAGGCTGGAACCATTCTGCAAGACATGGCATAGTCAGTGGCATAATTTATTAATAGAAATGGTGAAGTTAAGAAATGAAAGGCCCTAAATACAGAAGCAAAAAATTTTGACCAAATCATGAAGAGAAATGGATTGTGGTCAGAGATAAATCTGAAAGATGACATGAACAGGAAATTTTAAATTACTTTCAGGGAGCTAGAACTGCCAAAACGAAAGGCAACGAGAAACTAAGTGTTGATGGCAAAAGAAATTGAGCTTCCGGAAAAGAGTTATGATAATGAAAAGGCCAAAATCTAGAGGTGATGTGGGAAGACTGAACTGAAGGTAACACATAGAACAAAAGGAAATGGCCTCAAGTTTCCCAGGGGAGTTTTAGACTGGATATTAAGAAAAAATTCCTCACAGAAAGGGTTGTCAAGCACTGTAGCAGGATGCCCAACGAGGTGGTTGAGTCACTGTCCCTGGAGGTATTTAAAAGACATGTAGACGTTTTAGGGACACGGTTTAGTGGTGGACTTGGCAGTGCTGGATTAATGGTTGGATTAAATCATGTAAAAGGTCTTTTCCAACCTATATGATTCTACGATTTGTGATACTGGAAAAATTTAGGAAGAAGGCAGAGATTCATGTAGAGGAAAAACAAGCATCAGTTTAGCAATCCTGAGTTTAAGATTACAGCTATGCAATAAATAAGTCAGAAAGAAAATTAAAGGTGTGGTTTTCATCAGATGTCTTGATTTGCAAAGCACTCCTGAAATTTCTCATCCCAAAGTAGCTAAGGGTGTGCAAGACTTGAGACGGCAGGAGATGGGCCAGAAAGTCAGGTCCTTGTTGGACCCATGCAAACCACTAGAAGTACAAGGGGACCACAACAAAGTGAAGGAAAGCTGAAAACCAGTAAAGGACTGTGTTGCAAAACCCTCAAAGTGAACAGGGCTTTAAGAACAAATGGCAGTGAAGTTTGAAAAGCAAAGGGGCAGAAGATGTAGTAATATGCTAAGGTGTTGTATTAGTCTGCCTCTAGCGAGTCACAAAGCTTGTTCATGCATCATACGTACAGACAGCCTGTACCTCACTAGATTTTATTTTACTTTAAATTAAATTTAACCAAGATGTACCTGTATAATATTCATAATGTTTCCATCTGCCTAGAATGTTAGACTTGCAAGCCATTAAAAAGAAGAAAACATCTTGTATTAAATTTTCCAAGTAGCTGAAATGCTGCTGCTCTTTGTTTTTTTTTACTCTGTAGTTTAAATTTAAATTTATGTTTCTAAATTTACATATTCAAAAACTTAATCTGAAACCTGTTTGGAATTTCGATGTCTCTTTATCACATTTTGTTTAATGCAGCTACTACTCAAATTGAGGCATCACCCCTGCAGCTACTGGACGTCAAAGGACAAAAAAAATTGCTTGAAAGAAAAACTGAAGCCACATTTCTATTCTGCATTTGAGCTGCTGACATTTTCTAGATAACACCAAGAGATGTCAGAATACTGGCTGTTAAAGCAGTCTATGTTTGGAGCCTATTAAGCTGAAGTCTGAGAGTGAAGGGAAATGTGAAGACTTCTGCAGGGACTGACATATACCATTACTTGCTATATTTCAATTTTATAGGGAAAAGAAGTTTTTCCCTACTTTTCTTTCCCAAGAGTTACACTTAAAATGTGGCAGGTCAGCGAGAGCCTGTAATTTCACTCTAATTCCTCTGTATATTCAAAGGTTATGTAATACAGCCCTTGCCCTTCTGATGAAGAAAGCCTGGGAGGAACTCCCATCAGACACCTCTTACTCTCTTATTACTGTCAGTGGCCACCACTAACCTGTCTTCTCCTCTGACACCAGTAATTCTGCCTCTTTAATGCTCCCACATTATGTTGCTCAAGGTCCAGACTGTCTGTTCAGTAATTCCATGTAATTCCATCAAGTTCTTTAGAGTTACACTGGTGTAAAGGCATCTGGATGGAGAAGTAGGGCTCTGAGTGTCTTGTTCAGGTCTCTTGTATGCCATGTAACACAACCAGAATAATCTTGGTCTTGCTTCCTAAGACTCTCTCATCTTCTTATGCAGCTGTAAGCGTAGGGAGGAAATTGGTTTCCTGGCAGCTGAATTCTCCCTGGAGCTCCTTGGCATGCACAGGAAATCTGTCAGGGCACCCCTCCAGAGACCACATTCCTGTCCCTCAGTCCTTGCTCCAGCTCCTCTGTCCCATGCTCAGGAGGGGATGTCTCAGCACAGACCTTCCCCCCATCCATTGCATGTAGCAATGAGCCTGCGACATGCTAAGAAAAAGCATGTAGAATTGAAGAGACCAGCTATTTACTGCCAGAGCCAAGCTACTTTTCTACAAAGCCAGTCTGTCATGCTCTGCCACACTGACAGCCTTGGAAAAGTTGCAAAGGGCTGGGTAGGGCGCATATGGTGAGGGAGGGTGTGTAGGGCTGGGCAGAGCTGTGCCTGGACTGACAGGCCCAGATGGATTCTGTCCAGCCCTATCTGGGATGTCTCTGCCTGCCTGCTAATCTTCATCTTAGGTTAACCGACAGCTGGTGGCATTTAATCAGAGACACCATTCCTGTAGGCCCTCCGCACTAATGAGGCTCCTGAACTGTGTTGTGCTGGATAATGCAGATCTATCAGTTGCTTCCTTCAGTTGTTCCCAGAGCCTTTTGTGTCTGCCAGTTTATAGATTTTCCTAAGTATTGTTTCTGACCTCAAAGATATGTGAAAGCATTTGAACATCCATCATATCTGAGCAAGAAATATTACAGAACATCTTGTCTTCCTGCATAGCAGCTGGCCAGAGATTTTCTACTGAAGCTCCTGCCTCAGCGTACACTACTCTTAGCATTGATATTCCCCACTTATCTGCACCTGCCTGCCCTTCCTCAATAGCACTGCTGTTGCCTGCCTCAAAGGCACTAAGGGTGTGTGTCTGACTGACTGAGGTTGCTACAGGGCCACACAGGCCCGTTGCCAAGCTACGGGGAACTTAGAGGAAGCAATTTGAGCAAGCAGAGGTGCACCAAGAAATGCACGCCTTAGTCTTGAAGGCTGAATCCAAGCAGAAACAGCCCAGGAAGCTGAAATCCTTTGTATATGCCAATGTTAAGAATGTACAAACTAATTTGAAGCTCCTTTCACCAAATTTAATTTTCAACTGATGGTCTTCAGGAACTAATTCATCATTTCCTCAGTTTGGATCTTTGTGTTGTGACTTGTAGTGATGAAAAGTACAAGTGGTGGGGGTAGTTGGTGTCTTTACCAGCACCAACCAGAGCTCTTTTTACCAGCACCAACACAGTCCCTGGGAAGATCTGAGTGTAAAGCGGCTGAAGCCTTACTGCAATAGCTGCAGGCCCCTGATTAGCTAGGCCAACACCAACTTAAATTCAGCAAAATGTGCTACTTCAACGGGAAACCACAAGAGGCTGAATGCTTTTCACCCTAAGCAATAACATTTGGCTCTTCCCAAGAGCCAGCAATTATCAGCTTGTACAGGTGAGCTAGTCAGAAAAATAAAAGGCCTCATCTCAGACTGGAATAACAAAGAGGGTAGTCCACCAAACTTGCTTCACCTAAGAGGTGCAAATACAATGCAAATGAAATATGACACCCATACAATTTTAGGGTTTTAACTTTTCTCTTAGTTTGAAGGAAAAATACTGCTTGAAAATCCAGTAGATATGCTAGAGGAAAGAAAGTATGTAAACATTCTAACTAGTAATGCAGAAAGAAAAAGTATTGCTCAGAAAAATGAGATGATATAGACCTCTAAGTTACTGTCAAGCATGCATTCAAGGACATGTTTATGTTATTTTGCTCAGTTTCTTTCTCTTTCTTTCTTTCTGAAAAGAGAATTTAGAATTAGAAAAGAGAATTCTTTCTATTTATTTATTTCCATTTCTATTCAGATTTATAAATATATATACACAGAAATATTAATATTTTGTGTATGTGGGAGCTGATTTTATTCAGCATTTTGAAAATCCTCAAGTCTGCTGTTTATTTAATTATTTATCATTTTGCAAAGGGAATGCAGGCACGTGGAGCTCAGAGAAAGATCAGAGTCCAGCTCTCTGCAAGATTACTTTTTCTTCTCAATCCTCAGGGACCTGATTGAATTTTTCTCTGTTTATTATTATTTTATATTTCTTCTTCGTGTTCTATTTATTTATTTAGATTTATAAGTGATACCACCATGCTAAGGGCAACTGTCCTCTCTGAATCATTTCTCTTGTGCCTGTGACATTTGTGCAAACCTCATGTCTGCCTGATGAGTTTCAGCTCTCAGTTGTAAACTACTTCAGATCACTGTATTGTTTAATTTTTTACGCCCTTGGCCAAGCATCCTGGGACCAACAGCATAATATTCTATTTGACACTAAGCCTCACATATACTTTACAGTCTCCGAATTCTCTGGGGCAATAGCTGTCTTTTGAAATTATGCGTAGTGGGGCCAACATAATTGGGCCTCAGGCCTCAAGATGGATCCCCAAGGCACTGCCACAAGGCAGTGTATACTTCTTACAGCCGAGGAGGTGGATCATCAGAATAAGTGCTGAATTCTCTGTCCCTTGGCAGCTTTGCTTTCCTGCTGAAACTCATGCTACAGCTAAACATGAGTTCAATGCAGGGGTAAGTGTTGACATTTAAGGGCTTAAGGAGGTCAAAAGAGATGATCCAATGGTTCCTCTCAGCCTTCGATCCATCAGTCTATGAATACCAATAAGAGCAAATTAAAAAGCATCTCTGTGAGAAGGTCTCCATGGCCACTGCTTTAGGAACGCTGTGGGAGTTTTGCTGGAAGACTTCTTCAGGGCTGAGGCCTGGTGTAACTCTGCTTTCAATGAATAGGCACAACCTCAGGGAGAGTACATCTACCTGGGGCAGTGGAAAAAGGTGTCTCTAGAAAAATGTCATCTTAGCTAAGCTGGAGGTATGACAACTCTACTACTGATTCCTAAGTGGTGCCACAAATAAATGAATCAAATTCGCCCCCCCCCAGTTTTTAGGAGCGAACAGCCAGGAATAGTGAACAGCATGGATCACTTTTGAATTGTTGACTGACTAGCTGTTGACCCTTCTTTAAATTCTCACCAGTTTTGGAGTTGCTCATTTCTGCTGGCTCTGGGTTAACATTGTATCTCAAAATAATCTGAAGCTAAAAGCAAAAAAATATCATCAGGACATTATGTGCAGGTGTGGTTCAGGCAAGACAAGGAGTAGGAATCCTAGACTGCACAGCTATGGAAAGCGTGCTGAGTAAGGCAAGGAATATGCAATATCCCCAGGCACCCACCAGTAGGTCTTTGAGTCAGAGCTGAACCTCACCTTGTTTGAGCCCAGAAGGAAGTTCTCTGTGGAGAGGTGTGAGTCAGTATCTGCCTGGCTGTTAACTTTATGCCCTTGCTATATCTTTGCAGTCCACTGCCAAAAGCAGTGAATTACCAGTGGACATGGAAAAAAAGAAGCTGCCTTTTTCAATCACTCTACTTGCTTAAGCAGCAGGCATCAGCAGTAATTGGCAACAAGAGCAAAAAATAAACTTTGAGCAACCTCACCCTCAACCCACCAGATCCCTTCCTAAACGTGTCTTGTTTTGCAAGAAGATAGTATTTCTAGTAATGAAGCAACAAAGCAAATAGAGTTCAGTGCTCTGTAAACACAAATGCACACAGTCACACATGCACATGAGACTTGGAATAAAATTCTTTAAAAAAGCACTTCTTCCTATGCTTCCCAGTGATGGAGTGAGAAATCATTACTTTTGAGAAATTGTTTTATAATGTAAAAACACTGGAAGTTATAGTTATGACTTTCCAGCACAAATTATGTTCAGGCTCTGCTTGGATCAAAGGTGCAACAGGGAGGGCTAGAAATGTGACACTGGTGTGTTTTGGCTTTGACTCGCCTCCTAGAATGACATGGCAACAATTCTTCTTAGTTTAGCATGTTCGCATTATTTTGGCACAGAAACATCCCTAGTTCTCTGGCATGATTTCATGAAAAATTGTTTGATCTTCACCTGCACATTTCTGCAATGCCTGACTTTTTTCCTGCTGCTGCATGACACTTTTGTGACTTCTGCCCGTGTTGGCGTTGCCAGTGCTCTGGGAAGCCAATAAAGACAGGTCTGGGTGACCTTAAGCTGCCCCAGGGAACCTTAAGCCTGCAGGACTCTCACGATACAGGTCAGCTGCTGTCATGGTTTAAGCACAGCCAACAACTCAGTACCACGCAGCCTCTCACGCATTCCCCACCCCTCCGATGGGAAGGAGAGGAGAGTCAGAAAAAAAAAGGTGACACTTGTGAGTTGAGATAGAGAAGTTTAATAATTGAAATTAAATAGTAATAATTATTATTAATGATTAATAATAATAAATAAAATGCAAGATAATAAAAATAGAGGAATAAACCCCAAGAAAACCAACAGATGCACAGTACAGCTGCTCATCACCCACTGACAAATGCCCAGCCCAACCCTGAGCAATGATCAGTAGAACCCAGCCAACTCCCTCCAGTTTATGTATTGACCATGACGTTCCATTTTATGGAATATCCCTTTGGCCCGTTTGGGTCAGCTCTCCTGGCCATGCTCCCTCCCAGCTTCTTGTGCACCTGCTCAATATCAGAGCATGGGAAACTGAGCAGAGCTTTATTTAGGGTAAGAACTACTGAGCAACAACATCAGTGTGTTATAAACATGATTCTCCTACTAAATCCAAAACACAGCAATGTACCAGCTACTAGGAAGAAAATTAACATTATCCCAGCCGGAACCAGGGCAGCTCCAGACATCTCAGAAGTGCTGGAAAGACTGAATTTTGTTGCAAAAGAGCATCAGTAGAGCCACAGAAGGGTCCTGGAGAGTCACTCTTTTCACTCTGCTATGGCTGGGGTTTCAGGGGAGCAAAGGGTGGATGACAACAATTGCAGGGAAAACCTCAGATCTTTACTACTGCTGTTAAAAGTCATGGTCCCACATGTCCTGATTCCTCCAGCAACAGCCACCAGGCTGGCTCTCCAGGGCACTCACACTGACAAAGGCACTGCAGGAGCCTGAACTCACTCTGGTTTCACCAGCAGTCTGTTGCCATAGGCAACTGCCTATTTTGCCTATACCTAGAGCTGGCTGTGAGCAGTATGCACAGCAGGATTGCTGTGATGAGATTAGCACACTTTATTATACTATCCCTGCTCTTATCACCAACCCCAGCTCTCACAAATTCAAGATAAGGAAATTTCCCTCATGTACTTACCATGGTCTTGAACAGGACTTTAGAGAGAAGTGATGAATGCCACGGTATTCACATTTACATGGGAAAATTTAGGGAATCATTGCTATTCTTGTTTTCAGGTCCTCTGAACCCTTCAATGTCCCAGTTCCGGTCTGGTTGCTTATCAGTTATCCCAGCTTGAGTAGCTTGAGGGTGTCCTCTGTGCGCTAAGATAATGTCAATATGGGACCAAGGCATCATAATCCCTTCAACAGGAGCCCATAATATTTTCCATTCTAAACCATCCAGGAACAGTGTGCTTCTTCGGCTGGCTTTAACCTGCATGCCACTTCACTTTTGTCAGCTGGGATAGAGTGCTACATCCGGTAAGCATACCTGTTAACTTAAGGGAAGGTAAAATATCTCTAAGTCTCAGTGAAAGCCAAAATAAGAACATACTCTCTAGAATCAGACAAGCAACCAAATCACCTCCACTTAACACACTACCATCCACCAGCTGAGCAGCTCAACTGCAGGCACAGTGGCATTGCACTACCATGGCCTGCCTTGGGATCACCACGTGGAAATGGAGCTGGCTCTAAATTAGAAACAGTGAACCTAAACCCTTTCTTACATGTATTTTCCATTTAGGTTCCTCACTCCTCATTGAAATACCTTGTTGATTCTGAGAAATACCCCACTGAATGTAGCACAGATTGTCAGAGATGTTGCTTTTTAAGCAGAGAGGCGTGTAATTAATTTGAAAAATCTTAGATTTTAGATCCTTCAATTCTTGCATAGCTCTAAAAGTTTGGGCCTCAGATTGGGTTCTGCAGAGAGATATTTATGTCATGTGAATTCTGTTGCATTAAACAACAAATACAGGCCATGTTGACCTGACAATGACCTTTTTAATACTAGAAAATCATCAAAATAAAGGACAATGCAAATGCAGATGATTTTGTTACAGTAGATTTGATCAAACAAACAGACAATCTAATTAACCAGTGATTAGATTAAGTAGAAGTCTCTGCACTGAGTGATGGATAATTAACTGGAATTGTATTTACTTATTTTTTATTGTACTGCAGAACAAGGCACATCTTTGCCTTTCTTTCCTTTCACTGCAGTCTTAATTAAACAAAATTATTCTGAATGCCTTACACAGCATCTAGGCCTCTAAGTAAAGATGGTAAGCTGGAAAGGGAAAACCAGCCCTATACGGAGATTTAGTTGGCGATCAATATTCTTTGGATAAATCTCATCCAAAGGAACAGTTACAACCCTGGCTTTTCAGAGCTGCTTGGCATTTACAGCTCCAGCTGAGTGGAATGAGAGCTGCAGGTGCCCAGCCCTTTGGAGAGCCATGCCCTTATTGTTCAAACGTAATTTATGCTTGAGAGCAAGCAAACAAACATTCAAGGCAACTCCTAATTCCTGCACCTGAGTCAATTCAAGACTTATTTTTATCAAGGCAAATGCACAGAAGGCAATGGTTCACAGCTGATCAACATCTATAACAGAAATGAATCTTGTACTTTGAAATCCTTATCAGAAATGGTTGTGGTGACTTTTAAGTATAGGCTATGTAAGAGACAGTCTTGTGAGGTTATTTAATTCGATCCTTTTAGGAACTGTGATCTGCAAGATTGATTTGGCTACCCATCACTACTAAAAAAACTATACTACTGAAGAAGCCCTTTTGAGATAACACAGCTTGTCAAATATTAGACGTAATTTTAATTTGTCAAGTATTTTATTAATTGTGTATTTGCCAGAGGCTCTGTGGTATCCTATAAAAATTGTTGTAGCAGGCATTCATTAGGTTCACCATAAACACGGGTTACGTATTCCACATCCTTTTGCTCTGAACACGTAACACTTAGTTTGATGAAACACCTGCTGGCAAAATTTCTCTCCTAGCTGTGGGACTACTGTCTGTCTGTCTGTCTAGACACTCTTACTGCTCTCATTGCCATGGCACCTCAGTGCATCCAGACCCGAGGATATCTGAGGAGGAGTTAATAAGCATTATCTCTTGCTAGGTCTCTTCAGAGGATGCTTCTGCCAAACTGCAGGGGACAGCAGACGAGAGCAGACGAAACCAGCGTGATTCCTCAATGCGATGAGCTGCCTGATGGGAAAAGCCAGTAGGACAGTGTGGAAGCTCTGGCATCTCTTTAGCAGTGCCTTGCAGACAGCCTCTGGCCAGGTGGCAGGGCATTTGTGTGTTGGCTTATATTATGCAGGCGTTTTTCCCACTTGTGTGCAGAGACAAGCAAAGCTAGAGCTACTGCAAGCTCTGTGCTAGCGAGGATGCCAAGGAACACCATGTGGAGGCGGGTGAATTCTGGATGAGCAAGTGGGTAAACAGAAAGTCTGAAGTGCCAGGGGTAGCCTAGGGGCATTCCCTTAGGGAACAAACAGCAACTGAGATAGAAAGTAAGGCCTCACTACAGCAACCAGCTTCTGGAACTGATCTAGGGTGTCAGCTAGACTTTTAATAAAAAGGCCTGGTTGACCAGGCGATGCATGTGCCTGCAGTTGCTATATTTTAAATCTACAATTTTGGTCCTGAAATGCTAGCCCATGAATCCACCCATTTAGTTGTAAAACCTGGGATCACTTTTATGGTGCAGACTTTATTTTTGCTGGCACTGAGTGCAAGCCAGCAAGAGATAAAACCACACCTTGTTGATGCTCAGGGCTTGGGTCTTGATCCCCATGATGTTATTAAGAAAACTTCTACTGTCTTTCACGTGAGTATGCTTTTAACTAATTCAAGTTATATTCAGTCCTTATTTACATCTGAACAACCACTCTGACCAGAAAGGACTGTGACAGTGAGAGCAAAATGTGACCTCTGGTTTGTACTGTTTCAGCAGTCATTTCACAGTTCTCATCCTCTCTCTCCTCACATGGAGCGACTGTGCTTTTAACCTTTCTCACTAAAGTCTGTTCAGAGTAACAAGAAAATGGATGGGACTATATCAGAAAGTCCTGATATTTCTGTCATGAAATATTTAACAAGTACTATATAGCTATAAGGGCTGGTTGTCAGGAGGATGTGTACCTCCTAAATAACATGGGCAAAATAATATAATTGCAGCATAATGCTTTCCATGGACAGAAATCTCAGCTGAATTCCTCCCATCTTTCTCTTCACAAGGCCACAAAGGTCAAGAATTGCTTACAAGCAATAGGAGAATGTTTTCCAGTGTCCAGCAGCCTAGATGCATCTTGACCCCCTCTCACAATAAAGCCCAGGCACGTATTCTGTCCTCCTCTCCTACTTCTTTCTCCTTGTCTTCCTTTCTGGAAGGCCAGACATGTAGATGTAGGAAAGGCAGCCTCACTGTCAGCAAGGAAGGAGTTGTAGGAGATGAAGGAAAACTTCTCCAGTTTTGTGGAAGCAAGGAAGAGGGATAAAAAATAGATATGAAATGAGAAATGTCAGATACCAGAAAAGAAGAGGTAGTGCCCATTTTTTTCTTCTCAGTGGTGATATATACATGCAGACAAGAGCCTAGGAATTGTGGGGGAATGCTAATGAATCTTTCTGAGTTGTGTCTATGGCGCTGATTACTGCTGTTCCCTCAGAACTCTCCAGTATTTATGATTTGAGACGTTTTCAGCAGGCAGTGAAATATTAGTTGCTGTTTAAAAAATGTACCACATAATTGCAGAAGATGGCATGTTCCCATTCCAGTTAGAGGTGGATAACTGCAATACCTGAAGGAGCCTTGTGCACCATTTCTACGTAAATATGGCTCTTTGTAATGGAATTTATGCATAGAAAATTGCATAATATACTTGTGAATGGTAAGGTTTTGACGTAAAATACTAAAGTAAAAGAATCACTATCCCATGGAGAAATATGAGTTTGAGACATTTTTCCTAAAAGGATGCAAAACATATTGCTGGCAAATCACATTCTGATATACACGTATCACGTATTGATATGCAATATTGCTTGTATATCAATATGGCAAGCAGAACTTTCTACCTCAGAAAAGTTTGCCCTTAGTTTTTCATATTAAATTCACAAGAACATTCAGATATATCAATGCATCATCTTCAACGAAAGTCTGTCTTCATACATTAACCATGCTTTCAGCCATTCCCCAGCACTGAGGTCAGCTAGCATGAGCAGCTCATATTGCCTTAAAACAACATGGCTCTTGCAAATCGTATACTGGGAATGGGACTGTTCCCAATAATTAGCTAAAGCAGCTCAAAGCAAATGCTGAGGTGTGTCCTAACTGTTAGGTTATGTAGGGGAACTGTAGGGGCCTGTATTCAACACATACACAGTCTTTTGATGTGTAGAGCAGATGGGCAGATTCTAATACCTGCATGTTGAAGGTGGTTGCTGAAAGGAGACATAAAGTGACTAAATCTATGCTTTTGTAGATTCAGCCCATAAGAATTTATGTAAAGCTCACACATCATTTCCATCGTAGAATTAATACCATCTGATCGGCTTGAGCCTATACTGTAGCAATATGTCAGGTACCTGGTGTCCATGAAACAGCAAATGAACTTTAAATCAACTGAAAATCCCACTGATTTGTGAATGGAACTACATCTGGGCCCTCAGCAAAAAATGCAACCAGTTCTGCAGCTTCAGTTTGTTCCTGCATTCGGTGAGGTGTTGATAGGACTTACAAGGGGCAAATTCAGGGCTTTGATTAAGCAAATATGGGTCTGCTCTCTTGACACTTGCTTGCCAGAGGTCTGATTCTGACCCAAGATCTTTGTACACCCTGTTTATGTTGCTTCTTCTGCTTAATTGTACAGTTCTGAAAGACCTTTGAACAAACTTGTTTTATAGAAGCGAACAGAAATGTATGTGGAGTATGACTGCAGGCTTACAAGCAACAGAAATACCTGAAAAACCCTCTGTTCTTCTATTGATCCAAAGGAGTGCTTGAAACATTACTATGGCAACAATTCTTACCCAGTGGAAGGAGCATGCCATTATCTGTGCATAGGAACAAAACAAGAGGAGGCATTTTTCAGAACTAGTGCCCACCTCCCCTTGACCACTACAGATGGACTGACCTTCTGGCACGAGCTCCTGCTGCAGGAGCTTTCAATGAAAAATGGCTTGCAGAATTATTTATTGGTCCATGCACAGAGAATAAAGAAATTCTATTGACCAACAGAGTCCTGACACAGAAAACAGTGGTGCATGAACTACTGTTTTCTGAAAGTATCAAACATCTTTCTTACCTCTTTTACAACCTCCGTTACTGGTGTGAATAAAAGAGACAGAGCTGCTCAGGCTCACTCTAAATGTTGTCTATGTTATTTGGCTGCACTCAACCTTTCACAACTACACCTATTAACTCAGAAAACTACTGAGCATCTAATATAGCCGTATTCTTACTGACAATGAGTTCAGGCTCAAGTACAAATCTTCTGGCATTGAGTTCACGCTAAAGTACAAATCTGCTGGCATTGTGGTAATGGTGTTATTTGGCCTATTAATTAGCATCCAGACAAAAAAATTCAGCAAGGATCTATTTTGCATCACGTGGCTAAATTGAAAGTCCATATCCCATATGGCCTGAAGACAGAGTTGACCGTTAATCATATTCCAGATGTTTGTAACACCAAAGAAGCTCTGTTTGATGCTCCTAGCTGCATCTCTCATCCCTAGCTTCACACATGGGTAATTTTAAGAAGTACTGTGACTCTGCCCACCACTCCTAGCTCTGGGGAGGAGAGTGATATTGGCTACAAGTCCAAGCAGACTGTTCTTCCTGTAAATGGCTGAGAAAAACGATTGTGTGGGAGATGGTGCCAAACGAGGAGAGAAAAGGAGCAGCCTGGAAGAAAGCTTCCAGATCTGCACTCCCACTGCAGAAACACTTTATGGCTGTCCTGAGGCTGGGGAGAGGAACAAGCAGCTGCAAGCTCTTTCCAAGCTGTTTGTTTGCCAGTCTTCTCTCTGGGCAGCCTGTGGAACAAACAGCTGCGAGAGCAGCACAAGTAGGTGGAACACCTCTGCCCACTTGGGAGCTCACTACTGCTCCACAGGGCCACTTAACAGCACAAGCCAAATGGGTGTTGCCCGCTGCCATTAGTATTTTTATCCCCTTTTTTATAAAAGCAGAAAGCTAAGAAGTGTCAGAATAAAAGGAGGCAGAACCTGGGCAGAACTCAGTCTATACAAAGAGACCAAGACTAACACCAAGTATGTGAAGTACAAGACAGGAATGGTAAAGACATTGCTACTGACTAGTAATATTGGAAAAAATGTACAAAAAGCCATCCACAAGCCATTTACTAGGTCCCAGCCCAAAAAGCTGAGTTCTTACTTATTGTGTACAAATGGCAAAACCCTATTTCTTCTAAAAATGTATTTAACCCTGATGTTCCTGGAAATTATTCGTCTTTTCTTCATGATAACTGTCTCCTGCATCCCATCACAAACATCAGCAGTATATACGCATATCTGTTTGTAGATATAGTTTTATTTAACACATACATACACACAGACAGGAAAGCATGTAGAAAATGTCTTGATGAAAGTAAAACCGTAACACATGCTTGGATTTAATGTATTTGATCAGTCTTTTTCCATTCTCTAGACAGAGTGGTTTTATTCAATATTAACATTTTTTCCTATTTCTAGGTGACTTTGGATCCTGAAGGTATAGAAATAGGAGAAATTATTAAGGATCTAATTATTATTTTGACAACATCAGCTTTGACAGCTTAATGAATGAACTTTATTGAATAAATGATGATTCATTACCCATAAAATAGTATTTTCCCACTTATCCAGCTTTCTCTGCCTTCAATATCTGAGAGTCCTCCAAGTATTTTATAAAAGTAACAATCTTTCTTCTTGCCTTTAGGGAAGTAGCTTGATCAGGTCAAGGAGTTTTCTTCCATGTTTTCTGTTGCATAAGTGAAAGTAGGTGTCCTGGCAAGAAATTTTTAAGGAAAGGCTAAATCAAGCAGATAAAATATCTGAGTAGACTCAACGGCAGGGAAAGCTCTGTTCATTTTCAACTCCCATGAAAGCAAATTTCAGAGCCCAGGCCCAGCTCTGCACTCACAAGCAATCCCATGTTGGCTGTTGGCTGTGTTTCTGTATCCCGGGGAAATGCAATTGCTGACAGAAGACATAATCACTGAGGAGGAAGTTTCAGCCCAGATAGCCTGGGACATCTGCAGAGGCTTTCTGAACACCAAAGTAGAGCCCATCAACAGGGATTCTGTGTAAGATATGGGAATATCACTTACAAAAACTGGTATTGGGTAGCAAGGAAGTTTATCGAAAGCAGGCACTTACAGACTCTCCTGCTGACCCTACATCCTGTTGTCTGAGGTGCCCATCATATGTAAGAGCCAGTTTCCTGAGTGTGGGTGCACTTCTTAGGTCTGCACAAGGCTGTGGTAGACAGGGGGTTGAAAGGCACTGTGGAAACTCTAGGGTAGTATTTTAAGAAACTGGAGTCAGCCACACCAGCTTGACTCTAAATCTGCCTTTTCTGGACTTTGGAGAAGAACTGAGATTCCTCAGCTGTAACCGAAATGTTGTTATCCTGGACCGTGTATAGCAGGCAGTGAGATCCCTTTGGTGCCACTCAGTTTGCCACCCATTTTATTCACTGGAACTTGCGCTCCAGCACAAGGGACAGCAGACCAAGGGGCCACGAACAGCTCTCACGCTGACTGCCAGCATCAACCTACCACCTCGTGGTCCCTGGACCTGCCAGCCCACATGGGCATGGAGGCACGGAGGCACGGAGGCACAGACCTGCCTGCACATCTGCCCTCATGGATATTCCCGCAGATCCGGTGATCTCCACTCCCACCGAGGGGAGCTTCCCTCTCTGGAGTCGGGGGTCGCACAGCTGGGCTGCAGGAAGAGCGGGTGTTCTGTCCTGTCGAGCAGCAATTTGCCGGCTGCCCGGCGCCGTGCTTCCTGAGCCAGGCTGAATCACCGCCAGGATGCAGCAATCTCTCCCTGGTGTCATCTGCTGGCAGTGGGAAGGTGTCGGAGTGTATTATTAAGCCATCACAGGGCACTCCTGAAGGGAGAGGCTGGGGAGACAGGGAAAGCTCTGGATCTGCTCTTCAGTCTCATAGCCAAAATAGGGGGCTACTGAGAGTTAGATCCCTGCAAACCCTCTCTGTCTGCCATCAAGCAACAAACTGCACAGGTTCAGAGATTATGTGCTCTCAAGTGCAAAGCTCATGAAAACATTTCCATTCTGGGAAACCCACATCCCCTTCACCGGCACTCGTCTGACTGCTTTGGGGCTGGAGTCGTGCTGCTCCCTCTCTCCTCCGCACTTTGACCTTCAGGACTCCTTAAGTCCTAAAGCCATAATACTCGGTAAAAAAAAGATGCCCGGCTGAGGAGTGAGTGAGTGAGTGAGTGAGTTCCCATCAGGTTCACAACCATGACTTCAAGTGCTCTCAGTGAACATTTTTAGTAGGATTTCTGTGGGCTTTTAAAGTGTTTATCAAAATATTCTGCACGTATGCGGTGATGTGGCTTGTAATTAAAGCAGGGTATAATGGCAAAGATTTCTGTTCTACGCAGGTTTTACAAGACTTCCAAATGTCGAGAGGAATACAGGCTGCCTTTGCTGTGCTGGTACTAATTGCAGCCCCCTGACAGGAATGTAAATGCACTTTCTTAGCACATTCTTATCACAGCATGTGTGGGATTTACATATATAACTCCTATTAATGCTAATGGAAGCTTATATACATAATTCTTTTTGCATAGGGCTAACACTATATTTTTATCTGAACCTGATGCAACTGGAACCAGACATCTTACATAAGTAGAAAGATCTGTAGTTTCTTACTGGAAGCTTTCTTAACGTTTTGGTTCAATTAGAATGGATGGCAGAAATGCAAGTAAAGAAAGCAGTACAAGATTTTGTATTGTGATATTGGCATTGAAGGTTCATATAATTCATATAAAAAGTATTATATTATCTTCAATGATCCTATTTTCCTCGAAGTTTCTTTTAGTGGCTTTTAAAATAAATTTCATTACATCAAAAATTGGGATTGGTGTTTCCTGATTAACTTGTTAATTTAGAATCAATCCGCTTTTGATGTTTAGATGTGTTTAAAGGCATATTTGGAATAATACTACTTAGAAAATGCAATATCTTTTTTATTTAGAGCTACAATAGGTTCATTATTATGATTCTCTGAAAAAAGGAGCCGTGCTGTACCTTGTGGTGCTCCTGCAGCCAGGAGCATCCTGAAAGGACATCATAGTTGGTATCTTCAGCTATTATGAGAAGTTTGCTTTTGCTGGTTAGCAAAGTACTTCAGCTTCTTATTACTAATATCTGATGTTTTGTGTCTCTCCTTTTTTCTAAAGCTTTTTTTTTTTAAATTTGTTTCTGGATGGGAAATGGCATCTTCTCCTTTCTGATATCATGACACCCTGCTGTGGCTACGGTCGGCTTGTCACCTCCAAACTGAATTACAGTAATGCCTACTTTCAGGGTAGACATTTGGGGCACATTGCAAGCTGATATGAATTCTGAGAAGTCTATCGTACTGAGAATCTTCATTATCTGGAACTATCCTAGTCTTCTCTCTCATTCGTTTTTGAATGTTTGTTTATTCTGAGCAAGGAAACAAGAGCACCCCCCATTGTACCAAGCTGAGAATAGATGTTTTTAAACAGGACTGTATTTAGACTGTAGACAGAATCCTTAAGTCCTCCTCCAGCTCTCTGCTGTGCTGTGGTAGTTGTCACCAGACAAGAGAGTTGAAAGTCTGCCCCATCAATTTAAAAAAGGCTAAGGGAAACATGATAGGATATCCATGGTGAGGACCATTTTCTGAAGAAGTTGTTATTTTCTGAAGCTAATTAAAGATAGAGTTTGAGGATACACTATCTGTTTAAAAGGTTGTCTCTGTTTTCATAGGATTTTAATCTTACAGTATTTTTCCTCATGTTTTGGCTAGGCTGGATATTTTATCATTCAGCTGGAGAGTTATTGTTTAAGCATTGTTGTGCCTACACCAGAGGACTGGTCTGACGAGTGCAGCTTATATGCTGAAGTAAATGTCAAAAGCATAGAGACAGAGATAACAGAAGATTAAGATTTTGATGGCTCATTTATAATGTTGAGAAAAAGAGTCCACTATCAGTGTACCACTGTGGACAATGCACCGTGCTGCTGTAGAGTAAATCCTATAAAATGGAAGAATAAAGGCTTTGTATTTGTATATCACTGACTGAAAGAGAAATGGATCCATTCCTTTTAACCTGAGAAATTTAAACTTTTGGATAGTGTGTGAAAACTGTAAATGTTACTCAGAGATTTAGTAGCAAGAAGTGATATAAAAACTTGCATTGCTGCACAGAAATAATGTTCTGTAAACATGAATCTTGAATATAAGAAACTGAGAGACAGTGAAAGCAAACTTTACAGTGTACGTATTTATTATCAGAAAAAAATATTCTGAGTAGGCGGGACTGGCAGTGTAGACTTGTAAAAACAGTCATAGTGAAATTCTTTTTGCATTTGGAAGGATTGAAAAGACCTACTGCTTATTTAATTAATAATTTCCAAAGGAGCTTCACTAAGGTAGTTTTTCCATGGAACAGTTACTGTACCTCAGTATGATTATAAGCAAGCATTCAAACTGCATGCTATTAGGAATAAATATATAATCCAGATTTGAATCCCATATGGAGATGAGAACCTTTTGCTTTTGTGCATTTTGGAACCTCAAAATACCATTAAAAATGGAAGGAACCCAATCACAGTGACTAAAACCCCAGTCCCTAATTAAAATACTGTACCTAGTTGACTCATCTTTGTGCTGGCTGTGTAAACCTGACCTTGAAGAACGATGGAGGAAAAATCAAGTGGGAAGGCGTATGTTAGCCAGAAAGAACAAGGAAACTAGCTAATTGAATATTGTTTAGAGAAAACTTAAGTCTTTTCAGGGAAGACCTATAATTTGCATAGAACCTAGACACTGCACTTCCCAGAGCATTCGGGAGGCTAGTTTAACATCATAGACTTGTTTAAAAGAAAAATATATTTTTTGTTTTAAAGAATCATCCCAAGATTTGTTCAAACATGAATGCTCTTCACACTAGATGTTACAATAAATTTCATAAATGTCTTGTTTTTCTGGTTAGTTAGTGAATTCAAAAATGTTGGCATGTTTCATATTTTTACTAAAAGTGGGAAAGATTTCAAGGAGTGAGTTTACTGTTAATTGGGCATTTCAACCGCTGTCATTGTACTACATATGTAACTTCAGACTTTGTGTTCAGGTCTGAATGCCACTATGTTCACAGAAGTAGGATTTGGAGAATGCAGTTACATGTGGTAAGTAACAAAGCAGATGAATAAAATATATTGTCATTTGGTTTTGGAACAAAGAAAAAAAAAGTGCTAACTGAAGCAATTTAGCGGTTCTAATTTGCTTGCCCTCATTCACCTCTCATTGATTTCAATTGCCAATAACTATAATTAACAAAAACAATCAGGCTGATTGTCATTAGGATTTTAGGTCAGATCTGTTGTTTTATTAATTTCACAGCCTGCAAGATCCTATTTTAAACCAGTTCCCTACATTTATTGGCACATGAGCTGCGTTCCCCAAAGTAACAATTTTCGCTATTTGTGAACATCTGTGAGATGTTCAGAAGATGAAAGATCTTCTGATGCTTCTCACAGATGTCTTCCCACATACAACATTGCCAAAAAATTGCTTTCCTGCAGTAGCCTGTTCTGTATTCCACATTTATACAATTTATAAATTGTGCAATGGAGAGGAGAGGTAACATTCTGGAATAGAAAGGGAGAGAGGAAAAATGCAATGAGCCCTAAGGAGACAATTCTGCATTTGGCGTGATGATAGAAACTGCTGTGAGGTGGTAATTATATTACTTAGGAAGCAGTCTTGAATCAGAAATGCTATTATTTTTTTTCTAAACAAATTCAGCTTCTCATAAGACCATAGAAAAAAGAAAGAGAGGCAAGTTTTTGTCCCCATCTATCTGATGTTTTTTAGTGTACGCCTTTATATTTTATTCAGTCACTTTTTCATATTTCCATTGATAGAACTTCCTTGATCCCATCCTATTTCACATCCTAGGACATTACAGATTTGAGATATTGTCTTGCTTTGAGACAATTTAAAGGAGGACACTGTGAAATGAGTTGCCTCCCTTTATAGGTTCAACCAATCCCTTTCCACCAGTAAGGAATGATAATGAGTAGATTTAAATGAAACAGTAACAGTTTGCTAACGATCAGAACAGCAATAGTGAAGAAATAACAGCAAATAACCACCAGATACAAAACCTGCTAAATCTTGTGGACTCCCCAGCACAAAGAGAGACCCAAGATACTGGGGACACCTTCCCCCATCCAATATGGTGCTATGCAGATGAGCACATGGTTCAAAGGACAAAGAGAAAATGGTGTCATATATATTTTACTTCTACATACTTTAATATTTTGCATTCCTCGCTTCATAATTTCAGTTCTGCATATGTGTTCCGTATACTGATGCAGTATATGTATCTCCGTACTCTTCATAACTTCACTTCTCCAATGCATGCATCTTTTGGATAATAACAATCTTCTCCTTATGTCCCACCTCTCTAGCACATGTCTCAAATGTGCTGTGTTTGAAGGGATTTTCTTTAAATTTCATTTCAGTTTTATCTTTGGTCCCCCAGAGTCAGTGATTTGGTGGGTTGACCTGGGCTGATGCCAGGTGGCCACCAAGCTGCTGCTTCACTCCCCTCCTTAGAAGGACAGGGGGGAAAAAGTCAGATTAAAAAGTCAGGATCAAGATGAAGGCAGTTTAAAAAAGAAAAGCAAACGCTGTGCACAGAAGCAAAGGAAACAAACAAGCAGAAACATTGTCTACTTCCCATCAGCAGGTGATGTCCAGACGCTTCCTAGGAAACAGGGCCTTGGTATGCATAGCGGTTGCTTTGGAAGAAAAATGCCTTAATAAGTGAGTTTTTTCCTCCCACCATTTTCTCTGAAATTTTATTGCTGAGCAAGACACCATATGGTATACATAATATCCCTTTGGTCGGCTTGGGTCAGCTGTCTTGGCTGTCCCCCACTGGCCTCTTGCCCACCCTCAGCTTACTGGTTGTTGGAGGAGGGGGTGGTGAAGAGATAGCCCTGATACTCAGCAGTAGCCAAAACATCTGTGTGTTATCAACAACATTCCAGCTACAAGTATAGAGCACAGCACTATGAGAGCTGCTATGGGAAAAGTAAATTCCATGCCAACC
Organism: Corvus kubaryi; assembly: GCF_017639235.1. Lineage (NCBI taxonomy): Eukaryota > Metazoa > Chordata > Aves > Passeriformes > Corvidae > Corvus > Corvus kubaryi. The sequence continues at coordinate 16,436,212 of NW_024582091.1, forward strand.
AGACCAAACAAAATTATATTTATATATTTATATATTATGTTTGATATAATTTATTGAATATAAAATATGTTTATATATTATATTTACATGTTATTCTGAAAATTATATGGTTTCTCAGAAGAATTCAGAAAGAGAAACTCTAACAAAAAAAAAAAGTCCTCATCTCATATTTAGAGCTCAGGTCACATTTGTAGCCTTCGTTCCAGTCTTGGCTATTCAATGTGTGGCATGCTTACCCTGGATTTTCAGAGAGCAGACTTTGGCCTCTTCAGGGATCTGCTTGGTAGAGCATTGTGGGATAAAGCCCTAGAAGGAAGAAGGGCCCAAGAAAGCTGGTTGATTTTTAAGAATATGTCCTCCAAGCTCAAGTGCGATGCCTCTCAACAAAGAGGAACTCAGGCAAAAATGCCAGGAGGCCTGCAGGGATGAACAAGGAGCTCCTGGACAAACTCAGACACAAACCAGGAAGACTACAGAGGGTGGAAGCAAGGACAGGTAGCCTGGGAGGAATACAGAGAAATTGTGCAGGGTTCAGGTTATGAAAGTTAAAACACTGATAGAGTTAAATCCGGCCAGAGACATCAAGGACAAGAAGAAAAACTTCTACAGGTTCTTTGGTGATAAAAGGAAGACTAGAAAAAATGTGGGTTCTCTCCAGAAGGAAAAAGGTGACTTGGTTATCCGTGACATGGAAGAGACTGGGGTCTCAAGGTCAACAACTCTTGTTGCCTTGCAAGAAGTGCTCCAGCTGCACCACCCATGTCGCAGAAGGCTAAGTCAGGGACTCTGGGAATAGGTTAAGTTTGAGACTATCTAAGGCACTTGAAGGTGCACAAGTCCATGGGACTTGATGAGATGCATCTGTGTGTTCTGAGGGGAACTGGCTAAGCCACTGTCCATCATACTTGAGAAGTTGTGAGTCCAGTAAAGGTCCTATTGTTAGGAAAAGTGGAAAAATAATCCCCATTTTTAAACAGGGAGACCTGGGGATCTACAAGCCTGTCAGTCTCACCTCAGTGCCCAACAAGATCATGGAGCAGATCCTCCTGGAAACTATGCTAAGGCACATGGAAAATAAGGAGAAGACTAGTGGCATTCACTAAAGGAAAATTGTGCCTGACAAATTTGGTGGCTGTATGTGATGGGGTTACAACAGTGGTAGATAAGGAAAGAGTAACTGATGTCATCTACTTGGACTCGTGACACTATCCCACATGACATCCTTGTCTCTAAATTGGATTTGATGGATGGATCACTCAGTGGATAAGGAATTTGCCTGATAGTCATTCTCAAAGATTTGCAGCCAACAGCTCAACATCCAAGTGAACACCAGTGATGAGGGACATTCCTCAGGGACTGGTGTTGGGACGGGAGCTGTTTAACATCTTTGTCGGTGACATGGACAGTGGGACTGAGGGCACCCTCAGGAAGTTTTCAATGACACCAAGCTACAAGGAGCAGACAACACACTGGAGGGAAGGGATGTTATTCAGAGGGACCTGGACAGGCTTGAGATGTGGGTCTGTGCAAACATCATGAAGTTCAGCAAGGCCAAGTGCAAGGTCCTGCACCTGGGTTGGGGCAATCCCAAGCACAAACACAGACTGGGTGGAAATTGGATAGAAAGCAGCCTTGAAGAGAAGGATTTCAGGGTCTTGGTGAAAGCCAGCCATGTCCTGGGCTGAGTCAAAGGGAGTGTGACCAGCAGATTGAGGGAGGTGATTCTACCCCTCTACTCTGGTCTTTTGAGACCCCACCCAGAGTACTGCATCCAGCTCTGGGGCCTCAGCATCAGAAGGATGTGGACCTGCTGGAGCAATTCCAGAGGAGAACCATGAAGGTGATCAGAGAGCTGAAGCATTTCTCCTATGAAAGACAGGCTGAGAGAGCTGGGATTATTCAGCCTGGAGAAGAGAAGGATTCTGGGGAGACCTAATAGCACTTTTCAGTACTTAAGGGGAGCCTACAAGAAAACTGGAGAGGAACTTTTTACAAGGGTATGTGATGATAGGACAAAGGGGCAGATTTATATTAGGTATTAGGGAGAAATTTGTGACTATGAGAGTGGTGAGGCACTGGAACAGGCTGCCCAGAGAAGTGGATACTCCATTCCTGTAAGTGTTCAAAGTCAAGCTGGATCAGGCATTGAGCAACATGGTCTAGTGGAAGGTGTACCTGCCCATGGCAGAGGGGTTGGAACTAGAAGATCTCTAAGGTCACTTCCAACCCAAACCATTCTATGATTCTGTGTTTGTCTTTTTTGAAAGGCTGAAAGGTAGCTCCTTGGTTCTTCCAGTAATGCTGTCAACTATTTTTCTCCTTCACAGTCCTCCTTATTCCCTAGATTCATCTTTCTAGCCCTTTGTATTTCTTGATTTCTGAACTGACTCAATTTTCTCAAATTTTTCACAGTAATGCTGAGGCTCAAATCCATTGCTTCTTTAGTCATAATCCAGGTTTACAGAGGCATTGAAGTATAATTAAAGTATATGTTAATGGTGTCTTGTCATACTTTCCTCAGTTTTGCCTTAGGATCTTTGTGATTTAATTGTTTTGTCCCCTCCTGCCTTCAGATTTCTCTCAGAACTGGTATTGCAAAGTATTAAGTTATTTGTGGGTCATGCCTCTTCACCCCTCTTGCAGTCTATTAATTTATGTTTCTTTAGGGTGAATTTCATTTAGGTAAATAATTTTACTGCAGTGTGACCACTTTTATTTTAGGTTAGCTTGTATGACTTGTTGAATTAGGACTTCATTTGTTAAAGCATCTAAGTAGTTAATTTCCTCAGCATTGGCAGCAGCTAAGAAGAGGTGGGGGGATGAAACATAGGGATGAGAGAAAAAGCTGTCCAAAAGGAAGAGGCAGAGAAGTACCAAAAGAACTCGCAGATCTAATTAAAAGAGGTTTTTTCATCAACACTTTGAGTATGATATACTCCTCAAATTTCAATATTCCCATGGATAAGACATGGTGAAATTTTTTCCTGGTGAGTGTGACTACATTTAGCCCAGCACCCAGATTTTATCAAGCCAGCCTTTTGTCTTTTCATAGATTTCCTGCCTTTTTCTTAGCTAGAACAACCTACATGGCACTGAAGAAAGAGGAACGCCTTTAATAAAGGTGTCGGTCCACTGCCATCTACATCTCTGTCTCTGCATCTATGAGACAGTCTCTGGAACAGAAAATGATCCTCATTCTGTGTTATTTTCAGTAAGTGGTAGTGTCCCCCTCTGTCACTTGAAGTTCTGTTTCACACAATTTGCATGGCATCTCCGAAAAATTCTGAAATCCATTTATTTATACAATACACATTTAAGGAAGGCAGATGCATCATAAATGCAATATTCAAACCAATCTCCTATTTATTATTCCACTTCAAAGAGGGTTTAACTCTCCTCTTTCTATGTCTATTAGTAAGCAAAATGCTTCTGGAAAAATGACAGAACCTTCAGTGTTTACTGGGCCTAAGCATATTATTCCTGCCTCCTCCACAAGCTATGTCATTCCAATGAACTGTGTACACTCTTTGGCAAAAACAATTATAGCACTTGTTTTGAATATATGTGTAATTGTTAAAATGAGGATGTTCCCATTGAAATCCTGATAGTGAGAATGAACACTTTTGCTTACTTCAAAGTTTTGTAGGAATTTTCTTTAACTTCATACACATGTCACAGGTTACCTCCTGTTGTTTTCAGTATGACCCTCCATGTAGTCCAGGTGGTCAATCCTTGATTTCACCTGTCTCTCATGAGAAACCTTTTATTACCAACCGCCAGCCTCTGTGCTCTGAGAGGCTTCATTTTGGAGGCTGTTGGTGGTACTCCTGTATCATGCACTCTTGGTCATCCTTAGGTAACTTCAGACTCCCCAGTTCCAGTGCCTTCAGGATTTTAGTGCCTTCGGTTTCTGTTGACCTTGGTGGGAGTTGAAGACACTCAGTCACAAGACTGGAGGCAGACTGAGTTGGTAGTCTGTACAGTATTCTCTGTGCCATCTGATTTGAGTGTTTAAAGGCCAGGAGCCTGAATGCTTTGATATTTAAAGTGAATGAACTGTTTTGCAGAACATATATTAGTTTCTTTTGTGTGTTTATGCTGTAAGAAAAGTTTTGAATTAATTTTCAGTTCCTTTTCTGATGCGTGATGATTCGAAGAATCTGTCTCTGTAGGGTGCAGAGTCTGACAGAAGTGAATGTTGTATTGAAATCTTAGACACCAGCATAGGATAGCTTTAGCAGGCAGTCTGAGAAAGTCTGTTTTGCCTGGTGTTTGATAGAAATATCATATTAACATCCAGGATAAAGAAACAGAAAGCAAAAACAGAATATGAAGGAAAAGAAGAAAGATTTTTCTTTTCCCCTCCATGGGATTGGCATTTGAGAAGTTCTGTTGATTAATGGATGCCCTGGGACTGAAGGAAAAATTTTTGTCCCTGTGGAGGAATGCTGTGGGCCAGGTGACTGTGGGTGTAAGTGAAACACTGTGGTACAGTAATGGAGAGCATATAAGTTGATTTAAAGGAAACATTCTCTGTTAGTGTGGTGGAAGGAAAATGAAGTGATAGCATTCCACCCTTTAATTACCCTGTTAAGCAATCCAGAAATGTTTTAGATCTCCTTTCAGTACTGATACACTCTTGATTTCAAGTCCCTATAAAATACTGCTTTTCTGCTACATACTTCATTCTAGGCATTAAACCAAGCAAAATGTATTTTATGTAATTTTAAGGGAAAGGATAATTTCCAAGTATCATTCTGTGGTTCAAAGTATTATGAACTTTATGATCTATACAGACATGTTTCATATAGTTGATTATATACCTATTAAAGTTTCTCATATAGGGGAAATACCATTTTCTGAGGGCCTTGCCTGGGTGAAGGTGTCTTGTACTTACATATCTCCTGCATATTGATTTAAATATGTTTGGAAGATGTTAATTCCAAACAAGGTCAGTAATTGAATTACACCTAGTGCAGAAAAATTTGATACTGCTTTGCTGTCATAATGCAATTAAACTCTGATTTCTCACTGGTGAGTTGGTAAGACAAGGACTCACACGACTTTGCTCCATTATGCAGCTTCAATTTCCTGCTTATATGAGGGAAACAATAATCTTACAGAGTAATGTTTACTGTTATTTCAGAAGAATGGGGCATAGTGCCCGATGAACGTATGTGCAGCAAGTCACAACCATATTGCCCTTCCTAATTGTTCAAGTAGGAGATGGAGAGGTGGGATAAATTTTCCCAGGGGCCAGAAAGTCACCACCAGTTGGAAGCTGTTGGAGTAGAATAAGCATGTTTATGTGCATCTCACACAACACAACTTGTCTTTGCAGATCTATTAAAAAAAGATAACCCTCCTTTTTTTCTTTTCCCTTTTTTAAATATATGACCATAAAGCCCACATTCCTCTCAATGGTTTGGCTATTATGGAATTTTGCAGTGATACCCATTCAGTCACTCTCCAGTGTGAAACCAAGAAAATGGAAATGCTGTTGCCTCTGTAAAATACACAGTCTACACATCAACTGGTAAGCTCAGAGAGGCGCTTGCAGTGTTGAAATGATACGGCCTTGTGGTTTTTATGTAGTATTCAATCTTCGTAAGACTGCATGTCACCAGTACTATATAGGCAGGAGCTTGTGTGCTGTGATAATGACAATCATGAAATGCAGCCCAGTAAAAGAGACATATAAGAGGAAATGACAGAAAAGAAATGAAGAGGTTCTTCCTGGTAGGAATGAGTTTTTTCTTTATTCTTTGTAAAAATTCAAGATAAAACAAAGAGGGTTTTCTATTACCTGCTTATTTTTTACTGCACCAAGATTGGTTACCATAGATTTCTTTTTGTCTCACTAAGTCTGGTAGCACTAGCAGCACTGGTTCTGCAGTAGTCTCTTTTACACTTCAATACAGAAACAGGAAAACAAACTTTTGAGTTTTTCTCTTAGTGGCCATCTGGAATTTGCTTATTCACAATAGATATATTGAAGTGTAACACCAAAAAGAATACATCATAAACCAGTTCTATGGTACTGTGCTCAGCTCATATGCTAATGGAATTTTGCTGACTTCATGATGAAGGTAGCAGTGTGCTGATTTTCTCAAAACAGGAGAACAGCCACACAGAAATCTTTCCTAATCAGAGAAAGCATTAAAAATGCCTCGCTCATCAAAATTCCTTTTTTTTTTCTGAATAATGTAAATTGAGGTCTTATTCAAAATTATGGCAGACTAGAAAGAAAGAAATCCTTCGAGATATTCCTCCCCATGTTTCTTCCCTCCATGTTGTTTACCTACATAAAACTGGCCTGGGAATCCTGCCTTATTTCCTGTCTCTTCAGTAAGATAGACTGTTTCTTGGATCTCCGTGGAGGCCCTTTTTGCCATTGTAGAGCAACATAAAATTTTTTCATTCATTTTCTAAATCCATATGGCAGTCACAAACCACCTAAACCTTCCCCCCTTCTCCCCCCTGCTTCTCTCACTATTCAGCCTCTCCATGCCTTTTTGTATAGTGGAAGTTTACTTTTTGAGACCTGAATAAGCAGAACACTTAATCTGTTTTAGGTTTAAGCATGAAAATTGTTCCTTTGACTTGAGTCAGTGAGTCACCAATACGACAACTCGCTTGTGTTTAAGCTGTAACTGAGTAGACTTGGTGAAAAGTGGTCAGATGAAACCACCCAACAGATCCATTGAGAAATTTTTACAAGGACTGAGATTTATTGACTCAGAAAATAGTTATGACTATACCAGAATCTGAAGAAGAATCTAAGGTATATTGAGTAGATTAGAAAGAATGGATTGTCCTGCTTAGTGCCAGATCAGTGTTGTTTGGCTTTGTACAGAGATGCCCAAAGGCGCTCCTGGGCTTTGCTTCCCCAGGAGTGACATTGTTTGGACCTTAAAAATTATTAAAAAAATTATTAACTCTTAATTAGGCAGATTGAAGAAGTCATCAGCTGAAGGACTTCTAGTTTTTCTCTCTGTGGATAGTCAGAAGTCTAGCCAGATCAGAAGATTGTATTTACTTTTTGTTGGGGTTTTAGTTTAGTCCTAGTTTTTTTCCTGTTAAAGGAATTTTTTCCCATATGCATGTTGCTAGGGGACGAATGGCTGTACCTAAGAAAGAAAAAAGAGCTGCCCATTGGGGGTGGGGTGGGCCTGGCTACTCCTTTGTTTCACCTGGGCGTGGGGTCAGTTCGCTCTCAGAGTTCAGAGAGAGAAGCTGCAGAGAAAGGAGCTGCTGGTTCTTCTTCTTCGGCCGTTTTTCTTTCTGCTGGAAACAACGCCGGGATCCCAAAGCTGTTTTTCCCTGTCCTGCTGGAGGCCGGGCTGTGGCTGCCCTGCCCCGCTGCTGCTTCGAGCTTTCACTACGCTATAGCCGTGCTCGCCCTGCCTGCCTGGACCTCTGGGGGGTTCCCCATTTGGATACATCTCGTCTGCCACCCGGGATTTGTGCTCGTCCCTGCCCTTCCAGCCTGCCGTTCCAGCCTGCTGTTCCCGAGAGTCCGGGATCGGCTGCCCAGGGGTTTGTGAAGCCTTTGTCCCATCCCTTCCCGGGATCCCAGGGCACCGGTGCCGCGTGCTCCCCGAGCTCGCTCCGGAGCGCCCCCTGCAGCCGCGGGGGAACCATCGCACCTGCCCTGCTCACCGGGAGCCGCCAGCGCCCCTGCCGGCTGCGAGCGGAACTGCACCCGAGGGGAAAGGGCCCGACAGCCGAGAAGGCTGGCACTGGGTTTGTGATTGTTTGCTGTCACTGCCATGGTTATTGTTGTTTGTTTGACTGGTTATATATATAATAGTAAAGAACTGTTATTCCTATTTCCCACATCTTTGCCTAAAGGCCCTTGATTTCAAAATTATAATAACTTAGAGGGAAAGGGGTTATATCTGTCACTTCAAGGGAGGCTTCTGCCTTCCTTAGCAGACACCTGTCTTTCAAAACCAAGACACTTTTCTAACAGGGTCAGGAGGAAATGAGAACGATCATTCTGACAGCATCAGTGGATGCAGCAGGATTCCTTGTGTTTGGATGCAGTTCTTTACAGCTGCTCCCTTGTGTTTTGCAGGACTGCTCTGTTCTCTGGGAGCATGGCTTCCTGTGCTGTTCACACTGGAAAGGGGTAGCGTTTCTGTCCGTGGTACAAGGCTGCCTTTCCCAGTTCCTCATTAAAAGGCTCTTTGAAATGGTGGCTGGAGAATTTGACACAAGTTTATCATACTTATCAAGCAAAATCATTTCTGTACCCATTCCAGAAAATCTAAGTCTTTCTGTTGAGAGACCGTATTTTCCTTTGCCATTTGTCTATCTGATCTACAAGCTGAAATGGAAAGAAAGGCATAATCACAAAATTAGTATCAGGAAAAAAGACAAAAATCTCCCCTTTCAGGTAATCTCAAGACTGAAACGGATTTTTTCCAGCATCCAAAACTGGCTGATTAGATACCTCTAATCAGCACAAGCTGGGCCACTGTGGAGGGCTCATCTTGGCTGGGTCAGTTGGAGCTGACTTGACCCATTTGTGTCCAGCATGGGCAGCCCCTGCCCCTTTTCGCAGGAGCAGCACTGCAGCCTCCCTGCCTGGGCCCTGGCAACAGGTACAACACTGTCTGTGAGGAGGGGGTCTCATAAAGGCTTTGGGAGATGTCTTTCAACCAGCCAAATGGACAAATCAGTTTTAGTCAGGAAAAGAATGAGTCCTCTCTATTACCTCCTAATTTTCTTTTTTTAATCAAATTGAGGCAATTCTGAATGTCTCTCTGCCTCACTCAAGTCAATAAGCTTAAGTTTGTACTTTTTGTCTTTCTTATCACCTAGATCTCTCCTTTCACTATTCCACAGAGATACATTTCTTCATGCCACAGGTACAGGACGGGGCAGGAAGTGGAAATGTGTTTGCTCTGTGGCTGGCCTTTCTTCCTAGCACTTTCCTAGAGAGAGAGCCCTTAAATCTTCTACAGAGCTAAAAATCATCAATGCAGCTGATAAAGGGTGAATGTGTTTGCTTTTGTCTCATCCTTACCCTTCGTACTGGTGCTCTGATGTTTTGCAACCTGAGCAGCACTGACCAGATTCAGCAACACCATCTGCAAACCTGAACCCAAAGCCAACACTTGAAAATACAGTGTGACACTTTGTGCTTTGGGCTTTAATGCGTGGGAGGTGGGAAGGACATAAGGAAGAGATATTGCAAAAGGTCAGGTAAAAAAAGGTCATAGAAATTTGCACGGATTTTCCATGTGTTGAAACCTTGTATGAGTCAATTTTAAATATATGCATGAAGAACTTCCATGTGTCCTTTACCTGTGATCACTGTGCTCCTCAGGGGCCTTTGGATAAACAGGCATAATGATCCTTTTGCATAAATGAGTGGTCTTTAGTAATTTGTCTCTTCGTTTTCAGAGCTGTTCAGACCTAAAGTTTCTCCTTGACTTTTATAGCAAGAGAAACATGACAGAAAAAGAAAAGTTACCTTCATCAAAAATTATTGGGATCCCTGTGAGGAAAATCTCATTTTTTAGTGACTAACATTTCTACATGTCCTTCTTACTCAATCACTACCCTCTGAAACACTGAAGAGTGTTGCTCACTCCAGCCCCTTGTGTTGTTCAGTGTTTTGTGAAGACTTTGGAGCTGCAAGGCGGTTTGTTCATATTTGCTAATAATAGTGCTGTGAGGAGGAAGGACTCTGGAAGTGAAGAATGCAAGAGCAGACAACAACCCTCATTAGGATGCCACATGAAGGGTGTCAGCCTACTGAAACCCCAGCTGTGCTCCAAGCTCCACACTTCTCATGAGTGAGAGGGCAAGCTGCAGGGTGTGTCCAGTGGCACTTCTATGAAGAAGATGGAGGCAAGAAAATTTCTGTGTCTCTGAGGCCATTGTAGCCCTCAGCTCTTTTGAGTCCCTTTCCTGCTGATGACCTCAGTGCCAAAGCTTCCTTCAGACAGAAAAGGCACATCTCTGTAACTGGCTGCTGTACAAATGTGTAATCAGAAAAACCATGTTGTCCTTGAATTTGCACAGAATTTAAATAGGGAATCCTGGTGCCCAAGGCTAACAGCCTGGATCTCCTCTGTGTGTATGTAATCCTGCTCTCCCATTAGCTTGTTTCCATTCATTTTTAAATATATATAAAGCCATGGAAAAAGGCTTATAGATAATCTAGAAGGGAAGCAGAAAAGCTATTAAGAGTCAAAACCCAACAGTCTTGTTCCTCTCTGCCAAAGTGATACATATTTTCTGGATCTGAAAACCGGTGGAAAGAATCCTATTGGCTGCTGGACCTTATAAACATTTGGTCGAGCATCTACTTGTATATGGAGCACTACTGTACAGTCCATGGCATGATCTAGGAGGAACTCCAGCACAATGAAAAACTTGAGGGAGAGGAGGATGAAGAGGAATTGCATTTCATTTAAAGGCACTCCGTTTTTAGCAAATATGAATATAAATAATCAACAGGTAAAGCTAATATGCTAAGTTTTGGGCAGAGTTGGAGGCAACCTGCTTGAAACTCTCAAATATGTTGTCAATCTCTTTTTTATTGTAGAACTTTAGAGAATTTCTAGTGGAGTGCATACAATTTTAGTGTGGGGGGTTTTTTGCAACATAATTGTGTAAAATATATAATAGTGGAGGTTTTTTTTCATCATTCTTTACAGTAAAGTAGTGCATAGATCTGTAGTGGGCAGTAGACTTCAAGTTGAAAGTCATTGAACTAGACTTTGCATGTTTCAAAAAAAGACTTGTTCTTTCTACTTTTCCTAAGCTAAGCACAGGTTTTTTGAAAGTTGGTGTAAATACCTCTTTGTAACCTTATCTGCAAGATGAAGGTGTTTGAAAGGCCTATTCTGGCTGAGGCAAAATCTCGCTGTCTAATGGGAGTGTTGCCTGGACTTCAGGACTGCAATCAGGAGCTTAAAAGTGCACCTGATGTGAGTCTGTCTTTCCTCATTGTGAACCAGGTAACTGGGAAGCGGCTTTTGTCTGCTTCCTGCTTGTTTGCTTGGAAGGCATCCTTTTGTGTTATCAATTTATCTCTTGGGCAGTTCTGGTTCTTGATTATTGGAAGATTTTCTTGCCTAGAAAGAAAACTGGAGTAGATTAGCTGTTAACAACACAAAACTTGCTTTTCTCTTCCTCAGGCTCCTGTTACAGCCTATAAATAGAAGTGTTCTTAGAGTTCCAAACTCACATCTTGCCAAGGGGATAATAAATTACATTAACGAAATTGCAAAAATCAAAGATAATTTTCATTAACATCCATTTCGCACAACCAGATGGAATTCTAAAAAGACACATTCCAGACAATGAAGTGAATTAGTCTAAAAGCAGGTAACTCTACATTGTACGTAAGCCCCAATATTCAGACTTAGTATGTATATTATTCTCAGCCAGTTCACCATTCTTACCTGTCCTGTATCTTGCAGAAAAATCAGAAGAATCCTACAGATGAACTGTGGTTACGAATATCTGAACGAAAATTCTATGATGCAGGAGACTGAAACTCAAATGATGTGATGAAAGAGTTGCTTAGATACTACAGTGATGACAGTGGCACAGAACCTTATACAGAAGTAGAAATGAAGCATAAATAGAAATAGAAATGGTTTTCCAGCAGTCATTCTGCTACTCAGAATTCCTACCAGGGTGAACATGAGTTTTGCATACTAGTCAGCAACAAAACAGTACATTATAATTTTAGAATATGTATAAGGGAAAATGAAAGAGAAATTAGGGTTGACTTGTGTAAAACTGTCAAAACTGGAGAGATCTGGAAATGCCTGACAATTCTCTGATTTGTTTGAACTGTGCTGAACAAATAAGGTCAATTAAATTTCAGAACAAGGTGACTGGTTTTGGATTGCAGGCATTTTTTTATTCGTGGCCAAAAGGCAGATGGGGGAAGTTGATTGATTATCTTCTTCATTTTCCACTCCTCCTGGGTTTTTAGATACATCTTCTAACTGGTGAGTATGGTCTAAGAGAAACAGCCCAAGTAATGGCCCTGTTTCCTAAGTGAATGGCTGAAGAGGCCATAGCATTATAAAATGTATTCTCACTTGATATCCTTGCTATGGCTTTCACTTCTCAGACTCATGCAGCTGCTCCTCACTACAGTGTTTCTGGGCCTCCTTTCCATGCAAAACAACTCCCTTCCATGCCTAGTGGTCATTTGCTTTAAATAAAGGCTTTGTAGACCTTGATAGAGACAGGGAACTGAAAAGCAGCACTCGAGTCCTTGAATTCAATCTTTTGTTGTTTGCTCTCTTTTGTCTTATTATCATTATTATCGCAGCAATTGCTGTTGTTAAAATTCTTCTGCAGCAGGGTAGTCCCTGGGTGCCTCAGCCCTGGGTGACAGAACACCTGGTACCAGGCACAAAACAAAGAAGTCAGCCTGACTCAAGTGGCAGACAACCTCTGGTAATTCTGTATCCTTCACGTATCTTACATCGACACATCTCAAAATCTTACATTGAAGCATTGCTTGAAACAAAAATATTGTTATATTGGTCATTCTTAATCTGTACCAAACAGATACTTTTTGCCTCTCTCTAGGAACTGCAGTTCTTTGTGTTTTACAGCTGTTAAAGTGACATTTCCCACTCCATATGAGTTGATCTCTTTCTTTGCGTCTTCCTTGGTTAGATATGTCTTTGCATAAGAAATTTGCTATTCTAACTTTTGCTGATACAGTAAAGGCCTCAAGGCTGTGAAAGATGTCAGACAGTCAGTAATCAAGCCCTGCTCCTTTTCAGTCCTGTTCATCAAATTAAAAGCTCAATTCATTTGAAAATTTGAACCTAATAATGATTGTATACTTCTTTTGTTTGGAAACACAACAAAAAAAGCAAGGAGAATAGAATCAGTGCTATCAAGGAGAATCAGAACAAATGTCATTCTGGTCTTTTGTCTGGTTATTGGGATAATTGTGACTGTTGGCATGATCTTTGTTGTGATCTTGATTCTTCACCAGTAGCTGGAGAGCATACAATGTGATTTATGTCTTATTTGATGAAAGTATGGTTTTATTGTTGACAAACATGACCTAAGGTGAACTATTTAACTTTCTCTGTAGTTTAATATTTGTCTTGCCTCTAGAGAAAATAAGAAGAAATTTTTAGGGATTGTGAAGGAGTACTTTGCAAAGCTGTTGCAGTGGATGGTGGATGGGAAGATAATTACTCAGAACAATTTATATAAAACTACTTAAAAATATGTCTTTGTTTAATTATTTTTTCCATTTCAGGGCTGTTATAAATCTACTTGAAAATCAAAATCTGAGAAAGACAGTCTAGAAGCTGGCCAACAAAAATCTCTGTGTAACATGGAAAAAGTAGTCTCCTTCTCAGGAGGAAAACTTTGAAGATGATGGAGTCTCCACCTGAAGCTACAGTGTTCTCACCATTTGCATTAGCCATAATACAAGAAGTGACAAAGCACGAAGTACCTAAGTCCTTCCAGGACCTTCAAAATGAACAGAATTAGAAAAAAAAATTACACAAAAATATGATATAAAGAAGGCTAAAATATGTTTGAAATACTGGTTTTAAGAAGTAATTTTTACAGTTCATGCACTACCTTGGACTGCTGGACTTTCAATGAAATGGGTAAAAGTGCTTGTATTTTAATGTGGACATCATTCCCCAGGTAGTTTAAAAGTCTGAGCACCTCTAAACTGGAGAAACAAAGCCAGATTTTAGTGAGGATATTGAAAACTATATATTTAACTTATCTTAATTTTGTGAAAATGTTAATCCAGACTAGATGAAGCTAAGCATATAGTCTAGGCAGAGGCTGTAAGTGCTCCTTATCTCCTCAAAGGTCTTCAGGCACAACGCCTATTGTGCAATGACTATAATTCATTTCTTCTTGACACATGGAAGGATGAGTAGTGATTGCGAAGATCATTAAAAGTTGCTTCATAAGTTTCATTAATTTGTTACCTGCACATTTGCACACTCAACCATTTCTGCCATCAAGGAGACTAAAGCATGCAAAGAGAAGAATAAACCCATAGGGACAGACCAAGGGTTCATTTAGCTCTGTGATAAACATCAGTGGACAAAGACAGGATGCCTAGAAAGAGTACGAGAACAAGACAAGGCTGTACGTTTTCCACATGTATTCCTCCAGCTTCTAGGCATTTGCAGGTATTCTAAACAAGATGCAATTTCTAAGCAGTAGCAATCTTGAATGGATTTCTCTTCCATGGGTTTGTTCAGTGTGCCCTTGACCTATGTAATCTTCAGTCACCTAAAACATCCTACAGCACAGAGATCCACAGCCCAACCACATCTTTTGTCCCAGCTGAACGAACATCCTGCTTGCTTCATTTGTCACAGCTTCCTTCTTGAAAAGACAGTGAGATGTCAATCCACACTTTTGTCTCCCTGAAAGGGACCACTAACATGTTCCCTGGTTACTTTCTTTCTGGACTGAAAAGTGCAAGACCACATAGTGATTCTTCATCCTGAAACCTTACCACACCTCTGACCATCCTTCTCTAGCCCTACTCCATTACATGACTATTTTATTTACGAAGGTGCTTTGTATAAATAAAGACTGTTTGATGCAAATTAAAAAAGCTGAGCTGGTGACATGTTGAAAAATGTACTATGGACTGATTAAAATGTTCAATAGATTTTATGATTAGGATTTTCTCTTGAGTCCAGTAGAAGCTCTGAAAAGAGGCCAAATACTGAGCACTCCAGGATGGGGAATGCTTCTCAGTAAGGAACATTGCAACAAAATTGCAAAAACATAGATTTGAGGTAGTAACTCATCCTCTCAAAAAATTCCCCTTCTCTTCAGATTCTCTGTTGCTGCAGATGTTTTAGCTACACCATCTGCACATCCTTAAAAAAGCATTATCATATTTTTCAGAGATACATCATTTTGTTTGCTATTTGATGAAAAGATCATTTACATTTTTGCAAATAAAACATCATATTCAAAAATGATGTGCACTTAATTCTATAAAAATATCTTTTTTTAAAAAAGGAAATTATATTTTTGGTAACACTATTATTAGCTATGTCATTTTATATCATTTACTGGCAAACTTAAAAGTCTTGCAAGATTAAGAAGAAAATGCATACAGGAGGAAAAATCAGACAATAACAATTCTGCAGTTTGCAAAACTAGCTTACACTTTCAAGGTGAGTTTCTGATCCCATGCAATCAGAGAAAGTGTATTGTGGTGAGTCTGTGACTGAATTTTGAATGCTGGTCTTAAAAATATACCAAAATCAGGTCTCATTACTTGGGAATAGTTTTCCACTGAATGTGTCATGAATATGAAACCCTACTATCAGTTCTGAAATGGACTTTTGAACCCCTCTTTTTATGTTGTAACTAGGGTGTAGCATAGTTGAGGAGAAAAAGAGGGAAGTACAACATTCTTTTCCATATTGAAGCAAAGATGTAGCATTATACAGACATTTTGTATTTTAATAACATTTGCAAAGAACCTCCAATCATATTTGGGATATTTTGAGGATTTTAAATTTCCATGGGCTGCTAGGAAATCTGGCAAAAAGTAATAGATACTTTAGAAGAGAAGTTCAAGAAATGAAATTCAAAACCAGCTGAACTAATCCATTCCAGTGAGTGTGGGGACCTTAGAGTAGATCAAGGAGGTTTTGTTCTTTATTGGCTGTGTATATCTTCATAATCTCAGGAGCCCACAAATTTTTTGGCCAATGCAGATCAGGCAGCCTACCTAGTCTGCTCTGTGACGTGTGATCTGTGCAGAAATCCCAGTGCTTTGGGAGCTCATAGGGCAAATCCATTTACCCTCATTCAGACGCCCTCCTACACCCCACCTTGGAGGCCCATCAAGCTCAGATCATCCGCCAGGAGACCTTTTCACCTGTTTTTGCTCTACAGAGGATACCTAGTACCTCCTCCCACTACACCAGATGCTGGACCCAGGATACAGGGGTCAGAGTGAAGGTGAAAATCTCATCATGATTAAATTTAAGCTTGCACTTACGTTCCTTCCGGAGCCAAGATGTCCTCATACATATGTTTAAGTGATTTCCTGAATCAGGGGCAAAACAACCATGTAATCCCTTGGTTTCATTTGCTTTGCATTGTACAATATTGCAGCATAATCTCATGCGTTTTGTTGTAATTTAACAATATTTTAACCGTTTGCCCACTGTGCTTTCATCTTCCCTTTCTTATTGCTATTAAAGAAAAATAATTTTGGAATGTACATCTTGTCTGTATATGACCTACCATCTGTCTTGGGAGATTTAGGATGCATTTATATAGTTATTTATGCCTTGATGCATGTGCAGTTTGATTTATGTATGGTCTAATAGTATATATTATAGAAACTAATTTTTTTCTTTGACAAATTTACTAGCTCTTTTTGGCAATGCAACTTTTATGGTGAATTTCAGAGATTTTAATAGTTTTTTGCTAACTTTTTTTAGTAAACAGACTTTACAAAATAATCCGAACTTATGTTTTTTCTTGGTTTCTATGCATAGAGGAAAGAGACAGAAAAATATGGTAATTTTTTAACCTGATGTTTTATAAAGTAAAATAAGGAATTGATAGTTGAAAACCTGATTCAGTGCTCCATGACCAGTAGCAAAATTTCAGCATTGTGCAGCTACTATAGGGAGAAAATAAGAAAATAATTTGATTTATGATTTTATGAGTCAGAAAGGTACAGCTAACTGTTAAACCAAACGTACAGCATTTTGTATGGGTTTTGGAAATAGAGCTCTGCATTTTCCAGTTGTTTTTCTGTAAAGTACGGAGGTAGATTTTTCAGGAGCTGGTCATTCAGCTCCTACTTCATTATAAGAATATTGTTATAGTAGTCCAGTTTTGTTCACTTATAATTTACTAAGTCTTTTACTTAGCTGTATAGAAAAACCTTTGCCTGAGAACTGGGTCAGAGCACTTAGACTGGAAAATTCATTATGGTGCATTTTCAGAACACTACTACTTTTGCAGGAATTTGTGTGTTTGTGGGCCACGAAAAGTCAGCTAGAGAAAAAGCTTGCATGTCTGAAGCAATTAAACCCAACTCCAGCATGGATTTGGATAATTGGCTATTTAAAATTACTTACCCTTGTTGTCTTTTGCACTCTATCCTCATGTTCTTATAATCAGAAAGTTGCTGGGTGAAATGAGAAGAATTGAGGCAATTAAATCTTCATTTGGGACTGTAAGCCCTTCCGTAAAAAAAGTTTTTGTAGTATATGTTCCTACAAAGTCTTCTGGCACTTTGTACTGATCCTTATTGAAGGTATCACATGTTGTCACAACATTAGAATTAAATAATAATATGAAGTTTTCATGCAGATGAAACTGTTACTATTTTGGGAGAAAATTAAGTTGAATTACACCTAGAATAATGGCAAATTGTTAATTAAGATCCCTTGATAATTGCAACGGCCCAAATTTTTGCTTCTTTAACCGCCAAATTTTAGCATTTTAAGCAGAATTTTTCCATATTGAATATGTGATCTTCAAGATACTATCCTTCTTTCTGAGTATACAGAAAGTGCAGTCAAATTTGGGGTTTTTTTGAGGACCCACTCAGTGGAAAAACAGGCTTCTAATCCCATCTTTACCATTTCTCTTGCATTCCTAGTCTCTGCTTCCATCCCAGTTTCCCCATATCCAAGCATACTCTGCCATCAACACACCTCTACCTTTGTGCTGAGATTGAACAGGAAAGGAATGGCACTGTGACTTGGAGATGATGGAAGAGAAGGAGGAAAGAGCAAGAAGATTAAAACAGGCTGGGTGAGTATTTTGAGAGGGGCTGGTGAGAGTAGGGTGGGATGGGGGAAAACTGGGAAGGGAGCAGAGACTGGGAGTACTAAAGAATGGGTTATGGAAGAAAGACTGAGAAGAATAAAGAAATTACACAGCATCTTGAGCTTAGTGAGACAAAGAGACTCTGCTTAGAAACCTAATGGGAGGGGGGAGGAGGATCAGATACTGTGAAAAGAGAGATGCCTGTGAGCAGGATCTTTGCTGAGGGGAAGAACTGGCTGGATAGAAAGCCAGACAGGAATTGTGAGCAACATGGGGCAAAAGACTGGGATTGTGACACCCTGGGAGGCAGAGAGAGAGATCAAGCAAGGAGCCAAACGCGCTGAACATGCAGATGGAGAGAATAAAGGCAGGATGAAGATACTGAAAATGAGGAAACAACTTTGGACGCTGGGACAGGGAAGTCAAGGGATTGGAGTGATGAAGAACAAAGCTGGAGGTAAAGAGTAGAGCTAAATGAATAAGAAAACAGAAATTGGGGTGAGAAACCTGGAGGATGGAGGCTGGAAGTCACTGTCAAGAATAGATGGAAAGAATGACCAAGAGAGATGTAAGACTACAGCAAACATGGTTTTTGAAGGAACAAGAAAGAAGAGGTCAGAACAGATAATTTGTTTGGAGGTACCTGTGAATACTCTTCTTGAATGATCTTCTAAGATGAACCTGGATTAGAAACATTTTTTCTGAGCTTTATCTCTGTTGCTAGCAAGCATCTATAAAAACTATTAATAAACTGTGTCTATTGGCTCCTGCATTTATAGTTAGCATGAAAGGTGAATATCTCACTGCATTAGCTTAGGTATTCAGAGCCCCTCTCTGCAGCTGAAAGTCCCAACCTTGTGTATGGTTTTTGTTGTTATGAGTATGGTGGCACCTGGAAGAATACCTGAATTGTTGGTATAGAGTTTAAGAAATCGCAGAAGACTTGAAAGGAATTGCAAGTTTGAGTGTTAAGAGACGTGTTTATGTGGGCTGTACAGCACTGGCCCAGCCACAGTCTCTGGTGTGCACTTGAAGACAGAGTAGGGTGCAGGCTTGTTCCCTCACCACACTCACACAGAAGGGAGTAGAGGACCAGCCAAAGCTGTCAGGAAAAGCAGTGCTAGTTAGACAAACCCGGGAAATCCAAAATGGTTAGCAGGAAGGCATTTTAAAGGCAAAAGACAGACTGCAAAGCTTCCCCCCTTTTCCCACTTTAAGTTTGGCCGTAGACAGAGGTGGGTCTAGGACTTCACCCAAACAACTGAAAACGGAGAAAGAGAGGCCACTGAGGAATTCAATGGGGCAGCATGAGAAACAAACCTTATAAACTGGCAGACTAGTGTGTGTATGTACTTCATTGTAAAAGATCCTGAAAAGACAGGTTTTTATATGTTTCTCAGTTTTAAAGCCTTCAGATGTTTATGTTTGTAGACAAATGGATAAAAGTAAATTCCTTGTCTCATAAAAAGTTCATCAGGTGAATGATGTAGTTCTTTCAAAATGTCATCAGTCTTCCTGGTCCAAGTGGTATTCACAGCAGGTTCTCAGATAGTGGAAGTAAAAATGCCAATATCCTTTGAATAGCAGAGGGGCAAGTCATGCATAATTGAATCTCTTGTTTTGTTTTTATTGTTAAAGCACTGATTTTATCCAAGCTGCCCATGTGCTGCACTTGCTAATCTGAGGGGAACACATTTGTAATTTTCTAAGAAAGCTTTAAAGACCTTAAGTTTGCATGTTCACAGAGAACATATCCGAAAGGACCCACCAGTTCATCTGGTCCAATTTGGTCTGCGAGATGCTCTTCCCTGTCTATTGCTGTTGTGCTGAGGCTGGTAACTCAGCTGAAGTCTGTGTTTAACAATACCTTCCAGAAGAGCACCCAGACTTGCTCTGGGATCATTGAAAGACTGGAAGCCCAGAACTTTCCTTGGAGATTTGTTCCATAGGTTTATTGCCTTCTGTGCTGTACAAGAATTTCTCCACTTTCAAAATATGAACACATCTGCCTTCCTCTTTCAGACACTGGTTTCTGTTTCTGCTAAAGTCAGCAGTTTTTTAGTACTTCATATTTTTCCTTTATGGAAAATTTTTTTTCCACCAACACACCAATCACTCATTTTTGGTCTTCTTTAATAACTAAGCTTCTTAAAGGACCTCTCAAAATCTTTTGTCTTATGTTTGGGTACTTTTTATGACTCCTTCTGACAGCTTCTAATTTTTCAGCATTCTTTGTTCAACCAAGAACTATGTATGCCTTGTGATGCTGATGTCTGTGTGCACCTGCTTGCTGTGCCTCCATCCTAAATCCTTTGCAGAGTCACATCTTTATTAAATACAGTTTGTCATTCAGTAGATACAAGCTGCATTCCTTGTTCCTGAACCAACTTCTCATTTGACTCTGGTAAATCACACAGGGGTAAGGGTTGTTCCTATGTGTTCCTAATTCTTTCATATGCTTCTCCTACCTTCATTCACTGCTTCATCTATCTTCATGCCCTTCACCCATTTTGTCTTCACTAGACACTTCACTGTTCAGAGAAGAACTGAAGACTTGTTGACCTGATGTACAAAGGTGCTGGAAAGAGCACAACCCTGTATCCTGTTCCATTTGCAGGGGATACCTGTTGTCTGCATTTTACATTAAACAGCAGTCTGTGCTCTAATTTTATGATAAGAGCTCAGACTACTGTTTCACCATTCATAGCCCCTTAGCAGTGAGGCTGCATAAGGGAAGGTGCCTGGTTCCCTTCATGCCATACCCTAGGAATCTCTCATGTTTCTAGACAAATTAATAGAACTTGGGTAGAAAGGGTGGAGTGTGGGATGCAGGTAGAAATCCTGTATGTTAATCCCTAGCCTGGCAGCTGAGGTGCTTTCCTGAGAGACTTATGTCTTTCTTTTCTTCAGCTGAGAAAATAGATCTGGCCTTTGGTCACTGTACAATTGAGCGGAATAGGAGTTTAGTTTATAAAAGACAGCCCATTAAATTTCATGCAAAAATTCTTTTGGGTGCTTTGTCATCATCTCTTCTCATTGCTGGAGATGTCTTTCACTCTCTTGCCTCCTAACTCATCCAAAATATCTCACAATGCATGCATCCTCTGCCTCTGCCTGGGGCTAGTACAGATTCTTCATACTGTATTTTGTTCTAAAGAGTGTGAAATTTATATTCAACATTTTAAATAAGGAAAAACCCAACTTTTTCTAAAAAGTTTGAGCTTCATCTCTTCCTCTCACTCTCTCTCTCTTTCTCCCTCCAGGACAAATAAAATGAATAAATGTCCATGAATCTTGTCCCCCCAGTCTTTCTTTGTTTTTCCTTCTCTTTTGTTCAAGCATTTTTAACTGGAGAGGGGACAGAGTGGCAAAAGAAAGCTCAGAGACATCTAAAGTTTAAAAAATGACAAACTTAATATCTCATTTTCATTGGTTTTCTTGATCATGGTTTTCATGAACCATGTCACAGCAGGGCTGTGTTGAGGCATCGCTTATAGCAGCACTATGCCACCAACTTTGGAGGGTTTTATTTATAACTTTTAATCCTTGTGATAAAACTTCCTTTCAAATCCTGGAAAGGACTTCCACACCCTTCAGTGATGTCTTAAAATTTCAGCTTGTCTTTGGCAAGATTGGTTCATCAAGAAGTGAGATGCCAGACCTTAGCAGAGAAAGAACCGTATTTATCTGTCTCTCGCAGACTAATTCACAGTGTTACTTGAAATGCAAACAGTGTTTCTAGACTTTTCCAAGATGAATGAAAAAATATTAAATAGAAAGTAAAATTAAAGGATCAGAACACGGTATAGAATCCTTCCTTTCAAATACAAGTGCAATTCCCCTAATCTTGCTGGCTACAACGTATCTTCCTTCCTTCCTTCCTTCCTTCCTTCCTTCCTTCCTTCCTTCCTTCCTTCCTTCCTTCCTTCCGAATTCCTTCCTTCCTTCCTTCCTTCC
>NW_024582091.1:16458376-16611674 GCF_017639235.1 Corvus kubaryi
ATCCTTCCTTCCTTCCTTCCTTCCTTCCTTCCTTCCTTCCTTCCTTCCTTCCTTCCTTCCTTCCTTCCTTCCTTCCTTCCTTTTCCCCGCCTTTCTTTTTCTTTCTTCCCTCCTTCCCCATTTCATCCCTTCCTGAACTTGTCTGCTCCTCCCTCTCTCCTTCCCTTGTTTCTTTCCAGAACGGTTGACTTTGAATGAGAACGGGCAGTTTTTAAAATTAAAATTGGCATAGGAAAAAGGACAAAGTCATGCCACCTCTTCGTCTCAGTTCTGATGATTCCAGGAACACAAAAATAGTTTCTAAAAGCACAGAATTAGCTCAGAACTTTGAGTCGGTTTTCATAGATATCAGTGAAAAGTTGGGTCCTGATGACTAAAACTGCTCCATAATAATAATCTCAAAGTAATAATCAAAGTCTAACTCTTTGCTTTGAAAACCACAGCTGAGCCTCTGGGCTGTGCTTGGGGACCTGTGTGCCTCTGGATGCTGGCAGCATGGGCGCTGACGGAGGGCTCAGATCAAGCTCGTGGGAACCAGGCAGCTTCTGCTACTCCTGTGGGATCTGCAACACCTCCTGGCTGCTGTTTGCCCTTGGGCCAGAATGGACTTCTCCCAAAATGAAAAGGAAGGGGCTTGTTTCAGGGTCAGCATTAATGCAGGGAAGCACTTGAGGAAAGCCCTCAATGCTGCTGAGCCCTATAGCCCATGGGGGCAGAACCTTGTTGTTAATAAGGTCTGAGTGCAAACTATTTCCTGATAACAAGGAAGGTACTGGAAATCTGTGCTGAGCTTTGGTGCCTGGAAGGACCCTGGCTGCAGAGAGAGGAGTAGGGTAGGATCAGTGCCAGCATATCACTAGCCACATTACTGCCTGTACCAAGCCTGTGCCAAACAGTGTGTGGCACACTGGGGGCCTGTAATCCACTCGGTTGCCTTTCAAATCCCTTTCGCCTGGCAAATAAGCTGCATTGGAACCAACTCACACCCAGGTGTCCTCCTTATGCTGCTCTTACTGCTGAGCTGTGCAGGCCACAGCCACAGACCTCCCTCGTTGGGCTCTTCACCCCATGCTAAGGATGAGCCTGGGGATGCCACAGGTTTCCTTGCACCGCTCTTTGGGCTCATGCATGTCAGCTGCTCCCCTCAGGAGTTCCTACTGCCAGCCAGATCATCATCTTGGACCCCAGATCATCTTTCCCTGAAGGAGGGGGTGTCGACAGCTTCAAGTAGGCAACAGCCCTGGTGAACTGGTGGGTGCAGAGGAGTGTGGGGTGAATTCACAAAGTTTTCTTCCTGCCTTTCATGGTCAACGCATGGGAATTCCTGCACTTCAGAAAATGGCAGCTGTGTTGCAGCAACAGCAGTGAGCTCCATGATTTAAATTCTGGTAGGAGAAACACTTGTCAAATATTTCACACTAATCAATAAATGTCATCTAATAACAAAAGAATCTGTCATCAGCCATGAGCTCCATCCACGAGACATTCACCTTGGATTTACAAAAAACCTTGCGTGACCAGCAGCTGGGCTTGTTAGGTTTCTTGTGAATACAGCTCTGAAATTCTTGTCTTACCTCTCTTTGCATGCCAAGGAAATGAATATTTTTAATTTCAGAGTGGGTCAGTCCACGTATACCTAGCAACAAAAATTATGCCAGTAGAATCACAGGGCAGGAAATATCATGTTAACTTGATCTTGGCTGTGCTTTTTATCCTTAACAAGAGAAAATCAGGAAATAAGGAGAGTGTTGGATTTAATTTGGAATTTCCTGGCCCCTTACTGTTTGTTGTCTTGAAGATAACACTATCTAAACATCCAGGGTCTTAAAAATTTAATTTCCTTTCTCTATTTCCTAGTTTGTATTGCTCAGGATTTCAGGCTTCTATTGCAGCTCCTCTTGAAGAAGAGACTTTTTATAATTCTGAGTGTGTTTTCACATGGCATTTACATTCCTCTTGTTCTTTTCCACTTTTCTCCCAAGTGAAAGCTGTCCATTCCTGCACACTTAGTCAGCCTGTGGTGCTAGAGGGTAGGCACAGAAAGGAGAATTTGTTGATACTGCTGGACCTTTTGTATTTTCCTTTTCAATCTTCTTTTTGTGTCACCAAAGCTGGCTATTGCTCAACAGGGCATGTCAGCAGACCTTACATAGGGCATCTTTGATCTCAGTGTCCAGTGTGCTCTGCAAGAGCAAGGAATTCTCATTCTAGAGGCCAAAAATAAACCCTGTCTTGTCATTGCATCTGGAGACCAAGAGGCACAAGCACAGATGCTTTCCTGTGATGTCACTGAACTCACCTGTGTGAGCTGCTGTCACCTCAGTAGAGGAAGGACATCCTGTTAGGATTTTGACCACAACTGTGTCCTTGCTGCTCCCTGTCTGGGAGCTGGTGGTCATACATGAGCCAGGGAGTTCACTTCCATCTCACAGTGACCAGCAAATTCAGAGGGATTCTGGCAAGGGATATGGTTGCCCCATTCAGACCTTTTTGAAGGTTCAGAGAGTCCTCTTGCTTGGTTAAAATACAGGGACCACACATTCATTTTATTGATGCTAAAAGGGCATCACCTATTCTTTCAGTATGGTCTGGAGAGTCACACTCTGCAGACAAGGAAATAAAGACATGTTTTCATAACAGAGAATCTTTTGCTAATTCTAGGCAGCATGTAGATTAGGCACACTGCTTCCCACTTAAAATCTAAAACAAATTCAAGTGGCTTGGTATATGCGGAAATTATTTTTTAATAATGTGTAGGTATTCTTGTTTATTATTTATGTGCATATAATTCTGGTAGCAATTAACATTTTAATGAAATCTTTGTATAGAATAATTTTTTTAATGAAAACACAGTTGTGAATATGATTTGCTGCTCCTAGCAAACCAAGCATAATTAGATCCAGTGTAATAATGTGGAAACTATTAACATATGAAAAATGTACTCTGAACACATTCCTGTGATGACACAGGTTCATCAGAAGAAGCTGAACTTGCTTTTCCCAAGGTCCTGCAACACAGATGAGGCTGAGATGCTGTTGCAGTTTACACCACACTGATCCCACTGGTGAGATTCCCAGGCATTTATTTGCAGAAAGCCTGTGCACTATGAACCTTTATTTACCTTTTCTCACCAGAGATTTTACTCCTTGAGCAAGGGATGAAGCCTCTTTCAACTTTAGATTTCAGGAAACTCAAAACTCAATGAGAAATTAAGGTCTTGTTTGGTTTGGGGATTTTGCCATATTATACCACTGGTGACAGCCACTAGTGGAGCTTTGTCAGCATTGTCCCCAAGTGCACACAGGCAAAGCTGCTATTTGCACTGGTGGAGATTAGCTGGCCACCAAACAGCAGTAAATTGCATGAATGCAAATCAGAGCTTGCTGTGCCTTGCTGACATATGTCCCTGCCCATGGCAGGGGGTTTGACTTGAGGATCTTTAAGGTCCGTTCCAGCGCTAATCATTCTATGATTATGTGACTTGCATAAAGGGTTTTCCCAGTGTCAAGGGGAGCATTTTTACAGGGCAACTAAAGGCTGGTGCCTAGCAGCTAGCATAAATTTGGATGTGACATATCACACCTCAAGCAAAGAGGTGGAAAGGACAGTCAAGCTGTGAAATGTGCTTCAGGGCAGCTTGACTCAGACACGGGCCAGGTGACTCGCAGCCCACAGCCTTCCCTCCTAGAGTACACAGAAGTCTCTTCAAAACTTCTGGTAAGTCCAAGATTTGAGCTTATACTTTGAAACCTTCTGGGCAGGTTTTTGTTTGAATTTTTTCTCTTTTTTTCTTGAACATGAAATAACTGCCCCATTCTGCTCAAACTCACACTGGACAGACCAGGAAAGGACTGAGATGGGAATCCTCTCTGGATGCCTGAGGAGCTCAGAGACTGCAACAGGTACTTTAGCAGGCTTTGGCCACAGTTAAATCCAGATGGGCTTTCCCTTGTTGAGACATATTCTACCATGGCCTCACAATTATTTATACACCAGGACTCACATTTTCCAGTGTGGCTGGGTACAGCCATTTTTACACACCTAATTAAGCCCAGAAATGCATGTTTAGTGTTCTAATAATGACAGAACCACCCAATAATTTTTAGCACTTATATACATATGAAATGGTGCATACAACATCAAAGCTGTGTACACACATTAAATAATTCATCCTTATAATAAGTGCTGGGGGCAGGGGGGAGAGGCATTAGCTAAAAATCTCACCCCCCTTGTTGCAGCAAGTCATTGGTAGAGTCAAGGTTAAGCACTCTGAGGGTTTGGTGCTGGGCTTTATGCTTCATCTATTAGCTCTCACTTCTCCCCAGTTCATATGTTATTTGGAACGTTTCCTACTCCAAGACATTCTCCTGTGGGAAGCAGCTATGAGTCCTTATGAACAGAATATTCCATAAAAATAAAGCAGCGATCCCCAGGTTGGAGTGACTGATGCTGTTGAGGAGACACACAGATAAGTGATGCTGCCTGAGTTGCTCATGACACAAACACCCACAAATGTGTTGTGACGCTGCGAGGCCACGCACCCACACTCTCCAGTGGTGGGCAGGAGCATCCGGGTGTCACAGTATTGGGAGCATGGTGCAGAGGAGGGCTGGGTGCTGGGAGATGGAGAAAAGCCCAAAACAAGATGAGCGTGGCAGCTGTGTCAGTGTCTTTGTGCTCTGCTGTGCTCATGACCAAAGAGTACAGCCCTACTTTGATCACCCTCCTACTCACTGTCGTGATCAAATTCAATCAGCTATTAACAGAAATTACGTAAAAAATGACCCCAAAATCCCTTCCAAAACACGAGGGGTTTGAGACTGGTGGGGGCTCCCTTCCCCCTCCATCAGCCTTCAGCCAAAGTGAGAAAACGAAGCACTACAGGAAAATTGAATTTCTCTGCAGACATCCTGTAGATTTATGATCAGGATGCATCCTCTTGCATGATATTATTTGCATGGTTCAGCTGTGTGTCACATGCGTTGGCTTTTGTTTGTCTCTTCCCGTGAGCGGTGAGGTGTACGACACCTCTGAAAAAGCCCATCTGCAGAAGGCAGCTTTCCGAGGCTGGTAGAGACGGTAGCCAATGCTCTGGGAAAGAGCCAGCTCAGATGCAATAATAATGTGATGTTTCACTGGCCGAGGACAGCAGCTCCTGCTATTCTGCTGACAATTGACAGGTATATGGCTCTACACATTGTGCATTTCTGACAGAGATGGCCATTTTTCCAAGAAGTCTTTGGACTTCAAATGTTATAAATGTTTTGTTGTCTTATTTTAATCTAGGTTGCCATTTGGTGTAGTTATCTTTGTGCTCAGTACACGTTTACTTGTGAAGTTTATATTGCCCTTTTGGGATGATAGCACTGAGTCCACATATTCTTACAAAAGTCACATTGTCTTCAAAGAAAACATCCTAAAAATCCTGTACATATTCCAGAGCTTAGCACAACATATGAGAGGCTCTGGAGAGACCTAAATAATAGGGACCATTTTCTATCTAGATATGTTTGGACATTCCTTTGTAGAGCATGTGGAAATATATTCCATTTTCGAATAGATACACCCTCCTCCTGTAACATGAGTCAAGAAGAGAAAGCCCACACAGTTGTTTTGGTTACTTAGGAACTTCCATGCCTGATTAATCAGTTTCTCTCCTCTGCTTCGAGGAACCTAATTGAACTTGTCATTTTATTCCTCTGAAATGTACTCGAAGATCCAAAAAATTCTGGCATTTCTAATATTTATTTCCCACACTTCAGTTGCCAAATGTACCTCCCTTGGGGATATTACAGATTGGCTTCCATATTAGCTGAGATCATCCTGTACATTTTCTGGTCCTTGCCTATGGGGAATGGAGCATCTTCTGCTCTTTTGGAGCAGTTTGGCAGGAACTGAGCCCATTCCTATATCATGGTGCTTTCTGTACCAGCAGTGCACCTCCTTCTCTTGCTTCCACAGTATCTTTTCCCTCCAGCATCTTCCAATTACAGTATTCCTTCCATTACCATTAAATTTAATATAATCCATCAAATAGTCCCAGAGGGGATATCTTTCACTTTGGATTTATCTGCTAATAGACACATGGTAGCAGATGATCTCTCCTCTCTCCCTTTTTTTTCTGTGAGATTATTAATTACTAATGCAATTTTATCACAGAAACCTGGCAGTCTCCAAACATAGTCTTGTATCTTCCTGTTTTATTTGAATTTCTCCAGTGTAAGTTACTGCCTCAAAGTCCTGGTTTCTATAGGTGTCACTGCATTCCAGCATAATTCATTAAAAAGTAGAAATAAATTATGTCACTGGTGTGTTTCTTCATCCTTAGCTCCCCATTCATTGTTTCATTCTATTCTCTTTGGTGCATTTATACACTCATTTTTCACCAGATTATAAATGTTGCAGTCAGAGGCTTGGATCAAATTCTCAGCTATAGGCACAGGGCTCCCATCTAGATGAATGGCTTCTTAGGTTTAAGGCCAGAAAGAAACATTAAAGCATCTGTTCTTATTTCCTGTATATCACAGGCCATTACATCTCACACAATTACCCATGTATTGAACCTAATAGTTTCTTTGGCTAAAGTACATCTTCTAGAAAGGCATCCAGCCATGATTTGAAACTCTCCAGAGATAAGAATCCACAGCTTCCCTTGAGGATTTGTTCCAGTGGTTAATTAACCCCACTCTTAAAAATATATGGCTTATTTCCCATTTTAATTTATCTGGCTTCAGCTTCCAGTCACTGGCTTTTGCTATACATTTTGCTGCTGGTTAAAGAGCTTTATAGTAGCTCATATTTCCAGGACAGTTATCTTTCAGTCTTCTCTTTGACAAACCCCCAAAAGTTACAAGCTAGGTATCTATAGAAAAATGGATTCTCAAGGCATTAAATAATTTCCATGGCTTTTTTGGAACCTTTTTCAATTTTCCCTTACAAGAAATAACATTCACATATCTGGAAACCCTGCTGTCTTCCCCTCAGTCCTTTTAGAATGTAGTCCAGGTGCCATCAAGACATGGTCATGCATGAACATACACTTGGGCCCAGTCCTGGGAGGTGAGCTTTCTCAATCAGTCCAGCACAGCCCGAAAATTAAGTCTTGTCCTTCCCAGGACAAGGAGGCTCTGGACAGTAAGACAATCTTGATCCAGATGCATATCCTGCCTCCTGCCCTCCCAGCCCATCATGAGACTGGAAAGAAGGGCCATGCTGCTTCGTGGTCCCTTGGCTGAGCTAGCAGGCATCCATTATGGAAAACCTCTTTTGGTTTTTTGTGTTGCATTTTTCTCCCCCAAGAACTGGCAACTTCTCTGCAAATAATGGTAGTTCCAGAGAAGGAGCTTTTGAGTGGCCATTCCCATGTGGGGCTCGGGCAAGGTAGAAGCAGCTACTGAACACGTGCACTGATGTACCTAGCCTACCCAGGCCTAATGCTTATTTTTATTAGTGGTAAGTTGCTGTGAGTGTGTCTGAATGTCTCTTCTAGATAATGAAATTTTTGCTTCAGAAAACAAGCAGCAAATAGCTTTAAGGAAGTGTTCTGACCAAATTGGGAGGTGCTGTTCATTTTATGGCTTGTGGACCCCGAGGAGAAGAGAGGGCTTGAAGCACTTTGCATGAAGCTCAAGCTGCATCAATTCCATCTGTGTTCAATTAAATCCTGGCCAGCCAGTGATACCCATCATCGGGCCTGCTGCAGAACGCACTGCAGCTGCTGCAAGAGGTGAGACCCACTTGCCGCCTAAGACAAAGGGTAGGCGACTGAGGCAGGCATTCCTTGTCCACCTATTCAGCCCAGGATCAGGTTGTCACCTCAGAGCTCCTGTTTAGGTGCATATAAGCCTTTATGCTCCATAATGGAGGTATTGATGGCGGTTGCTAAAGATTTTAAGTGCCTTTAGAAATTAGATGCTGTCAAACCATGCTGGATTAATGAGGCTTAGGATGCCTGGCATATGGTGGGATTTAGATGTGCTTATGGCTCATGGCAGTACAGGACAAGGAAAGCGTCAGGCTGAGCCTGTGCCTGTACCTGCTGTGCAGTGTTTCATGGCATTATCTTCTAGCATGCATGCAGGGATAGTGAATGGTGCTGGCCAGTGTTCCTCCACCTGTGCCAGCCAGCATTGAGAAAGTGCTTTGACTCTGCTCTTTCAGCTTCATTAGCAGGCTTCAAGTATGCATCCCCAGCCAGGAAATCAAAGGCAGTAAATAAATTCAGATTTTCAAAACAAAGATCCTGTGAGGAGCACTGGAAAAGGTTGTGTTTGTAGGCTGCTGAAGACACTGGAGAAGGAAGAGACACTTAGTGCTCTGCGAGACTCTGATCTGAGGCTTATGACAAGTCATCAGCCTCAAGGTTTGTTTTTAATCTTGTAGCCACACCAGAGGGGTTGATATTCCAGTTCCATGAACAAGTCTCTCCTAGATCCCTGAGCTCAAGGATATATTAGAAATGTCTGTGCTAAGTGATAGTCCTTAGATATTGCTCTTCTGCAGACCTCGTGGCCATGCTGTGAACATCCTCCCTTTGGGCATGCGGAGAGGGAAAGATGAGGCAGGGAAGAAGCTTTTTTTGATGTTGAAACATTTTGTTTTTCAGGGAGAGGGGATAGCTATTTATTTACTTTTGATGGAGCCAGGACAAACCATTTGTTTGATGGATTAGGCAGTTTTAATATGTCAGGTTGCCTAGGGTACAGGCCAGGCAGGTTAGCTGAAGCAATTGTCTCTATACAAATGGAAAGAATAATGTCCTGAAAAGGCAGCATTAAGGGTTCTGCTCTCTCATCTGCAGACTATTCCACAATACTTACCCTTTAAATCCCAGTCGAGCCTCTTAAGGAGACCTGAGTTAGCAGTGAGAAGTAAAGGCTTTTGTGGCCTTTTAGCTGCAGACTAAATACTGCTTTAATAATGCAATGCTACGTTTTTTTCCCCTCATAGGAATTGTTTGATAATGACTGGTAGTTTTGGTGGGGTTTTTTGGTTGGTTTTCTTGGGGTGGTTTTTTTCTTTGGTTTGGTTTGGTTTTTGTTGTTCTTGGTTTTGTTGGGGTTTTTTTTGTGCTGTTACAAATACCTCAAGCCTCAATTATCATGAGTTGCCAGGTGTAACTGCAATATAAGTAAAACCAGACCATTATCTCAGTGACTTGCAAAGGAGAATATTATGAGTCTAATCCTCTTTGGCCAGAAAGCTTACACATTACTGGCAATGCCTGGCTCAGTTTAGGTTAGGGTGGCTCAAGGGTACACAAGGTACATGTCAGTGTGAGGAGAGATAGTCTGGACTGCCAGGGATGATGACGACTGCCAGCTTCCCATGTGAGTCTTTGTACATCTGGGACAATGTGGGGTGCTTTGCCCTCCTTTGAAAGGATATGGTTGCAATTGCTTTTGGGTAGTAAACACATCCACAGCTCAGCAGTGTGACTGACTCATGCATGATTGGCCTCTATTGCTCTGCTTGTGAATATGGTAGAGCTCTGCTAATTTATAGCAGCTTCCCCTCCTGGTTTATTTACCAACTCAGCCTTTGGAGAAGATTGATTTTTTTGATACAGAGCTAGGCAGTTTCTTTTTTTTTAACAATACAGGCCTGAATAATCAAAGTTTGACTTGTTTTTTTCTAAGAGTGAACATTTCCCAAGTGCTCATGTTGTCCTTGATAGGGATTCAATTAAATTTGAGAAATTAAAAGGCACCAAGTGCTCATGCTGCTGAAAAGGTTGGGGTGGTTGTCATGCCTGAGTGCTGCAGATGCGCCCAAAATGTCGTTTGCTTGCACAACTACCCACCAACTGGCCAGCAGCTCCTGCTCTCTGCAGTGATGAGAAACAAGGGGCTTCAATTCCCATTAACTTACTGCTTTGATTCCCCATAGTGACAGCACAGAACAGATACAGCAGTACAGAGAGGGACCCCCTGAAGCAGGTAGCAAGAGGAGTTTGCCCCAGAAGTGGTGGCCACTTGTGCCAAGGGGTGCTCACACTGTGACCCAAGGGCTGCTGCAGCACCACCACGCTCTCTGCCTGCCCTGGGACATTGTGTTCCAGTGTGAACAGGCATTCACCAGGCCGTGCCTAGAGCAAAGGGAGCCTGTGGCCAGCCAGCCATGTGGCTGGGAGCTGGGCTTGCCTGTTCTGCCCATTCCTCTGGAGGGAACTTTGCCTATGAAGGACACAGATGCAGTCCCTACAGTTTTGGTGCTTCACTGGGCTCTGAAACTCAAGTTTCCCTCAGAGTTCCTGTTTGGAAGCGCAGAACACATTTAGATTGTTCTGATAATGAAAAACAAGACCCTGAAAGTCACATTACACGCTTGGCACAGCAGGAATCAGGTTTGATGGAGCTGTTGAGTTGCCTGCTTGACAAATTCTGCTCCAGTTTCCAGCCCTGAAACCCAGGTCATGTAGTCTGGACATGATTTGGCAGGCATAGTATGTCCAAAACAGATTTTTTTTTTTGGCTGGATCAGTTCAGCTGGATCTGACTCACCAGGCAGGCATGCAAGCACTTGTGTCGGCACTGTGGAGGTGGCAGCATAGAGAGAAGGCACAAACTGCCAGAGGGCATGGGACCACAGAAAATGTACATCAGCCCATGTTCTTATGCCTTGCCATTGTTCACTTTTCAGAGAGAAACACTTTCCTATTCATTCCCACCTCCACACTGCTCTCTAGAAGGCAAGCAACATACTCCTTTTTGAGATTGCAGTCTACACTTTCCTGGTCAGCAGAAGGATTTAAGCCTCAGCAGGGGCCAGCTGACACAGCAGCTAAGATTAGATCTCAAATAACTATTTAAAAACCTTGTGTAACCAGCAAGAAAGGGCAAAGAGCTAAGGCATGATCATAGAGCAGCACGGAATTTGAATGCCCCCCTGTCCTTTCTTATAACAGGAGTAGCTTCATCACGTCTGCAACAATAAAACAAAGCATTGCAGGGCCCAGTGTTATTTTGAATGGGATTAAAAAGAAATGAAATTATGGACACTTGCTTCAAATCAGGGCTGAATGTTTTGGATGAGAGAACCCAACAGTTCTCAGCTTATATATCTGTTTAGGAGGTCAGCTGTTGGTCCCTGTATGGTCCTTTCCAGCATCAGATGCAACCACTGCCTGCCTTGGCATTGAATGAGACAATTCAGCCTTTAAGTAAGTCAGAGTAGATCCTCAGCTTTCCCAGGGGAAAATGAGATAAATGGTTTACCTGCATATATCACCTGTATAGAAAAGTACTTGGGCTAAATGACTAATTTATCCGTGGATAATGTGGCCTTTTTTGGTCTTTTATGACTTTTAACTTTGCTGTTAAGCTATTCTTCCTGCAATCTATCTGTAAGAACAGTAGACATGTAGTTTTTTATCACATGCACATACCCACATTTTGGTCAGCTTCAGGATCCTGAGTGAGGAACTCCAAAGGTGCAAGTGGAAGGTTTCCTTAAACACCAACTTGAGCTATAAAGTCCAACTTTCAAGCGAGGCACAATTCACAGTCAGCACAGGCAGGAAGCAGCCAGGTCCCTTTGTAAGTGCCTTGCCATGGACACTAATCCTGGGATACAACAATTTTTGCTGGGCTTCCTGCCGAGGAGCCCAGCAACTGCTGCCAAGGAGGGAGTAAAACACGGGGCTTTCCTACCCCTGTGACAGTGTCCACGCAGCATCTCCCAAGCTGTAAGGGGCTGCACCCCAGAAAGCTTTGCTCTTCCTTCATCTCCTCCTAGGCTAGCTATGAAGTAGCAAATCCTCTCTTTCCCTCCTTGTCCAGATCAGCGTTTCACATTCCCTGGGTGCCCTGAACTTGCTGCAGCAGGCAGTTCAGCAACACCAGTGGCCACATGTGGAGAGATTGTCTCTCCTTCTGCCAGAGCTATCGGGTTTGCAAGTGCTATAATAAGAATAAATAAAACCCCTCAAACAAATAGGAAAAGATAAGGAGGCAGATAACTGTAATTCTCATGACTGATAGTATTACTCAATTTAGACATTAACATTCTAGCTAAAGCTTTAAACCTTGGATTTACTGAGCATGCCTGTTACTAATTTTGCCAACTCAGACTGCATTGGTAGCAGGTAGGTGTATAATTTTAAAATTGCTTTGAATTATATTGCAAGTTAAGCATTGCAGAGACAATGATTATATTTTTTTCCCCAGGCAGCTGATGAAAGGTCTTACAACATTTATTACTACCCTTCTGAAGGTTTGGGAGGAGTGTTTACTGGATGGATCCATAGCCTGCATAACTTCCCATATTCCTCTATTAAAATGATACCCTTAATCCTTGTTCTGTAACTAAGAAATGACACATAGCAGGTCCCCATCTCTGATTCATTACACTGCAAAGTATTAAATCCTTTCTTTTAAGGGTTTCAACCAGAGAAGATTATTCTTCACCCCTCTTGATGTGGTTTCTGCTCTCAGCCAGGTCGCAGCAACCACCTTTCCCGAGGGCACAGACACCATGGGGGAGTCTCCAGAGACTCTCACAGCACTACACACACAGCAGCTCCAAGAACAGCCTGGCACAAAAAAGGACCAAGGAGTTTCCAGCTCCCTTTCCTTCTCTCTCTCTTCAGCTTGACGGAAAGTGGGGTATCCCTGTTGTGCTGAGCCCTGGAAGGACTTTCAGTGAGTTCCATGGGGAAAAATAAGAAACGGTTCAGATAACAAGGCTAGGATTTGATCCATACAGATAAGGCTTCAAACGGCAGGAGAGGCTTCCCTTCTGTGAAATCAGTGGTTGCGACATTGCTTCCCATAATAATATGAATATTATTAATATTATTAAAACAAAACAAAAAAAATACAGGTAGAGATACTACTTTATTTTGGGGGAAGATTTTGAATGTGTGTGGCCTGTTTTCACCATGCATACACATATATGAGAAGGAAAGAAAGCAGCATCAAAACCGCACCAGTGCAAGCAGTCAAGAAGCAACTCTGTCAGCATTACTGAGAGCAGCTTTGCTCATGATGTTCTCCACCCCATCTGCACACAAATGGATAAATAAATTGCTTCACTCACATGACAAGTCCATTGAACTCCTGCCAGACTACGATTCTGCATTGACCCACCAAAATTCAAAATAGATTTTCTTGAAGGTAAAACCCCCCAATGAATATAGAGGCTGTTATTTATTCTGTCCCATCTTTGTTTTAATGTCAGTGAAAATGCAAATATACTGGAGTATAAAATTGCACTTTCCAAAAGCAAACTGATAGTTCAAAAACCTGGGGTAAGATATAATTTCTGCTGAAGTCATTAAAAAATTCAGAGGAACTTTACTGAGACAGGATTCAATACCTTAAAATGCTTTAGCATTAAACTGAGTGCTGCCCTAAATACACAAGATGATTTATTGGAAAGCAATACCAGGACATGTCATACCTCATCATTAAGATTACCTTGGTCTCATTATCACTTTTTCTCCCAACTGAACTTCAAAGATCAGTATTAGATGGCTGCTTACATTGAGGAGTCCTGTTAAAGACAATCGTGCTTCATATTCTGTGCTGCTATTTAAAGAAAAGTCTTTATATTGATTACCTAAAAAGATCAATGGACAAAAATAGAATGGAGGAAGACATGTATTCTAAACTGTCAGATACACGCCCCGCACTGCACTTTCTTAAACACAGGAAAAATTATTTTTTTCTCTTCTGTTTTAAACTGTTCCCTGATATGATGATTTAATTTTTCAACAAGCAAAGCTGGACTTTCATTGAAGACAAAGCATTAAAAAATCCAAACCAAACGAACTGAAGATGTTTTATTGATGTTGTGTGTGTATGATGATATTGTAACTTCTTAAAACAGCTGTCAGAAAAGCAGAAAGAGTAAGAGATGTTAATGGGAAGGGCTGAAACGATGATGGTACTTTTGCCCGCATGCTTCCTGAGCTGGTATAGTGTGGGAAAACAGTTGCTTGGAAAGTTGTCATTATTTCCTTTTGTGTTGTTCAGTACAGACTTATAAATACAGCCAGATGTTACTGTGAAGAAGAGCTGTTAGTTTGTGGTAGCATAACCCTTGTTTTCCAGTGAGCATGGAAATACAGAGAGAATTGTCTCCTGGCTGCTTTGAA
Organism: Corvus kubaryi; assembly: GCF_017639235.1. NCBI lineage: Eukaryota > Metazoa > Chordata > Aves > Passeriformes > Corvidae > Corvus > Corvus kubaryi. The sequence goes on from NW_024582091.1 coordinate 16,472,475, forward strand.
AGTGACAGCTTTCAGCAGAAATATCCAGACTTAATTTAAATGTAATATGCAGCTAAAGATTAAGAGCTAATCTTTTATTTCTAGTTGCTTTTGCTTTGCCAAGACTTTCTCAATTCACCAGTGACCCAGTTTTTAAAAATAAAAATATTGTGACACAACCGTGATCCCAAGCCTTGGCAGTGTGAGGTTCATGTTTGGACTTGATGATCCTAGAGGTCTTTTCCAACCTAAATGATTCCATGATTCTATGACATGCTCACTTTATCCCCTTAGGATGTTTTCAAGCCACAGATGTGAAGAAGGAAAATTGCCGAGTAACATGAATCTGAGATTAAATCATATGGAAAACCGATCCTCTGAAACAGGCAGGGACCTTTCTACAGCATTTAGTGGTCTTTTTCAACCCTTCCTTTCAGATGTGGATGAGCAGCAGTGGGAGCACTTAAATGTGATTCATAGGCAGTGGCACGGCTGAGCCTGCTATGCCTGCACAGCTTCGATGAATCCCTGCTGGACCACTTCATCATCCACTCCCTACACCCATCAACTCTGTCCCCACTGGCACTGGACAAAACTAGACTAACTCTTTGTTTGTCTCCAATCTTTGATTACCCTCACAACCCCCAATAACTAATTTAGGTTGTCACTGCTGCTGGCAGCACTATTTTAATTTGTACTCCTTTCTTCTTTTGTGTTTTGTTTTTCTGAAGAATATGGGCTTGTCTTATGTGACATCTCTGAGCAAACATATGCATCTGAGGAAGGCAAAAGGAATTTATTGCATTTTGGCTAATACAGAGGAAAGGGGAAATTGCCTACATAATGAAACAGGAGATGCAGTTTTAACTGTCATTTCTCTCTTGTCTCCATAGTACTGAATACACAAATATAAAATATATGATCTGCCTCCTCCTTCAAACATATCAACGCACAATTAAAACCCACAAAGCTTGACAACCTGTTGTCAAGTTGTTTAAGCAGTTGTTTCAGAATGACAGACAAACTTATAAACAAAACGTAGAGCACCAGATCGTGGGATGAGGCAGCATCATCACGTGGCTTCCTCAGTTATCTCAAAATTTGGAAAACAAAAAAGCAGAGGAATACTTTTTCTCCTTGAATAAATAACAGTTTAATTACATTATAGAAATAAAATATGATATGATAGGAATACACTGGAAATCTTACAGAAATACTATTCTGCTACTGGTAGGTAAATGGTCAAAGCTACTTTTCATGACAATCTGAACAGTACTTGTGTACAAACTATTATACAGGTTGCTAATGAAAAATATTGCAACAGTTGCAAGAATGTTACCAGCTCAAACAAACATCTAATGATACAATATTCTTCTAAGAGGAAGTAATAATGTTAGATTTACAGACAATAAAGAGTTATGTTCTCCACTTCGAAACACTGGAAATAAAAAGCTCAGGTAATCCAATTTCTTTACCTCATATTATCACAAGGAAAGATTTTCCTTTCACTGTGAAACAGCATCCCAAGAGACCCTGTAAATAGTTTATTCAAAGGTAGTATTTGAGATGTCACAGCAACTTCAACAATTTTCCTAGTCCACAATTACAGACTTTTTAGGCCACTGCTTGTAGAGATGACTTTTTTTTTTTCACTTATTTACATACATTCAGCCCAATAACATCAAGTAGAATGCACTGTCTATCTCACAATAGACACACTAAAATTTTCATCAAAAGGCCAGTGCAAGATGTGGATAGTGACTGCACAGCATTGAGGAGATTATATTATACAAATATACAATTAGACTGTTGAGAATCTAACTCTACACACATGTGACATAGATGGTCTTCTTGGTAGGTACGTGACACTTGGAGTTGGCACATACACATAACTGCAACTAGCGGTGGTGGGTGGATGATGATGATGATGATGGTGTGGGTGGCCATGGAACACAGTGTCGTTTGGCTGTGCTATCACTAAGTGAAAGTAGGCAACTGCAAATTAGGAATACCTAAAGCTGAAGTATAAGAACAGCTTATCTTGGAACGGCAGCAGATTTTTCTAATGAAAGAATAGTTCTACTTAGTGTGCAACATGTAAGGAAATTGTTGCCATCTCTTTAATAAATGGTTCTAAGTGAACCGATGCAGTTCCCAGAGCTTTAGAAAAACTCATTATGCAAATGAAGATACTGATGATAGAGGATAACATTTCACAGGATGCTATTTCTTATTATATCAGTAAGCACCAAGTTAAGTGCCAAGACAGCCCCATTGTCCCATGATTTATCGTAAAATTTAGAACTTGAAAGCACAACAAAATTCCACAAAGTTTGCATTTAATTCACAAGAAGACAGTTTCAAAAATGGCTCTTAAAATACCCTTACATTTCAAATGGGCTTTCCCCCACTCCTCCAAGAGGACTGCTTTAGGATGGACTAGACCCAGACATAAAAAACATCTTTCAGGACTTGACATCCTCTGGGAATCCTCTGCGATCCACTGGTTTTGGCTGACTGCAGTGGGCCCCTTGAGAGTGTGGTGCGCTGTCCTGCCACACAGGTAAGCTGCAGGGGAGATGGGTAGAGGAGGAAAGTACCCCTGTCTCTTCCAGCTGTTGCTCAGCACCTCACCTGATCCAATCTTACCTTTAAAACATGTCATCCTCACCAAGCCTAAACTTGGAGCCACTTGCATCCCCACAGGATGCCACTGCCTGAAAGGGGCTGGGTGCTCATTCAACCAGTTGCTCTGGCCTGCACTGAGGCAGCCAGAGACCCTGGGCTGCTGTCCCTTCTCTCTCCCTATGTAAGCACAAGGATGGGTGGCAGGGCAGTATGGATTTGGCTCCACTCGCCCTGCGTCATGGAGAAAGTCACCCCCTGTTGCGGCAAGTGTCAGGCAGCTGAAGGACTAAGCTGCGCTTGCAGCTATTTTGGCAGAAATCAGTCAGAAGGGTGAGGAAATGGTCTGAAAAAGCAAGGCAGCAGAGAAGAGGATCCCAGACCTTATGACTCAGAACAGAATCACAGAATATCCACGCCTCAAAGACTATCTGGTAGCATGTTCCTTGTGATGGTCTCAGGCTGCAGAAACTGTCCCACTGTGGAACAGTCATTATTTTCCATCAGTAACTTCTTCCTGGCAGTGTCAAACCTTGTCAGTGGTTTCAGTGAGATGCACCTCATTGCAAGCTATCAGATTTTAATACTCACAGCCTTAAAACAAACTACCATTTACTCCTGGCTTTCTCAGTCTTCAGGAACACTATCAACAGCTGCAGCATTTGTCAGTTCGGGCTCATTCCATGTTCTCTGCCTCTTGTTTCCCTTTATTTTCAAGTGTAACTGAAAGGTTGCTTCCTCTAGCACATGGATATGCTGGATCGAGATATTCTTAACATGGTACTTTCATCAGTAATCAATTGGAAGAACTCAATTTTAGAAACAGAATTCGTGTGCAAAGCGTGCAACAAGAAATACAGTTACATTTGGTCATAGTGTCCTATCTTAGCTATGCTACCATGACTCACACCGATTAGTATACTTACACACGCACGCACACACACACGTACACACACAGAGATATTTATTTATATACACGCTCACACAATAAGAAAATGTTTAAGTCTGACAATATTTCCTCCTCTTTTAGTGAAGACGGGAGTTTGGCATCTCAGGCTCTGAATCTGCTTAGACCTGGGATACAGGAATGTGACACACCTTCAAGTATACATCGACTGCACAGTGATAACATCGCACATTGAGTCTGACACATGCTGTCTTCAGTGGTCCAACACCAGCACATGGCTTAAAACCAGATGCCTATTAAAGGAGCCAATATCCGGGACCTTTGCTTTTCAGTGTTCATATTCACGCAATGCCCAAGAGCAGGGCAGTAGTCTGTGCAACCATAAACATCCTTCTGTATAAACGCAGTGGTATTTAAAAGTCTGAACCAGTGCATTCCTTTCTCACATTCCTCCTCTATTCCTCTGTTGCTGTTAGTCTCATATGCATGTGAAAGTAAAAGGTAGTGGGGAAATAATTTTAGTAGAAGAACACAAAGCCTCTCCTCTAAGTCCACAGAAGACCACTAAAAGTGTAAAATTTCCAAAATACCTCATAGGAATTCTTCAAATACAGTAAGTGTTTTCAATGGGGTTTACATATCACGTTTCACGTTATTTCCACGGAATTCTACCTTATCACTTTGTTTAATCAGACGAATACCAATAACACATAATAAAACAGCACACAATTCACAGGACACGACACATTTTACAAAACCTCTAAACTCAGCACTGCTGCTTTTGGAAAAAATCAGAAACTCTTATTACTTACAGACATGAAATACATTTCACATTGAAATGAACAGCATGATTACAAGGCTTTTTTTCTTGTTTGATGGTATTGGTTTAGGACACGTTATTTTTCAATTAGGTTTCACAATTCTTCTTCACACCCCCAAAGGAATGATTGCTAATCTGGTATTTTCTCTGTGCTCTTTCTGGAAACATTATTATTCAGTAAACACCTTTTGAGAAAAACTTGTGAAAATTTAGCTAGAACCCCTAATTGTAAAACCTGAAAAACTGGCTGATGGTAATGCTCTTAACACAATCATCGCTCAGCTTACAATGACAAACCAAAAAATATTACAGGAGGGTACAAACACGTTAAGCCATGGGTTTGGTTTTCTCTGTTGTTGATTTTTTTAATTTTAATTTTTTTTTAAACTTAAACTCCTTTTCTCACAATGCTGAGAAGTCTCTGACTTACAACGCTTCAGCAGTTGTGTCCGTGGAGACAGACATGGTAACTTTGGCAATCTTAACTGTGCTCTTAATGCAGCTCTCGGCAGCCCTGTGCACATTCCCTGTGTTGTTGGCATGTTTGTGCTGGCAGTCAGACTCCATGCTGTTATCCAGGGGCTGCGCAGTCCCTTCACAGGTGGGGAACATGCTGCGGAAGGCGTGTCGCAAGTCCTTGCTCCTCAGAGCGTAGATGATGGGATTCACTGTTGAATTCAGCAAACAGAGCATGCTACAGAAGGCAAAGATAGTCTTGATGAGCTTGTTCATTTTCCCAAAGACATCATACACCATGATGGCGAGGAGAGGGCCCCAGCATATGATTAAAACGACTAGGATAAGGACCAAGGTTTTGGCTAACCTGATGTCCATACGAGTTTGATCAGGCCTAGTGATCTGTACCTTACCATCCTCCGTCGACTGAATGATTATGCTTTTCTGTGTGCCTCGCTGCAGCATGCGAACAGCGTGGCTGTGAGCCTTCCACAGAATGTACATGTAGGCATAGACAATGAACAACAAGAGGACGCTGGTGACCCCGATCCAGAACATCAGGTACGTCTCATCGATGAGAGGGAATATGTCCGAACAAACAGAATTAAGTTTTTTGCAGTTCCAGCCGAGCAGAGGAAGAACAGCTATTACAATAGCAATGGTCCACATCACACAAAATGCTACGACAGCCTTTGGTCGGGTAACAATCCTTTTATAAGCTAGTGGCCTGTGTATAGAGATGTACCGGTCTATTGCCGTGAGGAAAAGGCTACCTACAGAGGCAGTGAAGGAGGCTGTAACTCCACCCAGTTTGAACAAGAAGACATTGGGGCTATCCTTCCGATGGAAAACATGGAAATCCACAAAACTGTAGACAAAAATCACACTGCCAAGGAGGTCGGCCACAGCCAGGCTGCCGATGAAATGGTAGGAGGGTCTACACCGGAGGCTTCGGGAGTGGAGGATGACACACAGGACAAGAAGGTTCTCTAGGACTGTGAAGGTGCCCAGGGTGAGCGACAGTACGGCGATGGCCAGCTGCTGGCTGGGGTTCAGGATCATAAAACACTCCATATCCATAAAGTTCTCCCCACACTGTATATTCTCCTCATTATCCTTAAAGGTGGACAGGGACTTGTTGTAAAACTCTGTGATGTTGACCTGATCTGAAGGAATAATGGTCAACAGGGAATCATCTCCTCCAGTCATTTTTTCTTGGAAAGGATCTCCCCTGAAGGAGGAAAGAGGGAACTTCTGGGGGTAGTACCCCAGCTTGGATGCCATGTCACCTTTCATGTCTTCGTACTGGATATCGTTGGAGCCCACGTAAAGGAGATCTGTCGTGATTGTTCGGAAAGTGGTATCTGCGAGGCCATCTAGAATTGACTTCATAACCCCAGTCTTGTTGGTTTCAGAGAGACTTGGGGGATGGAAAAATGCATCGGAGGAAATCCTGTATGGGGAAAAGGTAAGACTTCATTAACATAAACAGGGAGACAAACTCCACAAACAACTTAGCTGAACTCTGTCAAACAAAATCAACCCTTCTCTGCTATTCAGTGCAGGTCTAGGCTTTGCCACTGTGGGAAATCAGGGTGGGTTGAGCACTTAGAAAGAAATCACCTGGATTTCACTAAAACTGAATTACACTAAGAAGTGACATGAAAAACAGAGGCACAGGGAATTGACTGTTTCACAGGAAAGCGATTTTCATTTCTCGTCAAAAACTTCTGAGCTGCTCCACCATAAAGATATTCTTCTCAGCTTCTGATTGCAATGTACCTTGCAGACCAATATTCCATGGGCTTGTTTCATTTAGATAATACCAAGTGCCAATGGAGGAGCAGCACTAAACTGAGTCACCACCTTCACTGTTTTTCTTACAAAAGGCACTGAGGGTTTTGAAAAATTGACAACAGAGGGGCAACAGGGACAGAGCCATGCACTCCAAATTTCACAGCTCACCCAGTATGCCTGTATATTCTTATTATCCTGCTATAGCAATCTGAGGTCTACTAACATCCTGAATTTGCTATTGCAAATTTATCAGCAAGGTATTTAATCTAAAAATATATAGCTTCATTACATTCATATACAAAGATGATTCCTTCCTTCTGCTAAGCAAACTAAGGTACTGGAATACTTGAGCAAGTTGAGGGAGGTGGGTTGTTACCCAGCTCTGTCCACAGTTTCAGGAATGGTGACCAGCACTGTTAAGTCAGTGAGAGAATCAGTGATCTGCTCTGTACAGACCAGAAGCCTCAATCAGGGCAGTGTAAGCTTGCCTAGCTAAACATGGCACCAAGTTTAGATCAGGGTGCAGCAGTGGCCAAAACTCCAGGCAAAAGGGACCAGGAGTCACTGCTTCTGTGAGAAGCACTGTAATGTAACTCGTCCCCCTAGGGACACCCTCCAAAACATTCTGTCCTCTCCAAAACTGGGGGGACCCAGCAGAAGGTAGCCAGTGGTTTCTGAGTTCTGTCAAGTACAGCCTTTGCTCATGGATGGTGATTTGTGGAGGGGAACAACTCCTGGTCGGGGTTCCCTTGGGAGAGGACCCCCATCAGCACCTGAGCATGCATCGACATACAAGACAAGTCTTACAGCTCTTGTTATGCTGTACTCCTTTATATTACTTTGCCGATAGAAAATGCCTTGAATATGGACTGAACATCTGCTTTACGGCCCTCTTCCACCACCTCAGTGGATGAGAGTGGTCTGAATACAAATAAGAGCCAGAATCACTCCTTTTGTGTGCTACAAATATTCTGAATCTGCTATGGGACATCTTGATGATTAATCAGCAACAGGAGCAAACCAAGTTTCTTCTTGCTTTTGGTATGGAGGAAATTGTTGCTCTCAAGAAATCCCAGATGCCATTTATAGGCTTTTACTGACTTTACCTGTTCACTTTACACAACTGACAATAAATGGTCAGAAAGGCTGCAAGAGTTTATCTGCCAAAATCAGAGTACTGATCACCTCAACTTCTAAAGAGAAGACTTGCACAGCAGGTACCACTTCTCGTTTCCCAAGAAAATATAGGCAAGAAGAAAAGGATGCCTCTCAACAACAATAGCAGTACTTAAAAATATGTGAAATTATGAGCATTTCCAAAAAAACAGAGATCACTTGGCTGATGATATATTTATACTGCCCTTATAGTATCTGAACGCTCAGGACTTTTTCCACAGCCCTTTAAAGTTTTGCCTTTTATTAAGCAGGCCTGGACATTGATTATTAAAGGAAATATATGAACTTAGACCTTCAGAAGACACTGCAACTCCAGTGCTGCAAGGAAGTATGAGTACAAACAACCCTTACTGGGAGAGTCGCAACACACAAAATATACTGGCTGAGTCAGCTTTTGCAGACACAATTTGCTCAGGAAATAACAATTATTAGACAGACAGTATTAAGGAATTTAATTTTGAGGGCGTGAGCAGGGAGGGAGGGAAATGTCACTGAAGCATACATTAAAAATGAACAGCAATCATCTAATATGGAAGGCACTTTTCTTCCAGAAGGTGTTTTACAGCTGCTCCTAGAGAATTTGCAGATGTTACAAGCTGCAAAGATGACTCTGCTGACAAATCTTCTTTGGGTGAAGTCTGGCAACTTTAAACTTGGCATTGTAACACCATTTTAAAAACACAAATGAAGAATGTGTTATTAACTTGAAAACTATCCAAAAATCCATTAAATAAAACAAGTAGTTCTATAAATATGTAAAGATTGCTGTGGTATCCTCTGCTATTCAAGCTTATTTTTGACAGAAGAAAGGCAACCATTTTAATGAGTAAAGCCACAGCCCCATGTCGAGAAGATTATGTCTGAGGAAAGCTTCATAAATTGTATTCAACTGAGCACTTCTGCTAGACAGACAAACAAATTGTTATCAGGTAGCCGGTCCCTGCTGGAGTCATGTCAAGTACAGACTTCCTCAGAATTGGGTGCCATGCAACCCCTACCTTTATTTGAAATACAAATGAAAGAACACGAATTCTTGTGTGCTCTTTTGAAGGTGGCAGTGAGTTATGTGACAATATCACTATGCATGCATATGCTATGCTAACAACACGGTTAATGGGATCAGGAGAGGCAAGGCTTACTTTGAATGTCAATGATTTTTTTTTTCCCTCTGTATTTTTACATTGAGATTATTACAGTAATTTTTACCTTATTGTCTCTGCAAAGAGAGTTTTCTTTGAGAGTACTTGGGAGTTCATTAGTAGTGTAGTTTAGGCTTTGGGGAATGCTGCTAACATTAATTTTGTTTTTGTTTGCTGCTGGGAATATCCTAATTGGAAATTTCTAGCAGTATGTGTGCATGCACCTATTCAAGCTGCAGTTGATTTTTATTAAAGTTGCAGTAAAACAACCATTTGCTTGATCTGGAATTACACTTTACATGAAATTCATTTATTTTAATTTAGATACTAGCTTATCCCAGTATAAGCTCACTACTAAAATGCACTGAAGAGATCAGTGAGGTTTTCCATAGCTGTCTGGTGAAAACAAGACTGGACCTTTGGCACTGCAGTTATCAGGTCACAGGTGCTGCATGATTTGACATAGAAAGAAAAGCCAATGGCAGCAGCAATGGTCTTTTTCTTGGTCTTTTCACATGGCCAGGTGCACATGCCAGTGCCACACACATTTTGGCTCTGAGCATTTCTGTCCGAACCTGGAGTGGTGAGCAGGCACTGCCCATGAAAACAGACACCCCATGCCACGCAGCCACACTGCTCTTTGCAGTTGGCTTCAATACAACCCAAACCCATCCTGCCCAAGAGCCCAAACCCACACTGCCCAAGAGCCATGACTATCTCCACATGAAATACTCCAGGAGCCTCTCTGGCTTCTCAGAGCCTCCCCAGAGAATAAGCGTTCCCCTACACAGATTCATCCTCTCTGCATGCCACTGGAGTGACAGCTGTGTGCTGCAGAAAGCTGCCCTCATGGGCAGGGTGGCAGAAATGGAGAAACTCCCTGCTTTGCCAAGAACTCTCCTGCCCTGCCAGAATGCACTCTTCCAACTTCTTTTGAGTTTTCAAAGCTCTCAGCTTCATTCCTTCCATAAATGAACTCTACTATCTCACTCATTTTAAAACAGCTTTTAGAAGACTGAAACATTGATTAAATATGAAGGAGAGGCTGCACTGACACCGGCACTCAAAATTTTTGAGGTATTTCCACAACTGCATGCAGCAAGTCACGGCAAGTACTGAATTATGACTACGGATAAGAATTAAACAACAGAGAAAAACTTGAAGGATCTTTTTTCTTGAAGACCAGACCAGAACTGTCATAGCTGAACACCATTTTAGACCTTTCTCCCACCATCCAGCAGCTGTTGGTGGGCACTGCCAGACCAGCTGTGTGAAGTGCCTGCCACTAGATGGAGTGGCTTTGACAAATTCCTGGCCTAGCTGTCTGCAGCGACACGCATTCAACTTGCTCCAGCCCTTTTTCCCTGCCTACTTTAGCAGGGATCAAACGTATGAGGTGTTAAACATCACCCAAAGGTTGAAGACACAACTTTGCTTTGCCTTCAAAGTGAAAGAATTAGTGAAGAGTTGAAGGGTCAAGTCTTACTAGTGCCCTCCACTGTGTGGTTACATATAGCCCTAAAGATGCTTGGATAACAGAATATAAATACACGTTAGGTAAAATAAAAAATATGTAGTACAAAAGAGGCTGGTAACTCATCAAGGACAACAAGGAGAATTATACTTCCTCTGGACTTCTTGTTGGTCCACAACACCAGCTCACTTGGGGAACAAGAACATGACTTCATTAAAATGCTATTACCTATCTTCTCCTGCTGTTCTGGGATAGAAGGAGAGCTGGAAAGTCTTTATCATTGTCTATAAAAAGAGCTGAATTTGTTACAATTTTCAAATCAGGATGATTGATAAAGCAATTTTAATAGCCTGAATAGAAACAGTGAGTATTTATTCTCTTCCTCAGAAAGTAATTATGAGCAATACAATGATGATACTGATAACTGCAAAAATGTTGACATGGCAAGAAAAGGAATCAAAACAAGCAAGGGAAATCCACAATCAAACCTCTTTGGCTTCCATTTTAGGAAACATTTTGATCTCCGTGTCTATACATTTCTTCTATGATAATCATAGTTAATTAAGAACAGGCCAAAGGACAAGTAGGAAGAATTCAAACAGTTTTTAAATGCATAAAAATACAGAAACGCACTCTCCTTGTTTACACCTTATAGGGTTCCAAGTCATTCAGAGAAGGGCATTATCTTCTGATAAGTTTGTGCAGTGCCCAACACACTGGGACTCCTCCCAAACTGGGTCCACAAAGTACTACGGCAGGAGAAACAGCAGCAATTTACACTCGTATATGCAGTCAGCTGTAAAACTGTGAGAGAAATGAGATCTACCACGGTAACTGTTGGCCTCTAGGAATTAGAACTGTCCTATAAAATGAAAATTTATATGGCTAATAATTACCTTATCCCATATGGTGATGAACAATACAGCTTCGAGGACAGAACAAGGTTTCCAAGCCTTGGAGAAAGAAATGTGCAGACTGAGAAATGGCATTCTCAGACTCAGTAACACCAAGCAAGGAAAAAACACATGTTGAGAAGAATGTGAAGGCAATGTTATCCCTATCCTATTTACTGGTTTACTGCTCCATCTCCAAAACTGTGCTACTCCTAGGCTAAAAATGGCAAATATGCTGTCACTCCTAATTCAGGAAAACTTGCATTCATTTCAGTCAGAATTTTCTCTGTGTGAGGCATCGGGAAGGAGCACAGACGCTAGGAGAGGAGCAAATAAGGGATGTTATCTTCTAGATACAGCAAGGCACTATCAGCTATGGGGTAAACTAGGGCATGCAAGTAATGAACCAAATTTTGTTCTTATGTAATGTGATCATATCTTTGGCAAGTTGAATCTTAATTAGCAAGAAGGCACAGCTACATGGTTATTTATGTTAATTAACATACCGTTTGCACACTAGCAGGATAAGGGCCAGACTGTTCCAATGTGTGGGCAAATGGCTCCTATGTGACACCCCCCAGCATCCAGCAGCTGACAACCTGAACAACAAAAACAAAACAAGGGGGAAAACAGGGTGTTAATCAGTGACGGACTGCTTTTAAAAGCAATAGTATTATTCCCTCCCCCCAAAGTTTTGTTGGCAAGATGTGTGCACCAGTTTAGCACAGGTGATTTGCAGGTGCAGAGAAAAGGAGGCTGTGCCTTACATCCCGAACAGCCAGAGCATATACATGTGTCTAAAGTCAGAGAGGTTCAAGAGCAAGGCTGAAGTCCTGCTCCTTCTGGTGCAGCTGAAGGACCTAAACTTCGCTTTCTGTGAGCCAGGTGAGCGTGCTGGCAACCTCTACATTCTGCTGCCCATCTCTAAACTGCTCGAGCTGTTCCATGTTGGATTGAGAGCTAAGCATCCGCAAGTAAAGGCACCAGCTGGTATTCCAGGAGGCAGGGTGCATGCCTGGTGAGAGGCTTAGCTTGAAGCCCTTTCTCTGAATTAAGCAAATCAAGGATGCACCTCCTGCATTCCACCCAGATGCAGGGGAGGAAGAGCAGGGGCAGCTGCCCCGTCTGCCTGTAAAAAATCTCTAGAACTCCTGAGATCACCCAAAACCTCTCAGCTTGTAAAATACAACCCCCCAAAAACACATTTCCTACCAAGTTGCAGACAAGATGAAGTATTGAAGTCACAAACCAGCAAAGGGACTATCAGGGTGACATTAATGGGAAACTACAGCTAGCTGCTCTGCCCAGCTTTTGGGAGAAAGGACAGAAGGCAAAGGTGGCTATTGTAAAACTGTGGGATTTAAAGATCTTTCACAGTTTATATTATCTTAATTTCATCTAAAGATAGAAATTTTGAAAGAGGATGAGGAGTCTTGCTGAAATATGAAAGACTCAGATGAAAGGAAACAGTGAAGCAATTGTGACCTGGTTTGTTTGCTTAAAATCAGCTCCAGTTTAGGGACTGGTTTCCCAATAAAGGACTTTGTACACTTCTTTTCCAATAAAGCAGAATGAACAGATAATATGAAGTTTGATACAATGCTATGGAATTTACATTTTAAAGAAAATGGAGGAGAACTCATTAACCTGGTTAATTTTGAACTCTCAAACTTTTTCATAGAAGAGTTCCTCTTGGATTTCAAAACTCCATCAGAAATCGTGTCATTTCCAGCCTCCTCTCTAGCCATTCTACAATGCCAAAAGGTGCGGGCAATTGTTGCTGAGCAGAATTGACATAAATGTTAAATGGGGACAGAGAAGCCCAGCCAGACGCAAAAGAGATGGGGGCTGAACAGTCAATCTTCTGGAAGTACCTAGAAGAAATGGCAGGTTAGTACACAATATGTAGTTTAAGGGAGAGAAGTCATTTGAAACAACAGAGCAGGACATAAAAGACCGGGCTCCATTGGATGCTAAATGCTAAAGGTCTCCAGAAGAACGTAATGTCTAGAGGATCAAACCGAAGGAAAAGCAGATTTATTAGGAAGAAACGAGAGAGAGAGGAAGAGAACCACTCCTAGAAAATAGTTTCCATGCAATGGCCAGAGCAGAACACAGAAGGTCATGAATTTGTTGCAGCAGAAAATATTAATGAACTTTATTAAAAGCATAAGGTTTAGAGACAGAAAGATAGCAAAAACATCAGGCTCCAGGGAGAATTCTCATAAACTGCACAGAGTGTATGTCTGCCTTCTCATCCCCCCGCAACAAACTGGCTCTAACAAGTTTTAATTAAAGAAATCATGAGATAGAGCAAGGAGATGCTGAGAGCAAAGGTAATGTGGGTTAAGTTATTTGTGTGGTGAGAATTGGTAGAAGACAGGAAAGATAGGTACTATCCTCATACTGGGAATAAGACATCTCCATGTGAGACAGGAGCAAAGTGGAGAAAGGTAAGAAAGGAAGACCCAAGTGGAAGTGCCTCTGTGAGGCAGGGATACAGATTTTAGAGACAGAGAAGAATTGCCTTTGTGATAGGCTGGAGGAAAGCAGATGAGGTGAAGGAGAAAATTCACGAGAGAAAACCTCCCTCCTCTTCTGAGCTGTGCGAACTTCAGAGACACCTCCGTAAGCTGAAGGATATAGCTAGTGGGATTTTTCAGATCTCACCATAAAGAAAGAACAGATCCACTGCTCGCTCTGCAGGCAATGACTTGCTCTTTTGAAAGTCCATTTCTGATCTGCATTCAAACGACGAAGGAAGATGCAAAGGGCTCTGAGAAGCCACCCTTGGTAAGGTCAGGGAAAAGGACAGCACTGTACGCACTGACAGTTGGGACCAGGCTGGGGACACTGAGGCGAGGTTAGCTGAGCAAATTTGGCCAGGGACATTAACAAAAATCAAACTGCTTAGGGAAAATGACATACAGGATATGGACTTCTGAGGTGGAAAGGAAGAGAGTGCTCAAATGGAGCCACTAAATGACCCACACAGCAGATAAACACACCAGAAGTGAAAAAGGGGTTCACAGGCAAAGACAAAAAGTTAGTGCACAGAAGGCCAGCAACACGCTGCAAAGCAATATCCCTTCTACCTCAGTCTTCAAGAGTCTGCTTCTCCTGCAAACTGTTTTTAGGCCATAAAGTATTGAGATTGCTCAAAAGCTGGGATAAAAAGGCTTTTGGCAACTGCGATGCCCCATGCCACCAGCATTAGCAAAGGACAGAAATACGCACTCCCAGCTAAAAAATGAAAAACATTCTTTCATTTCTGGAGCCGTCTGGCCTTTCCTAGGATTTAAATAATCTCAGATAACTGTCTTCATAGTTACATTCACAATATAATGATATTCAAATATACTGCCTTCACACACACAAATAACTTGTGAAATTATTTGCCAGCATATTAAGCCACTACACCAGATTGCTTGGCAATGGTGTATGTCTTTGAAACATTCAGATGCTTCTCTTTTTTTAAAAAAAGAAGAGAGGGAGGGAAGAGGAGACGTGAGAAAGAATTACAGTAGAATTTGATATCCAAGTAGCCAGAACAACCAACTGTGGAGAGACTTCAACCAGTATTACATCAGACTTGGAGAAACAGTTAAAATATACTGAAGGATGAGTTATGACTTTATATATATAGGTATACTTCTATGCATAAACTTACAAATAGACATAAACAAAAAAACCATATGCCTAGAGGAAGAACTGAAGTCTCATAAACCCTGCAGTATGTCATGCATAAACTCAAATTTCAAGCGCTAGAGTACATGCAGACAAGCTACAAGTGTAGGTACAAAAATACAGGCAAGATGATTGCTGAATATCGTCCTGAATTCCCTTATACATAGCCTTCTTGGCTAAAAGCAAGAATCTAAAACTAGTATATCTATCACTGACATCCTGTAAAAGTTATTTTACATGTATATATAAATGTGTCACCTAATATTCCAGACATGTACATAGTCTGGACTTCAGTGCTGCATTCCTTAAAACAGGTACAACTGACTAAAACCAGTGATTTCTGAGAGCATGTTTCACATACTCAGCAGAACAGGAAGGTAGCAGCCCCCCAAGATCCTAAACACAAACTTTGAAATGTTTCCTAAAATGCAGAAAGATGGAAACTACTCCAGTGAGGGCTGAAAGTGAATTGACAGTACAGAACCTGCTCCCACTCAGTACTTTGTAGTGAGTAAACACACCTTACTTAAGAATGCATAATTGCCATAGAAGAGGTTAACACAGGATGAGGTACTATTTGATGCCATCTAGCCTCAATCTACACAAAGAATACAACATCTGAATTGTGTAAAATATCCACCTTCACCAACAGTCCAGCCAACGCATAAGAAGTGACCATTATACTAACACACACTGTAATTAAATACCTATTTTGTAATTTGGATGTGGCCAGTTTCACCAAGAAAGGATGTTCCTACTGAAGAGAGGCAGAACCGAGCTTGGGGTGTGCGTCACCGTAATGCCCCTGCATGAGGCACAAATGGCAGAATAAAATGTGCTCCGACCTTATGTTGCAAACCCAATAATTTTTCATGGGCAACAATGGCACCTTCAGGAAAAAGGGAAAAAAAAAGAGAAAAGTTCTTTCTGACAAGAAATTGATTTATAAGTCATTATAGCCATTTCAAAGGGACAGGTCATAGCTGTTTTCAGAGACCATTAACAAAGCCACACACTTTCAAAGGCTGTGAGTTCTGGGGGGAAATCCTTATCCCACCAAGAGTGATGGGATGTGCACTTTTGGCAGCAGTACAGCATCAGTCTAGAAATGGAGACATACAGAGCAGTACTGAGAAGACAGGTTGACACATTTTTAACTTTGCATTAATAACAAATGCTCTTGCTGTCTATTCTGGCACTTTTGCAAGTTTGCTTTTAGGTACAAGGGACTTGCATGCATTTCCACTGTAGATAAGAAAACAAGAGCAGCCTTGTTATCATTAAAAGGGTCTATTTCCCTCTGCCTTCTGTTTTGTGTGTCCATCTGCATAGCTGCTTTGAACTTGGCCAAATCCCAGTGTTAGGGTCGCCCACAGTACAAATTTTAAATCATCAGCAGACTGTGAATTTGCTGCTAGAGAAGAGAAAAATCTCCAAATTCTCACCTAAATGGTCGATGAGTGGTTTTGTAGAACATTCATCATGTTACATAGCCTAAACTATTTGGGAAATTGCAGAAAAAAAATAATTTACTGTTTCATGAGAACTGTCAGATGAAGACAAAATAGACATCTGGAAAGAAATGAAGAGCAATCACCACTGAGAAAAATGAATTCTGTGGATGCCTAGGTAGGTGACTACATGACTAGAGAGGTCCCAAAGTTTGCATTCGAGAAGTTACAGTAATTTCTCTTTAAGCCATCCAGATTTAGAGGAACTAGGTGAGTGGAAGACAGTGCATGAGACCTGCAGAACCAAGAATGGCAATGCATTCGTAAAAATCTTGGGCAATACTAAATTAATATATGAGTTTGGATTCTTAATCTCCTCACCTACCTCACCTCTACTCAATAGAAAAGAAAACCATGTCAGCTCTCACTCTCTAGTGCACAGAACTTTCAGCACCAAAATTCCCAGTGGGATGACAGTCTGCAAACATTTTGAGATGGCCACATTAAAGGCTGAAAGTCAAAAATGGCTTCAAAAAGAAAGGAAAAAAATGTTATTTCTTTCTAAACTTCTGCTGCCCAATCAAAACGTTGTAATAGGGGAAGTTAAAGAAAGGCTTCAGTCCTTCAACAGAGCAAGAAAGCCTTTAACAGGGTCCTTTATGCAATTGAGCTCATATCATTCACGAAAGAACAACAGCCAGGATCAAAGGCATACACCAGCTCATCCTCGCAATACTATAAACTGCTTCCACCTGCACCTTGAGTTTTATAGGTATTTTGATTGCAATCCTGTGAGTTTAGGTATCATACAATGGTCAACGACCTAAATTCTCAGCAAATAAATCAATTTCTTTAACTAGCCAACTTTTTTTCCCCCTCCTGGCAATAGGTGCCTGCTGGCTCAGTCAAACAATTATTGCTTTTAGCAATTCTGCTTTAAAATGGTTTTATTCAAATGGTTCTGCCTCTTATTCCAAAGACCAACAGATAATAAAGCAAAGCTGTTACTCGTTGCTACAAAACTAATTTTAACCTCAAGCAAATCAGGAATTACACATGCATCTTCTGAACTGTTTAAAGATGTTACGTTCATTTCTTTTATGACTGATTTAATAAACTCTGCCTGCATAATAAATATTCCTGCTATAGTCACAGGGCTTTTTTCTCTTCTTGAGAAGGAAAAGCCCATGCTGGTGGTTGATATGAGGTATAATAGGAAAAGAATTAAGCACAGCCAAGTAATTTTTGCAATGTTGGACATTTTGTTATTAAACATCATATTCACTATTACTCGGATTCTTTGCAGTAACAGCAATGCCACCCCCAGCAGAGAATGCCATATTCCTTTAAGAAAGGGTGAACAATAACAATGAAAACAACATGATACATCTAAGAAAAAAAGGAAAAAAATTACTACACCTTTAGCAGGTTAAAAAAGCTATACTATTAAAAAAAAACAAAACCCTAACCCTAGCAGATACTAAAGAAGCATTTTGCTATCTGCTTCTTATATATGTCCCTTTATCTTCTGAAATTAGAAAACATGTGCCGAAACTGTTAATATTTTCATTTGCTGCCATACAGAAAATAACACTGATGACAATTTTAGAGAAAGAAGGAAAACTATAGACTTCATCTTCTGACACCATTTTACTTAATCAAACTGCAATCTCAGTAACGAGCTCTCTCCTACCAAAGGTTTGGTACGTACCTCATCCAGGGGTGTTCTCAATGGAGATTTGCAGACGTCTTTGAGACAAAAAGATTCCCATTTAAAATAAGCCCATCTGGTTACTCAAAATTATTTCTCAACAAATGAAGATTTGACATGACAAACGCTGCGTGAAGTTTAAAAGGCTCACTCTTTTTCAGCTCTTTACCCCCCAGACTTCCGAATTTCAGACAAAAACAAACCAACCAACCAACCAAGAAACCCTACCGGGATATTCTGAGGATGCTGGACGACTAAGTGACATTTTTTAAGGGAACATCGTTGCGCACAAAATTGCGAACCGCCTTTTATTTCGGTTACAGCCTCAAAGGCAGAGTTTGGAGAGGAAAAGTGCACAGGAAAGCCGGGCTGAATGCCACCCGCTGTAAATCACCAGTGGGTCAGGACGAGAGGAGAAACCTCCGATGTCAGATAAGGTCCTGTGGGAGCCCGGGAGGCTGCCAGCTCCGCGCACAGAAGAATAGACGCGTGTTAACCATAACGCCACCAGCCGCCCGCACCCCCGCCCGCTGCCGGGCTCCCCTCGCCGCCGGGTCCCCCCTCCTCCGGCCGGGCTCGCGAAGCCAAACTGCGCTCCTCGGACCATCGGCTTTTCCCGGGCGGCCCCGGGGCTACCTCCAACTCGCCCCAGCCGCCCGGGGCGGCGGCGCGGGGCCGTGCGCGGGGCAGAGGCGAGACCCGCGCGGTCCCCGGCCCCCGCCGCAGCGTGGGTCGCGATCGCCGCGGGACGCGGCGGCGGATCACGGGGAGGATGCTCCGCAGGCAGCCGCCTCCCCTCCGCCCGTTCCGCCGTCGGGGCAGGCGCTGTCATTCCCCGAAACCCCCCCTCCCACCCACGCCGCCAACAAACTTTGAGGGGGACGACGGGTCCCTGGTCCCCGACCGGGGGGCACCCGCCGCCCTCCTCGGCCCCCCCGCTCCCCTCCGCCCCGCGCCGTCCTTACCCTCCGCACGGCACCGGTCGCGTTCCCCGCCTGCTCCGGCCGCGCCGACCCCCAGCAGGGAGCGGGAGCGCCGCCCCACCCGGGCACCCCAGCACTGGGGAGCGCCGAGGAGGCGGTGCCGGTAAGGGGAAGGAGGAGGTGGGAGACTTCTCCCCCCGGCTGCCTCCCCTTCTTCGCTTCCCTCCCCTCGGCGCCTCCTCTCCGACCACCGCCGCCCTCGCTCGCCCGGGTCAGGCGGCGCGCGGGGCTCCGCCGCCCTGCCGCCACCGCCGCCGCTCCATGTGCCGCCCGCCCGCCCCCTCCTCCGCCGCCTCCGCCCGCCGCCGCCTCGGCGCGGGGAGGCAGCGCGGGAGCCGCCGGGCGCCCGGCGCGGCTCCGGCACACGCCGCCGCTGCGTCCCCCCCGCCTTCCGCCCCGCTCCGGTCCCATTTATGAAGCCCGGCGCCCATCACGTGTCAGTGTGTGCCTTTTGTCCCGGCCCTGGCAGCACCGGGGCGGACAGGCGGCGCTGGCCAAACTTCGCCCCGGGGGAGGGACACGGGAACACCGGGGGACACCGCGGGGGCGGGCGGCGGGTCCGTTCCCGGCCGTGGGCGCTGCCCGGCCGTGAGCCCCGTCGTGCCGCGCTCCGCCGCCGCGCCCCCCGGCCGGGCGCGGGGAAGCGGGGCCGGGGGAGGCGGTGCGCGGGCCCCCAGCCAATGTGGAAGGCAGCGCCTCCTCCGGCCCGGGGGGGCGGACAGCGCATCCCCTCCACGGGGACCCGGCCCGGCCACCCGCCGGCGCTGCGGGGACAGCGGGCACCGGCTCCGCTCTCGCCCCGGCGTCGCGGGGTTGGCGCACGCAGTGGGCTTCAGAGGTTGGCGGCTCTGGATGCCCTCGTGGGGCGTCCTTTCCCCGTCCCGGTATTTCCTGTGGAACACCAGGGTTTTGACATAGTTTATTTTCCTTTTTCTCACTACCCCTGAGTTCCGCCTTCGGTGTTTCGGGGCTTACACGACAGCCGTCATGGCAGCCCTCAGGTGTGCTGGGGGTTCCCTCATCTCCGAGGGGCGACATGGCTCCAGAGGTGGACCGGCAATGGGCATAAGTTGAAAGCTGAGCTTTATTCAACAGCCAGTTCCTAAACACTGTAATATCCAGCTGGCTTTGATCGTGTGTTTTTGCCTCTGCAGTGTCATACATATGTATTTGTCTTCACACGAATTAATACAGAAACATAATAAATATTTATCATTTGACATAGTGTCTAAAGACATTAACTGGTCCATCTACCGTTTACCTGAACTGGTACATCCACCCATGGAGGAGGAATATGTAATTTTCCTTAAATTTCCTTAATTTAAGTTTATCAGGTTAAAAAAATCGCTCAGCTCTTCACAAGTGATGGATAAAGGTTTCGGGTGGCTGTATTTTTAGGGGCGTCCAACTCAAGATGTGCCTGCCATCTGGCAGTAACTCTTCCTCCTGAAGGCTTCTCAAGCTGGGTCCCCAAGATCTGAGGCAACCAAAATCTCCAGGCTGCACCCACCAAAGTGCATCTGCCGAGGAGCAGAGCCTCATTCTCACAATCCAATGTTTTCCCTGCATCGGGTCCCAGAGCAAGTCTGCAAGATCATAATTACTGCCTATAATTTTTCAGCCGCTGGCTCTTTCTGATGGTAATCATTAAATTAACAAGAAAGGAGATAATTTCAAATGGCACTCCCTGTGAGAAAAGTGGAAGGGGAAAAAAAAAAGGCCAACTCATTTGTGCCCAGCTTGAGTTTCGTATTAGTCCGTCTGTTTGGTCATTCGGAAGTGGTGGAATGTATAAAGAACTTTATTTAGGGCTGCATTGAATCAGATCAGATTTCTCTTTAGCTGTGCATTTCAGAAAGTATTGAGTTCTCAGAGGACTAAGACTTTTTCTTCAATTCTTTGAAAGAGTTGAGTACTTTTGCTTTCAATGTGAACCTACCAAGTTAAACTTCTCTTCTGTGTTTGCGGAGGGACACATCCCCTCTGCAAGGCACATCAAGTGGACATGGCCAGACCAAAATCGGCCCTCAGAGGGAATTTAAGGGCAAGTAACTGTTCATCCTACCTCCACATTCTTGCCTTGCTAAAGATTCCTATCCTGAACTGAGCTTTACTCCAGGCTCAGAATAATCCTTCTTTCCATCACTTCTAAACTTGGATGGTAGAGAAGAACACTGCAGGGTTGAACATATAGCCATGCCCACATACTGGGGGTTTTTCCTCCCCTACAGTCCCGCACAGTTGCCACTGCCAGTTCAGCCTACAAGTGTAGCAGTTCCACAGGAGACAAGCCATATGGGTAGCCAGAGGTGATTCAAGCAGCAGGTTTTCAGCCTTCATAAACATTGGGCACCCTGTGACCCCTTATGCCTTGCACGCCCCAGCCCCTCTTACAGGATCCCGCTTGCAATTTAGCAATTTTGCAAAGGGAAGGTTGTTGCAATCCTGTGAGACCTGTTCCCAGTGGAGCTGGTTGGAAAACCTTTGAAAGAATGGCTTTCCACTGGAAAATGCAACCTTGTCAAAATCAAAATGCTTTGCAAACTTGTGTCAGTTGCACTGAAAATGTCATTTAAAAAAGAGTAAGTGGTGGAGGGATGTTCCAACAGTGCGGGAATGTCTTGTTGTGACATTTCCAAGCTAAATGTTTCAATTTCTTCCTTCAAAATTAGTTTTGGTTTCAAAATATTTCCTTTTATATTATATATTGCAAAATAATACAAAAATTGGAAAAGCTGAGTCACTTATTACCATCAATCTGCAATTAATGTTCCCCACAGCTTTCTTGAGGTGAGAATTTTGCTATTCTGATTTGGAGCAAAATTTTAAACTGCAAACACCTAGTGAAACTAGAATATCTGAATTTTGCTGGCCTCTCAACCACATGATGGAATTCTTGAACAGACCATAACTGCCTTTTAAAGTGCATGATTGACCACCCCAGGTACTATTTTCTCCTGATTTGGGCTGTGATAAAGTCAATTTTCTTCCTAGTAGCTGGTACACTGCTGTGTTTTGGATTTAGTATGAGAATCGTGTTGATAAGACACTGATGTTTTAGTTGTTTCTATGTGGTGTTTACACTAAGTCAAGGACTTTTTGGCTTCTCACCTGTGTGTAGACGAAGGGCAAAAGAAGCTGGGAGGACATGGAGCCAGGACAGCTGACCTGAACTGGCCAAAGGGATAGTCCATACTCTATGATGTCCTGCTCATTTTATAAACTGGGGGGAAAGCTGCCTGGGGGTTACTGCTCAGGGATTGGCTGGCCATCAGTCAGCAGGTGGTGAGCAATTGCATTGTGTACCACTGGTTTGGTATATTCTAATTATATTGTTACTATTACTGCTGTTATTATTATGCATCACTTGTTTTGTAAATCCATTTTTTCCTCCTTCCTTTTCTGTCCTATTAAACTGTTTGTGTCTCAACCCATGAATTTTGCTTTTTTTTTCCCTAACCCTCTTCCCCATCCCTCTTGGGGGCAGGGAGTAAGTGAGCAGCTGTGTGGTGCTTAGTTGCTGGCTGGGGTTAAACCACGACATATTGCAACTGGGATTTCCTTCAGTTCTTATTTCAGGAAGAAGAGGCAAGAGGGTAACAGATGAGATAATCCAGCTGATCCTATGCTCTTTCTAAATCACAAATTCTTGCCTTCTCAGTCAGATATTTTTTCCAAATACTTTTATTTTGTATTTTTATGAAAAATTAACTTTACCACATCAGGAATGTTGTCCTTCATCCATTAAGTATTTTAGTTTTTTATTTAGGTTGATCCGAGGTGCCTAATGAGGACCTTGATGATTTACTTGGAAAAATCTGTACAACAGTCAGGTTAAATGCTTTGGTTACCTCAGAAGGATCACTTGCTTACTAGTTTTACAGACCCTGGAGCACCATGACTGCTTTCAGGATTTCTCCATCATTTCTTGTCAAGAGTGTTGCCTTCTGCTGCCTCATATAAACTCAGAGGTCTTGCTCACTTTTATCTCTTCATCCATAGGTAGAGCCAATTATCAAACAAGACATAAATGATGCACTTGGAAGTGTGCACATGGAAGAAGCCAGTACACTGGTTTCTAACACCTATCCAGTGTCCTGGCAAATTGATTTTCACAAAGTTTATGTGGCAGTTTCTTAAATCATTTTCAAATGAGAGAGAAGATTTGTTCTTATGTCTAGTTCATAATTTAAAAGACTGTCTTGTTATCTCAAGGGCTCATCTTTATCTATCCATTTTAAGGGACTTTGCTGCTATGATAGCAAGGAGCACCATGGGTGCACAAAATCCTTTCCACCACTTCACAGGCATACAGTCTCTGGAGAAAACTGAGGAGGGTCTTTACTGTAAGTACAATTCTGCCCCTGCACACCTTGAGGACCACAATAGAAATTCTTTCGGACAAGGAGAATGAAGGATTGAAAAACAAGACCTTAAACCTTGACCATTTCCTGTGGTAGCCTTCTCTTCCTAAACCACAGAGCCTGAGGAACCACCAAGTTCAGGTGCTGCTGCAGCACAAACAAGAATTCTTAAAGCAACATGATTTTTCAGCTTTTCTACATTTTGTCTGCAAGCTGTTAAACAAGCAAGGTCAGTTTGGGACCCACCAAGTCCTGATTCTGCTCCTTAACTTATTATGTGATGTTGGCCCCTTTTTTTCTGTACTGTTGAAGACCTGCAGTTTTCACTGAGTTCAGGAAGAGCAACATGAGCTCGGCCCCTGGGGACGTACTGCTGTTTGTCTTTCTGTGCAGTTGCTCCCCCACTATAAAAAGAGGATAATAATATCTTTTTTCTTCCTTCACTCTCAGCCTTTTCTGTTTAAACTATAAGGTCATTGAAGTGAGAACTGCCTCTTACTAGTGTTTTGCGAGCACCTATCACAACAAAGTCATAATCCTGTCTGTGACCTGCAGGCACTAACACATTGCAAATAATAACAATAAAAACCCAATCAGAAATTTCATTGTCCAGGAGCAGCTTTACTGCCATTCAGCAAATAAAAAAAAAACCAGCCCAGGAAATGACAGAACCCATGAAAGTGAGTGGGTTACCCGGGGCCTTTGCTAATTGTCCATCTCCATATTTAGTCAAATATTGGTCTTTTCTGAAAGGGTTGAGCTGCCAGGGGACAGTCGCTGTTTGTGTCACTGATGAGGCATGGCATTGTCCTAGTTATGGGCTGTCCCCACAGCACACTTCAGCCTGTTGCTTGGGTAGTACAGTAGCCCTTCTCCTTCCCCACATCTGACCTTGGCTTTTTGACTTTGCCAGCTGCTGAGAGTGAGAGATGTGCTGTTGGGTTTTGTAAAGGTGTCCACCAGCTAGGAACAGACCGAGACCACCACCTCATTTCATACAAAGGACCTACAAATAGCTCACAGATAGTAATGACTTTGTGTCACTACTGCCCTGAACCAAATTAAAACCAGTGATGCAGGCATTCAAGTCTCTCTATCCCATCATTAACTATCCCCTGAAGCTATCCAGTTCCCCAAATATTTTTCTTTTCAGCTTTTTGCTTTGTCCTTTTAAATTAGAGTTGAGCAACAATGAACCAATTTGGCTGCCGATCTATGTAATTTAGTTATGAACTCAATGAATTAAGGAAAGAAACACGTAACACAGTTAAGAATGCCTGTTCTAAAAAAATTCTCAGTTTACTGCTGACGGGTGTTGGTAGCCATACCAGTCAGAATGCAGTTGAGCTTAATCTTCTGCTCTATTGATACTTTGTGATGTTTTGCCTTTTCTGTTGAGACTGGCACTGCAAGGTACTAACAAGGTTTTTTCTTTTGCTCTGATGGCAGTTATACTGTGCTGTGTCACACTCCTTCCACCAACTCCTGACAAAGATGACAGAAAAGAAGAGCCAGAAGATTGGCGAGCACTTGCTAGGAGAAACCTCTGTTTTAAAACAGAGGCTTTCCCAGATTCAGAGGTGGGGAATTGCTGATCTAACATCTGTTGCTTATCACATGCTTGCCGATGCCTGGGGAAGGAGCCTTAGAAATGTTCCTTTGGGCTGAAGTCCACTGACCTCTCCTCCTTCCTTTTTGACTCTCTGTGATGCTCAAGTCTCAGCTCTGGCACACTGGACAGAAGCTGCTGTGCTGAGTGTGAAGCCAAGGCACGGTGCTCCCACTTGGAGCAGCACCTTTTGGCTCCAGCGGCTCTAATTGGCTCTGTGCTTTGAACTATTCGGCACCTCGTGCTCTGCTCAGTGTGGCTTGGTATTGTTCTTCATTGCAGGTATCCAGAGCAAATGGCAGAAATCTCATGAGCATTTTAAAGATCATTATTTTGGAGCTGCAGCATTTGAACATTTACCTAGAGCTGCAGTGTTTGAATCTGTGGCTGCAGCTCTAGGTAAATGTTCATGAACTGCTCCACTGATGGTGCATAGAGCTTCAAGTGCCTTCTGTGGCATTTTTGCACGTTCCTTCAGTACTAAAAGCTTGCTGAGATATTTGAGTTTATTTTCACTCCACTATCTGAAAATTACAAAATGCTGATAACAGGTGGAAAAAAGAGGTTGTGAGGAGGAGAGTGAATATACTGTGTTAGAGAGGATGGGCTTCTTTGACTTTGGGGATGCTGCTTTCGAAGCTTTGCATTGTATTTTTCTAACACAAAGGAAATCACTGCTCTACTCCTAAGTGATCTTTCATCCAGAGAAACACCCTTGTTAGTGGGGTTTTTAATCTTCTCACCTTTTTTCATTAAATCATATTCTTTATGGTTCCAGTTCACCTGCACGTTATGAGCTGACTGAAAATCATTTTCCTTTGTTAATGTTTTTTCATCATTGAGCAGTAATATATATAATAGAGCAGTAATGAGGACACAAATCATCTTTTCATTATAAATATGCACAGAAAAGTATAAAAAAGGGTGTTCCGAAAACAAATAAATAAACAAAACAGTGTGGTGAAGGGAAGGAATTGGGGAAAACAAGATGACAAAGCTTTTTCCTGATGCTCTACCTTTGCTAGTGTACAAGCATCAAAGTCAGGAAAGTCTCCAAGTGATGTTGGGTGCTCTGAATTCTGCATTTAATGGAAATAGACATAGGATTGTATCTGCAACTTCTGTGTGATGCAAATCAATATAATTCGTCAGTATGGCAAAAGAAAACAACAAATAAACAAACAAAACCCAACTAAAAGCACAGCCTAAGATGACTCTAAAATAGATTGGTTCTTTCATGGAAATATACAGATTTGTTTTCTCTCTTGACTTTTGTTCACATTTTCCTTGTTCCTGCTAGATACGAAAACAACCCATTATGTCATTTTTTTAAATAGGGACAGTATATATCAGTCTGTGTGGCATAGATGTTCAGTTCCAGCAATGAGAAACAATTACGAGTTTGGATGAGAGCTGCACATTTTCTAGCTCAAGTTTGTTTGAGATGTAGCTGTGCGGAGAAGGCACTTTTTCTGTGTGTGTGTTTGTACGGCACTTAATAAAATGAGGCCATTATTGGAGGGTGAGGGAGAGAGCTCAGTTGCTATTGTAATGACTGTAAACCTCAGCTAGGATAAAATGCACTCATCATCTACTTCCTCATCCCTCCCCACAGGTTGCAGAGGATTGTGGTGGAGCTCTTCCCTGTTGCTCACACTCTGCTCAGTGCACAGGTGCAGCTGTACTTAGGGGTCTCCCTCCCTCCCCAGGCTGCGTCTTCCCATCTGTTTGTCCTGCACAGGGAAGCATAGTAAGTCTGGAGAACCCACTTCACCCCTGTTTCAGCAGAAACATGCAGTCACTCCAAAAGAGAAAGAAATACAAACTTCTTTTTCTTCTTACAGTGCCAGTCCTCAGGCTGTATCATAGTCTGGTCCTCAAGAGACAGTCTGGCTATTTCTTTTGCCTCTGCCAGCTTTTCTATGCCTTTTCCACAAATACTACAATTATTGTGGCTACATTTGTTCATATGGTCAAAGATTGCTAATGCTATCCCTTCCTGCCCCACAAATTCATTGTAGTGTATGTATTCAGCATAAAATGTATAGTTGCATGTTTATTTTTACTAATGAAGCACTTTGGTCACAGAAAGGCTGCCAGCTCAGGTTTTGTTACTTCAGAATATTCACCTGAAATCTTGTGGAACCTGTATGACACAGAGGTCACTAGCACTTTGAGCTCTGTGAAGCAGGGAGAGGTGCATGTGTGTGCTTTACAAGTGCTTGTTTAAACAACAAAACCCAAATTACAAAGCTCAAGCCCATTCAACATTGTCTCTACAAGGGGGGACTGAACACCATTAACTGTTCACAGCCCTACAGTGTTCCTGGATGCACTGGAAAATAAATTCACATAAATGGCAGCGAGATTGGACAACAAAAACACAAATCAGCCAAGGATCACCTTGCAGGATCAACTCAAGGAATGAAATGGGACAAAGAGCTGGTGGGACGGGGCTTCTTCTAAGGAAACCTTTCTGTAATTGTGTTTTGGCACCACCCATCTTGCAGCCCTGTTGAGAATAGTTAAATTTTCTCACATCATTTTGAGGTTGAGAAGGGGGGTTTGAGGAATGTTCCTGCCACAGGTTGTGTCCCTGTAGCCATCTCAGAAATCCGACGTGTGTGTAAGACAGGTTCATTTTCCATCCTGGAATGGGTTTCTATGCTGTGTAATGATTCTCTGGCTGCTTTTTAAGGCATGTGTTTTTGATTGTGCTTATGAGGTGATTGCTGAAGAAGTAGTACATCAAAGCACAAAAATAGGAATATTACCTGCCTCTTAATGTCTGCCTCTTTGCTCCAGTGTGCTTCAGGTGCCAGGACAGATAAAGCAGCACATACCTGGAACAAAGATGAACCAGCAATCATTTTAAACTCTCTGAACGAGAGCAGGTTTACATTAAATTTTTGGGAAGAAATTCTTCATTGTAAGGGCAGTAAGTCACTGGCGCAGGTTGCCTAAAGAAGCTGTGGATGATCCCCATCCCTGGAAGTGTGCCAAGATTAGATTGAATGGGGCTTTGAGCAACCGGGTCTAGTGGGAGGTCTCCCTGTCCATGGTGGAGGGGTTGGAACTAGAAGGTCCTTTTCAATCCAAACCATCCTATACATTCACATTATGAAGAAAACACTTTAAAAATTAAGGAACAGGCAGTATGTTTTATCACAAGGGTAATCAGCATCATGATGTGTCCCTAAGAGAACTCTGTCTTGGAAGTATCCTCTGTGGTTGGCTAGGGAAAGCTGACTTCTGAACTCCAACCTAGGGAGGAGATTTAGAAATGAAATGTGGTTTTGTCATAACGGCTGAATATTTGAATTCACAGTTCATATTGCAAAATATTAGAAAACAACAGTGTCATTTAAGGACTAAGATATGGACTAAACTATTTTATTTTCTGTGATCCAATTCCCCGTTCCTTTTTCTGAGGCTTGAGCTTTTCTTCTGCTGGTCTGTATTGGCTCCAGCTCAAAGAGTCAGATAACTGACTGAGTCAATAACAGAGCTTTTAGCACCAGCACCAGGAGCCATCTTGGATAAACAGAATCATGGATAAATTCTTCAATTTCTCCACTTCCTTCAGCCATTTATAAAAGCTATTTTTATTAAAACCTTCTTGGGTGCTTCTCCTGCTGCAGCTGGGAGAACATGTGATGAGCATTTTCTATTAAACCATAGACAAAAGAGTCAGAAGTGCTTTGTTTACTTCAGAGTTGGCTTTCCTTTGTTTCTGCAATGTTTGTTTCCTTTAGGGTGACCAAGAATACTAGAATGCGACAGAAAAGCCCTGATAGATGCTGCAGCAGCAGAATTTCTCTGTTCAGATGGTATTTTCAGATGAAAAGGTGCGAGACATATTTAGCTTGTTTGTCAGGAAATTGTTTATTGGTTAACTCATTTTTAGAGCAACAGAGAGAAACCATCTATTTTAGCCCATTACATTGTTTAGGAGGCTGTCCTGCAGGACCACAGTTAGCTATTGCACTGAGTAAGAAATGAAATAGTGTGGCAAGGTGTACTACGCTGTCACCACAAACTAGGGGTGTCTTCTCTCATTAGCAGTGGTACATTTGTGGTTAAGTTATTCACAACTGGAGAGTGACAAAAGACATAAAGCTTTCTCACCTATTCACATTGTCTAAACTGTGAGAGAGTTTTGCCTGCACGCTTGCTAAGTCAGTTTTCTGCTGATTTCAGAGTAATTGGATGACCTTAAAAAAGGAATTTCTGTAGCAAGGGTTGCAGAATCAAATTCTGTTGTGCCTGATTTTTGTCCTATATGCAAGTCTGTGTAACTGTGCCTTCTGTTTGCTTTGTACTGTCCCCCCCCAACACACACACTTTCACCCCTTTGGAATGGGTATTACTATGGAAACAATTGTGTCCTTGCTATTGTTAAGGGCAGCTGAGTGACATCCAGAAATCCCATATACCCACAGAAAATTGTAATAGTAAATCATCTGACCAGCTATTCTTAGCCATTCTTTTCCTCATGTAAGAGAAGGATGATATATAAAGGGAGATTATATGAAGGAGCTTTTTTTTTGCTCTTAGGAATTTATGACCGCTCAGCTGAAGCATAAGAGTAAAGGTAAAAAACCCAAGGCATTTCATGAGTAGCAGAATTAATGAAGCCTAGTTCCCTATGGATCTGTAGCCTGTGGTTGGATTCTCTGATGACTAATATAATGCTAGCCATCTGATCACATCTTTTCTTTTAGCAGTGACATTCGGAATGCCTTTGTGCCATGTGGATCCTCAGGTATCTAATAACAATTGAGTTCAAATTGCAGCTTTTTGTCAATGAGGGTACTGATAATGGTCTCTCTCATCTGCCCACAAAATGGTTTTCATCAAACTTGTAGAAATCTATAGGAGATTGCTGTACTCCATCATACTTGCTTGAAACAAACTATCAGGTTCAGAGAGTATCAGTGGGGAACAAATAGACATGAAGACATTGAATATGTGATCTTGTGAACCTCTTTTTCTTGGGGAATCAGCCTAAAATTTTGCCAGGTTATTCAGTCTAGCGGTTGAGTAATCCTTCTCTGCTTCCCAAGAGACGACATAAAGATTTTCCAGTCTTTTTTAACAAATGGTTAAAAAGGGCAAAGTTGGAGCAAGGGAAATTCACATGAAATATTAGGAGATTTTTTTTTTCACAGTGAAGATGGTGAAGCTGTGGAATAGGCTTTGCAGAGAGCATGTAGATACTCCAAAGTTGCCCAGGGAAAGCCTGAAGCTACCTTCTGTAACATCTGCTTTTAGTGGTGACTGAACCAAATGACCTTCAGAGATCCATTCCTATCTAGGGTTTCTGTGCTTCTGTATTACTTATTACTTCAGATTTCTCTTCTGTAGGCCTTTGTTCCCCAGGAAGAACCACAGTCAAGGTCAAATGCTCCAGGAACATGATGTTTTGATAAGCATATGCATGCATAAATGTGTGCTGGCGAGGGCAAACCCTCCATAGAAAGGTTCAGATTTTTACTGTCTGAGACAAACTAGAGCTTTTCTGTTGAGTCTTCAGTATTTTCTGAATATTGGTTTTCTCACTGTTTTATTTAAACTGTGTGTAAAGTCACTTTGTATTGGATAAAAAAGCCCTCCTTTTGATATCTCCCTCTCTGATAAACTGAAGAGTGCAATGCAGAATGACCACTGGAGCAACGTCTCTTGCAGAAAACAGTTACTGCTTTTATTGCATAATTTTGGATAATATGCTCTGGAAAACTTGGCTGAAGTGGGAGAAAAAAAGAGAAGTCTTATTTTTATGAAACACAATATTTTAGAGTGTGATTACCTGTCCCAAGTGTAATCAGTCTGTCCATTGAGTTGGCAGTGTTCAGAGGCAGATGAAAGTCTCTTCGGATCTGAAGATTGCAAATGTTGCAGAGCCCTATATTTGGAATATCTGGACACAGGAACTTAAAGTATACAAAAAACCATCATAAATTTATTTTTTCTCCTTACTTTTTTTTCTTTCCATTGACAGTAGTGCAGTGGGAGATGGTGAAATAGTACATTTGTAACGAGTCACAAGGCCAAAACCAAAATGGTTCTGCTCACCCTGTGATAGCACCCAGGGGCCAGTGGCAGGATTGGAGAGAGCACACTGGAAAGCAACAACCCTTGTAATACAGGGTTTAGGAGCTCAGTCCAAAGGCAACAGGTGGATACAACAAACAGCCAGAGGCAGCTCAAGGTATCAATGGGGCGATTATGAACAGCATGGCGAGCAGCTGTCACAGCACACCAGCTGCCTCGCCACCCGACAGCTCATACTGAAGAAAGACAAGAAAGAAAACAAGCCACTAATAACTGATCCCCCTCCCTGAGCCTCACTGGCAAAGACGAGTCTAACTGGAGGTGCTGCATCATTGTTTTTTGGTTACTCACGTCCTTTTTCACCCCTACCCACATGCTGGTGGATGCTGTACCCTCATTTGCCTGTCATCTCTTCTATTTGGAGGCTAGGCTGTTACACATGAGGAGTGTGAAGCAAAACTTTCCTTACCTCATCAGAAGGAAGGGGAGATTTTAGATATTGGGAGATGGGGGAAGGAACACAACACATTAAGAGCAGAAATAGGGAAGTAATTTACTTCTGTAGCACAGCCTGAATCTATGTGAGCATTTGCAGAGGTGAGGTTGGTAAGGATCTTGGGGGCCTGAGAGGGAAGGAAGAGGGAAGAGTGGAGTACCTTTTTTAGTGTACTGAGACACTGCTGTGCACCAGAACAGGAAGTGACTGGTCTGGTTCCTCAGTACAGGCTAAGTGTACATCTATCCCTTAGGGTCATCACAGCAGCAAACTTGCTCATCACTGTGGTGTTCTTCATAATCACACACTGGGAGTGGTGGCCACCCGCATATTAAGAGACCTAAATGTAACTGAGTACTTGTAGGTGTTGTGTGTGGGTTGTCTGGCCTCCCATGGTGGCCTGTGAACAGGTTTGTAAGTTGGAGCTAATTGAAATACTGTGAAAATTGCACTGACTGCACTGACTGCCTCTGTGCTGAGTTACCTTGGGGCTTGGACGCCTGTGGTTAACACCTAAACACCTGCATGTACACACCAAAGTTGTAGTGAGACTCTAGAAAACAACAGATAGAAGTCATAGCAATTACTGCAAGGACACAGCTGTTAATTGAGAAACAACTTGAATTAGTACATGTAGAGCTCTGTGCCTCTGCAATAAATCAACTTCCAGTACCTGAGCTAATGTGCTTAAACCTGTGTGATATCCTCATGCTGCATTGATGCTTGCAATGCAGTGCACTTGAAGGGTGGTGGTCCTTAGGCCAATGTTTCATGTTGAGCATTCTCTGGAATCGTGATATTACTGCACTTTGCAAGAGGTAACCTTTTGAGTTTTTAGCTGGTGATGAAACTATCAAACACGTAAGACAACATTCAACCCAAAATGTCCTGTATTTTTCCTGCAGTTTGTCTTCAGGAGATGGAAGCAAAGCAAGAAAACAAAACAAAACAAAAAGAAAAAAAAAGAAAAAAAAAGAAAAAGTGCCAAATTAATAACATTGACAATCACTGACCAGCACTGCTACTAGCATGGAAGGTGTCCCTTGCAGGAGGCAGCTGAGGGCCACCAGCTTTAAGATTAGCTTCAAGCTTACAATAACTTCAAAAGTATATGCAAAAAGACAGAAGGTGAGTATTTGGTGATGCTGGAGCAGAGGTTAGTTCAGAACATGAAAGATGGGGGAATATAGAAATGTAGTTTTTTAATGTTGGGGTTTTTAATAAGACTTATGGTCCTTATGCTTGTTGTTGTTGTTGTTGTTGTTGTTGATGTTGTTGTGACAGCAATAAGGTAGCAAATCCTCCCACACTGGCTGTAGCTGAATGAAGGACAAGCCTACCCCTGCAAAAGGAGTGTAATGTGATTTGCCCGCACTAATTTTTTTATTGGATCCAAAGGCAATACAGTGCATCAATAAAGCACGGAACCAGAATAGTGCACATGGACTTTATTAGGCACAGTGGTGCATAGAGGGGGGTACTTCATGTTTTTGACCCCAGCAAGTGTCTTTGCTGTGTAGGAAGAACTTCAAGTATCTTCATCATTGATTTTGAAGGAGTTTCTGCTGTGAGGTCCAATGTAGACATAGTCAAAACTCTTACATGTGAATAATAATTAACACGTGGCACACATACTGACCAGCAGCAATATATCATGTTTTCTTTTTCTTGATGTATCTCAAAGTATATACCCAACACACATTCAATCTCACAGAGACAAGCGTAAGTGTGGTTTCAGAAGAGGCAAAAGGAGGGACTGCAGGCTATAAGGGCATTTGCAAATGAGTTGCAAATGTCAGCCGGGCCTTATTTGCATTAACTAATTTTCAAATCAGGAATAAATGGGTTTTGATTGGCTAAATTAAAAGATTTAGGAAAAGAATATGAGAAAGGAGAAGCATTTGAAAAATGTAATTGCACACTATAAAATCCGTGAACATTACTTAAGGATTTACAAATCAGCCTTGAATTACTGGTTAGTGGAGACAAGCATTTTGAATTGTTTTGCTGAAACCCTCGCAGAGCTTGAAATTAATTTAAGAAGGATAGAGGTGGTCTCAAAAATGATGTTAGAAATGCACGCTCATATTCCAGTTTGCAAGGAGCCTTTTAAAAGTAATTCCCTGTCCTTGTTATTATTTGAAGTAGAGGAGACAGAAGGTAATTTTTCTTGGAATCCAGGTAGGTTAAACTACAAGCAGAATTTTTACAATTTGAAGGTCAGACCCTCAAAATGCCAGTCTTAACAACTGAACTCTTACCAAAATTCCTGCCACCCTCTGAAGGACCTTTGGCTAATGGAAAAAAACTCAACAAACTGAGGAATTTCTGGTTTGTAGTTAAAGGTCCAAATTAACTTCTAATTGTCTGAAAGAGACACAGTCTCAAAAATTATACTCTCTTGTCAAGTGGTGGGGTTTTGTTTTACTTTGAAACACAGGCTCTTTGTAATAAATTCATAGCTTTTCTTTGGCTGTTTCCTCTGTTTTCCTTTTGTACATATCACATTGAAATCTTCCTCCTTGTAACTGGATGTAATCCCAGTCCCAGTTCATAATAGTGGTGGACACGGGTGGTGAGCAGTTTTCCAGGGGGATTCATTGTCTGACTCATTTATAAGTGGGCTGAATAAAACAGTCAAAAGTGTACAGAGGGAGAGGGAACAATTCCACAGTGCTGAGGGTTGGGTTGGATGACCAAAAGGGTATTTTCTATCTTGGATTTCTATGCTGATCATGGAAGCACACAGTCTAATGAGCCAGATATTCAAACATCTTTGAGCAAAGCATTTTGGAGAGGAAGAATGTGCATTGGATGCTCAACTTGATGCATCTGAAAGAAAATCAATAGTTTTCCGAAGGCCATAATAGGACAGAAATAGTGCTGGCAGTTCTGGATATTTCTCTGTGAAAATTTGTGCCATCCGTTATATAAGCAACCAAGTATTTTTTTGCATCAAAAGCTGTAGTGAGCAATTTTAGTTACTCTTCCCTTTAGATCTTAGTCTTGCTCTCTTTTTATGGATGATATTAGCATAGCGCACTCCAAAGTCTTTTTTTTTTAAAATCACATGATTTCCCACCTAGTGGCTTGCACTATTTCCTGTATTGCAGAATGTCAAACAAAGGACCTCCAGTACAGAAAATAATCATCATGTATGTATGGCAAACGAGGAACAACCTGTTTGATGACCCAGCTTCCTTTACCATATCTGACTTCATATAGCATTAAATATCCTGATTGAAGGAAGACCAATCTTGGGAAAAGTTCTGCCATATCTGCAGGCTGATGTGATATTCAGATGATAGTTCAGGAGCGGGTGTTTCAAAGCAGGATAACAAGGAAATGCTCCTTTGGGAACCATGTCCAGGATGTCAGGTGGGTACAGCTGGGGCTGGGTTTCAGCAGGGCTAGCTGAGTCATGGCACTGATCCCCTGGAATGTGATCTCACACATGCCAAGACACCTTGAGGAGAGGAGAGGAGAGGAGAGGAGAGGAGAGGAGAGGAGAGGAGAGGAGAGACCCCTCACCCATTGCCCCTATAAACTTTCCCTTAGTTCAGCAGCACTTTCTTCAGAGCCTCCTGTGCTGATGTAATGGGGTTGTAAGTGATGTAAGGGGCTACAAAACTGCCTGTGTACCTGCAGAGATGCTTCACCATGCTGTGTTATCCCACAGGGGTAGCAGGCAGGTGACAGACCAGCTCTGTAGCAGGTTCAGGTCTTGATGCCACAGAATGGTAGAGTTAAACCAACCAAAATTTCTCCAGAAGTATGTTTATTTAATGGAAAATAACTATTTGCTGAAATTGAAACATTGAAAGGACCTTATTGATGTCCATAAATTTCCATTATTAAAAAAAAGTTCTTAAAATTAGGCATTTTTCTAAAATTAAAATATTTTAGTAAGAGATTTCTGGTTTGAAATTATTTGATTGCCAGTTTTGTAAACTAGCTTTATTTCAAAATATTACATATTTTACATTATTAATAAGTTAGTGTGTTTTGATCACTTGTTTTGTACTCTCTACAATGCCAATTGCTAAATCAATTACCAAACCAATTATCTATTACAAATGACCACTTTGCTCTGTTACCAATGAAAAACCAAATATGAATTACCAAACCAATTAGAATACCAATTAAAAATTTCCATTGTAATTACCAGTCACTAGTAAGAATTACCCCAATGGCCATTTGGAACACCAATTACCAATTAAAATACCAATTACCAAAGCAAATATCAGTTACGGTAACCCTTACCAATTAGAATACCAAAGAATTATTGCATTACCATATCTGATATTGGTTATAATTAAAATAATTATTATGCTCTATTCATATATAAAAATTAAATTACAAAATTTAAAAAGTTCTCCAAATCAAAACAGAAGCAAAACCTTTCAGCTGGTTGCAATTATATTTCCTCACAGATATTGCAAGATGGGAGGTTTAAACCTGGGGGCCATTTATGCTAACAATGAACAAAAATGTTGGAACTCCCCGCAGAAGGGGTATTTGAGGTTACCATTTGTAACAGCCAGCTCCGTATCTGTTGGAAAGCCCACCTGCTCCTAGTGCTAAGGCCTCAGACCCTGGCTTTCCTAGTCCTGAATCCCAGGGGTAGGAGCCAGGGCTACTTGCCATGGGAGATCTGGACGGTTGGGTCACAGCTGTCACAGCTGTCACTCTGCCCATGCGTGACACAGAGGTGCGTGTCTTGTCCTCAGCATGAGCAACCCGCAGAGAAACACTCCCCCTCCTAGAGAAGCAGCTGCTGAAGGCACTGCTGCTCACTGCCCCTGCTTTCCTGCGCCTTTTCTGGCCTGCAGACCTGGGTTTGGCAGGTTCAGCTGGTTGGTGCCTTGTGTGCTTGAGCCCAGAAATCCTCAGTTCCAGGATAATTTTTTGGCCACTGTGATGTTAGCAAGGAGAGGCAATGCCCTCTCTTGTGCTGGTGGAGCAGCCTGACCAGGGGCAGGGGAGCTCAGGAGGCAAGCACGGGTAGGGATGGAGGAGCTGCAAGGCTGAGCCGAGCTGGTGCTCCCACACTTTGGTCGCACAGATGTGGAGTGCCAGGTGCATACATCAGAGTAATGAAATTCTTTCCCCTCACAGTGCCCAGCCATGACAGCAGTCTCACCTGTGGCCATCCCTGACCCTGGCCACTGTCTAGAAGAGCACTATTCAATCCACATCAAAACCTTTTCAGGGCTCCTACTAACTGCCTGACAGTGCCAAGAAAAACATTAAACTCCTTGTGCCAGTGCCCTGGGCCTCTTTCACTAGAGGAGGTATAAGCTATGTTAGTTTTTGTTTAAGCATGCTGTGAAGCTGCAGTTTAGCACTCCTGTTTCTAGGATGGGCTCAGGGACTTGATGCACAAAGATCTAAAACTGGTTGTTTATTTCATTTTCCCTTTCTGACCAGCCTCACATCCAGCAGCATCACTGCAGGGCTGCAGCAGCTCCTGCGTTTTTGTGGGGACAGATAAGCTGAGGGACTGCCACATCACACTACATGAATACATAACCTACTCCCCAAGCTATATGAGATCCCAGCAATACACAGACTATTGCTCATTACATAGAATCTGCAAGTCCATATGTTCAAAGGATGATGTGTGATACATATTCACTCTTGCAGTTACTTCATAATTACATGTGTTTGGCTAGCTGGGGCACATAAGTATTCCGAGGTGTCAGTCAGTGTGTTGGAGGCTTCTCTAAGAAATTCAAGGTATTGGGGTTTTATGTAGCCAAGATGCTCTCTTGGGATATTTGGTACAAAACATAAGCCTTGGCAGGAGGCTACTGGTGCCCCTGGCTCAGGGGGCTTCTTGGCAGGTGCCAATTACTGACAATTACAACCATCCATGGCAGAGCTTAGGAAATGACAGGCACGTCCATGTGTCCAGCTCGGGGATGCAGATACTAAAAAAATGTCTGAGTGTAATGTCCCTTTGCATGAGCACAAATCTCAGCAGGGTGTGTGTGGGAGGCAAGGAGTGGTGTGGGACGGAAGGGACCAATATGGTTACGGATTGCATTTGTGCCCTCTGTGTCCTTGGCTGTTCTGGAGAGTGTTAAGGTCCTTGGCAGTATTTTAGCACTCCTGGGGGGCAATATGGCATCTCCTCCAGACTCTGCCCCCAGCATCTCAGCAGAGGCCTTTAGTGCTTGGCACAGGCACGTTCTGGTGGTCTCTGCAGTGCTTGAACTAAGGGACTGCTCCAAGAAGAGGGCAAGGGACTTCTGAAGCCCTGTAGCCCCTCTGTAAAAAAAGTGGGGAAGGGCAGGAGCAGAGCAGACACCTTACCTCAAAATCTCACAATGTTTAGTAACTCCTGAGATGAAAGTATGTGAGAAGAGAAAGATTTATTTGGATTGGAAATGAATGTGTAGAAAGAAAAGAAGGGGAAGGGAAGAGAAGGGAAGGGAGGGGAAGGTGCGGGAAGGGAAGGGAAGGGAAGGGAAAGGAATTATCAATGTTCTACTGCAGTTCTGGCTTCCCAACAAGTACTTAATCTCTTTCCCAGATATTGTTTAATGAACCTTTATCTCTTTCCAAAACCAAAAGTGTTTCTTTTTCTTTTTTCATTTTCTCTTCCAAAATCTGAAGTGCTGGGACTCCTGCAGTTCAGCAGAACTTTGATTTTTGTGAGTTCTATTTGTGCTATTGCAAGTCAGCAAAGCATTTTTCTGTAAGCAGTTGACCAGGAAGAAATACACCATTACCTTTTGCTGCCTTAGTAACTTTCATCCAACACCAATGACTTACAGGCAATATTATCCACATCTTAATCATTAAAGATAGAGATTAATTGTCTGGTCCAATATCTCATTAAAAATTAAAATCTATCCCTATGCAGTATCTCTTCATCAGAGTTAAATCAGAGTAGACTTTTTCTGGTTTCTTCAAACTGAGGGATGAATGATCATATTTTATCTCTGCAGCATTACATCATGGTCACTTAAAATAAAGTTTTGCAGTGCTCTAGTATTTCCTCCCCAGTTTATGAAAAGATGGATTTGGGAACTACAGAGCAGCTGGCCAGCTCACCTAAGTGATTCCACAGGATTTTTGGTATCTCTTGGTCTGCTTCCACTCTCAGTTCTTTTAGAAATATTACGGAAGTGTAATGGATTCATGCTGCTAATGGATCCATTCTGGTCTGCTCATTGTTATTGTGTCTTCTTTCTCATATTTGCAACTACAGTGCTGCTTAAGTTCTTTCTGAGGTCTGTAATTTAGCATTTTTTTTAATTGGAGAACCAAAAAATATACACCTTGCTCATCTCTTATTTAGAGAAGCATGGGATTGCCCTCTAGATTGATACACTTTCAGATGAATTATCAGACTGAACAGAAAATATTTTGTTCTTGGGAGGACCATATACTCTGGGATAACCAGTTTACAACATAAGCATTTATTATACCGTAATGGCTTTGGGGCCAAAGTTTAATTCAGCTACTTCGTGAGACTTACTAAAACTGATTGGTAGTGGAACCTGATTACTGTGTTATGAATAGGGAAAGGTTCAATTCTGGAGAAGGATGTGAACAAATTCTGGTAACCCAGTACAGGAGTAAGAGCCTGTGGATGCCTCAAATCTTTAGCTACACCTAAATTTCTTACACCTATATTCTCTAGGATCTTTAAGTACCTGAGTACCTTACCACAGTTTAGCAACTCAGCCTTTATCACATGCTTAAACCCAGTGACATCCACAAACTGTGCATTTTCCAGATGCTTATTAGCACAAAGGGATAGAGGTAACAGGGTCGTATTGTGCTGGCAATGTGGTGAAGGCACTCACTCTAGCTGTGGCAAATCCAGGTTCAGTTCCCTCTCCTGCCTGAAGAAGTTCAAACCCGCGTTTTTCTGCCTTCCTGGGGATTACCCTGCTTTTGAATCTTGCCTAAAAAAGAGCCTCTCGCAGCAAGGATTTACACCCATATCCCCATGTTAGGAGAAAGTAAAATTTAATAAATTTCATATCTGGTTTTAAAGAATGACCAGTTTTAAGAGGAAAGAGTGGCAATTCAGAGAGGAGGGATTTTGCTTGGGATCTCTAGCATTCCAAGCACTTGTCATGAGGATACTGTGCAAGAGAGGAGGCAGGAAGAAGGCAATACCACAAATGGATTTTATTCAGAGGTGCAGGGAACTCGGCACCTTGTCTCCGGCTCTGGACTAGACCCCAGGAGCCAAGCACCTCAAAATTCACCATCAGGATTCATAAATCATCACCATCCCTAAGCCTTTGCCAATCTGTGGCAGAGCACACAACCTTTAAATCAGCACCCAGGTTCCTGCCAGTGCGAGGCTCTGGCTTGCAACAATCAGCAGAAGAGAAACCGTACATGGGCTCAGCTCTAGCACTGCCAGGAAGGGGGCCATCCCTTGCACTTGTCTCCCCTGCTCCTAATGCCTGGTTCTCCTCCTGGATAGCTAATTCTTCTTCCCCAGCTACCCAGGAAGGATTTAATAAGCTGAACCTGGAGCAGCTGCCAACGTGGTTTGAACCTGTGTTAGAATATGGGTCAGCAGAAAAGCATGATTACAGAAATGCTATTTAAGGCTTTTCACTAAAATACAAAGGCCATGTAAGAAAGAAAAGGAATCTGTGGGGTCAAGTTGAGAACTGTCTGTCCATCCATGAAATAAAAAAACCTGTCAGAGCGCAGCCGGTGTCAGGAGCCGACAGGGGAGGTGGCATGTGTGAGTGGTGTGTGTGTGGCCGGTCCTGTGTGTGTCTGAGCAGTTCCCGGGAGGTGACAAGAGCTGTCAGCACCTGTGAGCTCCTGCAGCACTTTGCAGGTTTGGGTGTGGGGTGCCTGGTGCTATAAACGCCCACTGATGGCAGCTGCAATTGAGGAACTGTGAAGTGTAGGAACGACTGTGCCACATATCCACCCCCTCATTTCACCACTACCCACCAAGCATCCTGCACCCAGACCTGTGGAGCACAGCAGGATCACAGGCAGGATCTCCAGGATGGGGCCCTGTATCAGCAGGCTGCTCCTTCCTCTGTCTGCCTTTGCCTTCGTGGATGACGGCCTTTAAGAACAAAAAATGCCGCTAATTTTGTACTGATTTTTTATGGGTACCCTGCCAAGGTCAACAGGCCTAAAATTTCACACGCATGTGCTACCCTAAAAACATTTAATTTGGTGTTTGTTCTTTTTTTCACATCTCTATTATCGAGGGAGAAAAGTAGCACTTTCCAAAAGGAGGGATGCAGCTGTATTAAAATCCCAGCTGGGTGAACTGCTCACAACAGATCCAGCAGATGCGGGTGTGCTGATGGCAGGGTTTTGCATGCCAGCTGTGCCCTCTCTTGCCTCTCCATGTCAGCTCTGTCACTGATAGCTGGCAAGGGATGCAGGCCATCAGGGTGCTGTGTGCAGAGTTCGAGACACTCATCTCCAGGCAAGTTTCTGCTGGCTCACATTGGGTGCCAGGGAGGAGAGGACGACCATACTGCCGATGCCTGTCAGCAGCATAACTGTGTTAACAGAAAACCCAGTCTGCTGAATTAACTCTTCAGCACCAGGCTGTTGAGCTGGGGTTTTTATCCTCCTGCAGCCTCAGTCTCTCTGCATCTTTCAGCCCAAAAGGGGATTCTTTCTCCTTAGCCCCAGCACACACTCAGAAAAACCCAGCAGGTTGAAGGAGGATCAAATTTTGGTCTTGTCAACCTTGCAAATGTTCCTTTAGCTTGTCACCACCCACACATGCTGCATGTACTCATACACATATGCAAATAAGCAAATGTGGTCATATGTGAGTGCATACACACAGAAGGACATACACTTGCACCTAGATAGGTTTTGTGTAGTAAGCATAACAATAACGTACAAAGGACTTGTATAAAACAAGAAAGTCTTTGAGATCTGTGCAGGGGATTTAAGCCCACCAGCCTGCTTTTTGTTATCTTTTCTCCAAATCTCGTCAGAAATTTTGCTGCCATCTTCATTCTTTTTTTTTTTCCCCAAAAAGTCCTGCAGTTACCTGTGGGGTGGACAGGTAATTACAAATATTGACTGACTTTAAGGTAGAGAGCAATAAAACATTGCCTAGGGGATAAAACCCCCTGCTCCTCAAGTTGTCATACATTGCCTGAAGGCAAAGAGCCAGCAGAAAATACACAATCAAAAGGAACTATTTTTATCCAAAGACAATTTCCTTTCCCACTCCTATCCTCAGAGACAGTTACTGTTTGTAGTTATTACCTGTAGGTTTGATGTGCCCAAAAGCCCAGTCACATCAGGGATACAGTGTGCAAGGCACTGTACAAAATATAGTAATGATGTTGATTTTCTTGTCTCCGAAGATTACCTCCTAAAGGAGACTCCAGGGATGAGGGCAAGCCAAGCCACGAGGTCTTATCCATTGCCAGGAACATCCCGTGAGGAGAAGAGGAATTTCTGCACTTATCTAACACTGCCCTCTCACTCCTCTCCCATGTGGATGAAGAGTCTCTGTAGTTGCAAGTTTCCCTGAGGAAGAGGAGGTCAGAGTTTTTGGATCCATCTCAGAAGGGGCAACCCCATCATTCCCACTGCCACAGTTCTGTGCTCCGATTGCAGGGTGAAGAGCTCAAGGGGACCTGTGGAGACGGCAAAAAAAAAGTGTTTTCAATCATCAGTGTCTCTTTTTCCCAGTTCTGGTCTCCCCAGACAGCTGATACTTTGCAGTCCCACAGAGCTGCTATTTCTTAGCAGCATCTTCTTGCTGCTGGCACCTGCACTTTATGTTCTGAGTCAGACATCCATGCTATATTGGCACACACACTACCATTTTCTATGGCCAATAAAAATGTGTTTGTGCCTGTGTTCTTGGAAATGAGTCCCCATCTCG
This sequence comes from Corvus kubaryi, assembly GCF_017639235.1. Classification (NCBI taxonomy): domain Eukaryota; kingdom Metazoa; phylum Chordata; class Aves; order Passeriformes; family Corvidae; genus Corvus; species Corvus kubaryi. The sequence goes on from NW_024582091.1 coordinate 16,514,963, forward strand.
CCTCGACAGCATTTAGCTTGTGAGTTAGTGTTCAGATGGGAGGTAATTAGGTCCTATTGGGGGTCTGGATTTACCGCTAGCTCTGAAACCAAATAAATGCATGACACATAACTCATGTTCTCTGTTCCTGAAAGATGTCTCCAGCATTTACCTCTTCTCCCCTTGGAGCAGGTACCACCAGCCTCTGTGTCTCAGCAGCAGTTAAGGCACCTGGGAGAGCGAGTGAGGAGGATGTTGGCATAGATCTAACATATGTTGTTAGCACAACACACAAGCATATCCCTCAGGCTACTTCACTGCCGTCTCTAACACAAGCAGCAAAGTCTTTTGTAACAAAAACACCATGCTCCTTCCCTTATCCAGGGAAGAGGGAGCACAGGTGCATTAGCAAGATTTGCTCTTTGATCTCCCAGTGCAGGTTAAACAGAGACCCTACCATATGCCTGTGATCCCAGAGGATGGTCTTGGAGATCAGAGAAGTATGGCAAACATCCACGGACTGCGTATCAGTGGATGCCCACCGTGAGATCCCAGATACCTCAGTGGTGAGTATGAGTAATCTAAGTGCTTGATACCGAGAGATCACAGTCCAGGCAGCTAAACGATTAAAATCAAATGCAGAGTTATTACTGTGAGCATGTGAGAGCATTATCAGGAGTACTGGATACAAAAGAGCACTCTCATACACTTTAATTCCTCTTATGCTCATGGTCTGTTCCTGTCTGAACTCCCACCATAAATTCTCATCAGTTGATGCTCAATAGGCTGTGCTGCCCTAATGCACTTTAACATTTTTTAACCTTTCTGATTCTGCTTTTGTAATTAGCCCAACATTTTGAAGCCTCATTTGACAATTCTGTCTGATATGTTGATGAAGTAAATCTAAGGGCTTCCAGTATGAATCTGCCGAATGTGGCAACCAGAACAAAACATTTTTTCAGCTTTGTGTACAGTTAGTCTAATTATCATAATGTATAATTACAAATATTCACATGTATATTTGTGCACATTCATGCACACACTCATTTACACATGCATGTGTACATTCCTTAGAGCGGAGGCTGAGGGATGGGTAGACAGATACTCGGCATATACAGAACCTACTGTCCTGAAAAACCCATATTTTTTGAAGTACTGAAACTACTGGCCAGATAATGAGCCCATAATCTCCCTCTTTCCCTGCTGAAAGAGCAGTGCTGGAGCTCTGACATAAATACACAAAAGCAGGAATATTTGAAGTTAAAGCTTCCATTCCCTGGATGTGTGTGGTATATCATACTTTAACCCAAAGATTTCTGCAGTATCTAGACATGACTAACAGAATTAAGCTCACAACAGACAATGAATCTCCGAGGATTTTTGTACCATGCTGAAGACAAAGAAAATTACTGACTTTTCAAAAGCAGAACTAGTGGGGAAAGATATTTCTGTGTAGATGTCAAAGAGATGCCCTTGCTTCATGTCTCCATTTATATGTGCCCGGACATGCACTCACACACACAGACACAGAGACGTGTGTTTATGCGCTGCTAACAGAGAGGATGTATCTGTATTTTTAGACTGCTGTACTTAAATCTGTATTTTTTAGTACTATTGTGCATGAGTTGGAAATTTGCTAGCCTAATTTTTAGCCTATTGTATTTGTATCTGCAAATTTTACTGCTATTGTGCATGCATTGAAAATGTGTTCTTAAGGGCCATTCACAGCCTTTTTCCCTCAATCCTACCATTCAAACAATTTCACCTACTTCTGAAATTTTTCCTATGAGAATACAAGTCTCTACCATTAAATTATTTCTTGTATGGTATATTCCAGCATTATACTTTAGTGTCCAATTTGATGTCATAATATTTAAGAAGCAGGCAGGCATGATGATAAAGGATTGACTCTCCACACCCTAAATCTATCAGGGAGTTCTCATGGGAGCAATACAGCCCCATACATTTTGAAATGTAGCATTTCTTATTCATTTCAATCATTTCACCTTTCAACAATTGCTAATGATGCTTAATATCACATTCAAACCATTTACTAGCTAACCAAGAATGAAAATAAACATCTTTGGCCACTTTGTTTAAATTTGGGAAACTGGCCACATTCAAGAATCAAGAGACAGTCTCGTTTGACTGACTGTTCAGCTAGTACAGTGTTGACAAATTGCATGACTGGTGCTGAAAAAATCCAATCCTCTAGATTCTACATCTTGCTAAAAATGCAGATAATCTTGATGGTTTTTTAATACTGCAGTGAAACAGAAAGTTTTCCCTGGAATGTGTCGATTGAGAAATATTAAAGGTTAACTTTCCCCATGCTGCAGAAGGTCAAATATACCCCCTTCCTGGGGATTAGCTCTCTGGTAATTCAAGCTACAACAAAACATATGCCTTTGCCTCTCTTCTCCTGCAACACTGGCTCTTCTTAGGGTTTCCTGCAGGACTCCCATCTGTTAGACCAGTCATTTTCCTGGTGTGTATATAGCAAGATCTATAATTATCTAGGTATAGATATGTAAAAGATAAATGATACACATAAATGATACAGATACATATATTCATACACACATACTTCCACATTTGTAATTCCAGACTCTTTGAAGCCTCTGACAGAATCATGACTGATTTCAACAGAGCCCAGATGTGTGACTTTGTTTGCAGGTGCAACTGAGCAGTCTGTTAACAGTAGAATCGATCTGAAATTTTCTAACAGAATATTTTCCTGTTAGAAAATGCCAGTTTGTCCAAAGGGAGCTATTTCATGAAAATGTACTAATTACTGTGACATTTCTCTTGCAGACAGAAATTTAAAGAAGCATATTGATTGGGTCAGATGTGACCCTTTTTGGACATATTTGGAATAGAACATACTTCCTCCAAACTATTTTTCATGTAGAGAAGTTAATGTAGCATTTGATACTATTTTATTAACTAGAATACAGTGGGATATGGCTAGTTTATAAAAATAAAACTCCTGAGTAATTTTTTTTCTTGTGGAGAAAATTGAGAGAGTTTTTTTTAGCTTTTGCCGCAGCTTAAGAGATTCTTCTCTCTCTCTTTTTTTTTTTTTTTTTTTTTTTTTTAATGGTGCAATTCCTAGTGAAACTCAGTTCCAAAGAAACTAGTTCGATCACAGCCATATGCTACATGGATTTTCCATGAGGTCAGTCTTGAAACATCTGATAGGAAATTGGAAGATGAAGAGGAAGCCATGGTCATGTTATCATTAGTCCTGCCCAAGGCACTGTAGAGATGTCCTGCCTTTAGGCTCTGTGCAGCCTTTGGGTGTTCTGGGAGCCAAATCCAGAGGACTGCTGACACCAAAGGGAGCTGCCTTTGGGTCTCTGTCTTGGCTCAGAGTTCCTCTTTCCTTGTATCTTATAAAACCTTCAGCATATTTTCAGTGCTTAGCCAGTACCAATATCATGTGAACAAGGGGAAGAAGCTGCTTGCACTGCTTTTTTCAAAAATGGTACAATAAAGCAATGGTCATCTTTTCTGAGACAATGGCCAGTAAAAGGCTATTATATTTTTCCTTCTATCCTTTAGAAACCATGTGAATATATTGCTTAAATCTCATTTGCTGTGAAATGTGCTACATGGCCCTTTGTAAGTGGGTTGTGTTCGATGCTGCATAAAAGAACAATGTCATGAACTTCTCATTATTTTAATTTTCGAACCTAGAGTTGGTATTTCAAGTTGATGAAAGACATGTGCTATTCACAACAAAATGGTATTGTTTTACTTCATTTTGAAACATTTTTGCAGTGAAAAACATGACCATGAGTCCTCAATTTTCCATTACAGATAGACAGCTTTATTGTCAGGCTGATGGTTATGGGATGATGTCTTTTCTGGAAATGTTGAAAAACCTGCCACATTGTAGATAAATTTCAACCTTGCTGGCAGTGGAAATTCCAAAATAGACTTCAGGTGATGCTGTTATGAACAGCAGAATCAATCCAGTAGTTCAGAAGAAGGCAGGATTAGGAAAAAAACTTAAAATAGAAGAGCACTGCTCACATATGGAAATGAAAACAGTCACTGATGACTCCACAAAGAGACAGCTCAAATTATCCTCACAATTATCAGGTAAAAGACTGCAAATTGTGCTCCCCGTTCACAAAGAAAAAGCAATCTAGAGGAGAAGTCCTGATTTACATAATCAATATCATCCAAATTCAGGGATGCTGCCTTTCAGCACACACAAAAAGAGAAAGCAGAGCAGGAGACAGGATTTGCAGTAGGCAGATAATGGAAGAAGAACCCTGCCGAGAGAAAACTGAGATAAAAGAAAAAGGACTTTAGAGAGAGGAGGCAGGACAGCACCACCTTGCCTGTGTGCCAGTCCCAAGTGCCAGCTCTAAGAAAGCTGAAGTGAGGGGGATGATTTAAGGCAACTTTTAAGTTTCTTAATGTCATCTGAAATGGAGACTGAGCCCTTAGGCTGGCTTCCATGCTGGAAGTCACAAGCATTTGAAGGTTTCCAGAAGCTATAGGCAGATCCTGAACACATCTTTTAACTGCAACATTGAAGTTCCAAATTTTACGTTCATTTACAATTACAGTATTCAATTACAATTACCATATTCCAAGTGCCTTTGAACTGTGATGGTACAATGACTCAAACCTCTTTTTTTCCCACCCACCTCTTTTTTATGATGTACAGACTCCACGAGATGGATTAACAGCTCAAGCAAATGAGAAGTGTGCCATGAACTCAGTCACACTGAAAGAGTCCTTCTTCCCCTGAGCATCAGACCATCCACTGAGCAAATGTCCCACAGTTGTTCTCGCATGGATCTTTCAACCTGCAACGTCCTGCTGCTGGGGAGAAGCTGAGCGTTCACGGATGTCACTGCAGCCAAGACCCTTTTTGCAGTTGTGACCTGCAAAGTTGATGAAAGCATTCATTTGGGCTTGTAGCTGTAACTGCCACACCTGTAAATGGAACGGACTCAGTTATATGGATCCTGATCATACTTGGCTTGATCCAAAGGCAGGAGGTGATTCCTGTGGGATTGTGAGCATTGATTAGCACAGAGCTAGTCCTGCAAGATAGGCTTTGGACTCTATACACATTCTAAAAAGGGCTTGGACACATTTGTAGCTTTAAGCATATTTCCATGGCTCAGTGGAGTCACTGGGACCTGGTGAGCTCAAGGTTGGGATCAGACCAGAGGAACTTCTGGAAAGCAGTAGTGATGGGAAAGGGTGTGTCAGAGCAGGGTACTGGTGCCAGGGCTCATCACACTACTGCTGTGTGTGGCTGGACAGGCTGTAGCCCTCGCAGGGTCCTCCCAGAGGGAATGTTGCAGGACACAAACTGCAGGGAGTGCAGGCGTGTGCGTGTGCAAATGGATCATTGCAGTCACGGCACAGAAATGCACATGGCAACTGCAAAGGCATCGTTCTCGTCAGGCTTCTTCCTTTGCTCAAAAGCAGCTGAAATGAAGTGCTAGTCAAAAGACTGACCTGTGAAAACATATTCTGGTGGAGAAACTCCCTCCTGCTTCCATTGGCAAAACTCCCTCTGACTCCCGTCAGGGGGTCCCAGCACGCCACATCCTCTGGATTGCTGAAGCAGAACCAAAGCCAGCCAAGATCAGCCACCAGAAAGCTGACCACAGCTCTCTGCTGCTCCAGGCCACAGTGAATAATGCAATATCCACAACCTTGGAAGAAAACTAAAAATAAATTTACAGGGAAATAATACATTCTTTCTAATCTGAGTCAAACCTAAAAATTAAACAGCTATAATTATCAAACCTAATTTAATTAAAACTGCTGCTCACCATCTGGTGTTATTTGTATAAATTTGGAAATCTACTATTTCATATTAAATTCCTCCATTTAACAAATTATATTAGAGAATATATTTCTCCACTGTAATCATTATGTAACTGATCATTTTACAAATTATGTTTCCTTCCACTTGATAGAAATATATTTTGTACAATAACAGGCAAAAGATCAGCTACTTTTTTAATCAAAACTGAATTTAAAATTAAGACTTGCAACATCAATAAAAAATAATTCACTGAACTAAAAAGATGTAGTATGAAGCAAGATTTTTTTATTTCTCAGTTTGGTCAATGTGAGTATAAATGAGATCTCCATGGGTTTTTTTCTGCAGATGCAAGCACATATGCAGACTGATAATATTATATGTGTATTATGTGTATGCATACATTCTATAATAGCTAATGAAGAACAACAGTTTGATTGGAAGAGCACTGTGTACTTTCCTGAGGCAGTGTGGAAATGTACAGTTGAATCATTTAAAAAGTACTGTCAAAAATATATTTCTTTTTCCCCCAAGACATATAATGATCATTTACACAGTGATAAGTCTATCACTGTAGAAACTGATGCTAAAATAATGATGAGAACATCATGAGAAGACCACACATTGATTGGCACCTAAATACAAGTGTTTGACACAGCCAGCATGGGAGTCGTGGGTTTCTCAGTGCCTTCTTAAACAATTCCTATAATTTTTGACATGTAGATATTTCAGTAAGAAAGTAGAGCAATGTATAGGTATGATAAAAAATAATCCATTGAAATGGGCTCAACTGGATGTGTTTGCAGAATAATACACACAGTGGGCATCCATAGGAAGCCACAGGATGGAGAGGGATCACAGCAAAGTGTTGAGACAGCAGAGTGAGTTCAGTTTAGGGCATGGGTTACTGAAATCAGATTTGGAGACATGGAGTTTATTCCAGCTTGCCTGTTGATCTGGTGTATAAATTATTTATGAATTAGCTCTCTTAGTCCATTCACATCTACGCAGGTCATAAACACATATGGGCAGTGGATGGTTCTCCAGTTGCACTTGGGTGAAGAGCCAGAACCTCTTAGTCGTGGCCTCAAGACAGTACTGCAAAAATAAACAACACCAAAACGCAAAGACCAAATAAGTTATTCAAAGTGGATGGTGAGAGAAAAGAAAGGAAGCAACGGAGAGAAAGTGGAGGAAAAAAATCTTCCCTGAATCTTAAAAAGACACGTTTTTCAGAAATATGTTTCCACCCACAGTTTTGGCATCACCTGTGGCTGCAAAAACATGAGTTAATCTGTAAGTCACCTATTTGCAATTCCCTAAAAATAAATGCAGGGAATTCCCTTAAAGTGAAGGCAGGGACACTCTTAAACTATCCACAGTGACCAGAGGCCCTCTTCAGAGTGAAGCATTTGTTAGTAACATGAGCATATAGAAACAATAAGGGAAATAGTGCTCATGTTTAGCTTGTTTGATAAACAATTATCTTCCACATAGAAAACTTGGCTGGTCCAAGTTTCCTGGGGCTCACCAGCAAGCAAGATGCTTCCATCCATCTTTCCCCTAAGCAGCACCCAGGCTTTTTCCTTGCCAGCCTGGGCTCTCTGCCCCAGAGCCGCCTCATTGCAGTGGGCCACTCCATTCTACAATAATTCTTTTTCACTGACAAATCACTTGCAGAACTTCATCCCCTTTTGACTCATCAGTATTTATAGATTAGCACACAGCAGCATCCATTCCATCGCATTTGGTACTTTGCTTTTTAACAATCAAACGAGTCCAGCATGGCTGAATTTTACAGTTTGGCTGCTGTTAGACTCTACCCTGATGGGAGCCTAAACCCACTGATCTCTTTGGACTTGAGCTGCTTGGCTGCAGAAGGAGATGAGCAGGGAACAAAGTAGCCCAAATGCAAGATGCTCAGATGTATGCAGAGTATGCAAGATGACAAACTGCTAGGTTTGGTTAAATTGGGACTGTTAATTATAGCAGTTTAAATTGGGTTCTGACTCAGATTTTGAATTTGTAGTGGCAAGATGACAGCCTGGAGAAGGTGGTTGCAAATGGCTGACTCAGAGGATGATGATCAGCACGACAGTGCCTGCTGCCTATGCTAGTACTATGTGTTTATAGGAGAGATGTTATAAGGTGACAGTCACCAGTTCAGCTCCACCCCTTGATCTGTTCACCAGACATTATGGAGACTGGAACGACCAAGAGACCAAATGGAGGAAGGAGCATATTAATTGGGTGAGTACAAAATGGCAATCCGCCATCTCTTTGGTGCTCGCTTCTCTTCTTCCACATGCAATGCTGGTTTTCCAGATTCTTCTGTAGGCATCCAGGTGCCTCTGACTTGAGTTGATGAAATGGCTTCTAAGGGAAGAATGACTGGGAGCTTGGTGTCTCCCTTCAGGGGCTGCCAAGAGGATGGACACTTGGGAGAAAAGCTCCCTGATAAAAGCATTGGAAAACCTGCTTTAATTTCTGACCAAATTATGCAAAAATTGAACACTGGTCCTGGAAATACCAGATGCTGACAACTCCAGTGTCTTTCCTCTCCCCAAAGTGCTTTTTTTCTACCAGTTGTCCTTGAAGTACTTTCAGTCATGCTTTTATGCAAAATGCAAATGTCCAAGATTCCTTTCCCTGTGTACTAATATGGATTAGCTCAAGTATTCAATTGGTTGTTGAAATTAATTTGCAAATGTTGTAGGTGACTAAGTTTTGTAACTGTAATTTGTGAGTTACAAACAGGGGTCAAAAATCTAATTCCACAAGAATAATGTAGCTAACCCATGCTTTGATCTTAAAAATCCTTACACCAGTGCTTGGCTGAGGGCACTGTCAGCCAGCCTCCGAGCTGGGAGTGGGGAGAATTTGTTACGAACTACTTGTGACTGACCCAGAAGCCAGGAAGTACATGCACTAACATCACTTATCAGTTTCTTGTAGAAATTATATATAGAACCTGAAATTATTTTCTTCGGATCTCTAACTCTGCTCTAATTGCTAGAATTGAGAGACTAATATATTCAATAAATTACTTTTTTCACCCACCGAATAGCTGAGAACAGACTGTGATTCCCCGGTCTATTTGCTATTCAAATGAATTCAACAGATACCTTTTCTAATCTTTAACACTGTGGACTGAGAGCGAATATCCACGGCATGTACTTGCTGGTGCTCTGATAAATCATACGCATCACTGCTGTTTCCTGACAGGAACACCGTGCAGATACCTCGGCTGAATCCTTGTTTATGCAAGCATACAGCTGGGTTTTCAGAAGTACTTCCATATGTGGCTTTAAAAACTGTTTCCTCTTGCCTTTTTTTGTCATTGTTATTTTGTTTACCGAAGGTCTGTTTTCCAAACTATCACTGAAAACAAAAGGAATTTAAAATGGGGCCAAAGCAAGCTTATTTACTCTTTTTCCCCCCCATCGAATATCTATTAACACGCAGTGATTGAGGCCCTGATGCAGAAAGGTGATTTATGATAGGCATAACTTTAAAAGTGCTGTTCTGCTCACATTTAATTCCGTGTGACTGTGCAAGCAAAAAATGAAGCATAAGCATTGTCTTGGGAAGATCAGGACCTAAGCAAAGATTATCTGAAAACTTTCTGAATCATTCAGCTACAGTAATCACTGTTTGAATACTTCTCCTGAAAGAACTAAGTCACCCATCACAGTTTAACTGTCCTTTAGACAAACCAAAAAATTGAATGTTGACACTATTTCCCTGTGCAAACAAGACAACAAAGATAACAGTGAGCATCCACAAATATATGCACTCTGTAAGGGGACATGCCCAAGCGACAGAGACCCTGGACAAAGGAACAGTCATTTGTGAATTTCCCAGAAGTTGCCAGTGGGATTTTTTACAATGTAACTTATTTCACCAACCAATTTTTTTTTTTTTGCTTGTTTTTTTTCCATTTTTTTTTTCCTTTAGAATAGATTTTTCAGAATAGATTTTTTTTTTTTTTTTGGAAGTAAGCAAGAACATTTCTCAAGGGCTTCCAGGAGGATTTCACAGAGTTTGGACTGCATGTAGCTGAGAGAAGGAGGATGGGCAGAAACCTATCTGTCTGAGATCATGTCACCCTATGTATTAATCCACAACAGAATTCCTGCAGGTAACATCAGGAAGCCTGACTGCTGGCAAAAACAAAACACTGATCTTCAAGTGTTAACTGAACTGAAATTATAATTTCCACAGCAACAACACACAGCTTGCTGGGAACTATTCTTTTGTTGAGTGTACTCTTCCTGGTGATTTTTTTGCCACTGCTTTCCAGTCTGGGAGCCCATTCCTACAACCACACAAAGATGCCCTGCTTTGAGGTTTACGTGCCTGCTCTGTAGAGTAGCCATACAGATCCATCACACAAACTTAATCCAATTCTCAGTCCCTGCTGTGAAATAGATGTTCTGAAGTTAGGGACAAACCCTCTAGCAAAGGCATAAAATCAGAGTGGAGTCTTTCCCCAGACACAAACTTATGCTTAGCCATATGAGAAATGTTCTAACCTACATTTGTGCCTGAAACAACTCAGTTGGAGGAGGGAACAAGGCATAGGTACAGAAATGTACAGTTTTTTATGTCCTCCAGGGTAGAGATGTAGTGACAGATTGCCCAGTCGGAGAGAAGGCTGGGAGAGATGGAAAGATAAGGCAGGGTATTAGCTGCTTCTGATCAGCCTGCCATCTGGGTGAGCAGTTCTGTTACTGTCCATGGCCATTTGTTTATTTTTCTCCTACACATGCTATCCAGCCATGGTATACCCCATCAGCATATTGGAGTATATCATCTTTGCCTTTCTCCCCACCCCTCTGTGGGTGTGTGTTTGCACCACACCCCACCCCTCATTTGTGTCTGTGGTTGCACCACAGAAGACACTCACAGGGTATTTAAACCAGAGATAGCCAGGCTCTTCCTCTGGGAAGCTACAACCAACATTGCCAAACTCCAAACTGAAATGCTTCCACCACAGTCAGTAGTTTGAAGCAACCTGGGAATGGTTCCCAGTGCCAGAGTTACTCCTGCCCAAACTCTTGCTGTGGTGGAGAGGGTCCACATGTTGGGAGGCCCTTAGAGAAATCAGTTTCTGCCTCCATACTGTGGTGAAGCAGTGCAGTGGATGGAGGAGGCTGGGTGGTTCCAGAAGGTGAATGCTGCTCTGGAGAATAAAAAAGGGCAGGGGCCAAAAAAGTAAAATAACAAAAAAAACCCCAACACACAGGTGGGCAAGAGGCAAATGGGGAGTGAGTGGCAAGAAGGGCTGGCAGGTGCTGGGGGTGGTGTGAGTGTGCTGGAGGGCACATTCTCAGCATTTTGTGCTTGTTGCACCTTCTTGGGGCTGATGGCCTGCAGCAAAGCAGCCGTAAAAGCCGGCATTGTTTCAAAGCACTTACTCGGTCATGCTTGAAGGGTTTGTACATGTTTGCTAGAGGTTGGAAGAAAAAAAGGTGACTGAAAAACATAAGGCATGCCCTCGGGGTAGATGTACTCTGTGAGACAGTGTAATCTTGTCCTGCTGCTTACCAGCTTTGCACCTGGTTAACTCTAGGTCAGAATGAAACTATATAGTCAGAAGTGATTATTTGTGACCTCAGACAAGAACACGACCTTTCTATCTTTAGACTCCATTCAAATGGCAATACCCTGATTATGGAATATTTCTCAGCTAATTAGGAATGCAGGCTCTACAGGTCACTGGGGGTTCATACTATTCCCTTGGCATAAGCAGATGTCTTCAAGATAAACTTGTACTAAACACATCAACAGCTCCACACTATCTTGTGTGCACTGGGGAAAAAAAAAAAAAAAAAGAAAAGAGAGACAGCATCTCACCAAGGCCTAAAGAGCCAGATGACTCCAGGAGCTGGATATTAATTTATGAACATTAAGTAAATAATTGCCTTTCACGTAGTGGGTCCTGGGCTCTACAGCACATGGCTGACAATATGTAAGCAGGACTTACTGGGGAGGTGCAAATCTGAGGCCAGGAAGATATGCTGCACAGCCTGCAATTCCTGCAGAGCTGGGCAGGATTCATGCAGGGCCAGTGTGGGCATCTGTGCTGTGCTCCCAGCCTGGAGGAGTTAGGGAGCACGGCACACAGGCACTCAGGTAACCATCACCACAAAAGCCTGTGCAAACTTGGTGCAGCAACATCTTCATTTCTGTTTCTACCTCTCTCTATTTTTGTCTTTTTCTTCACTCTGTTTCCCCTCCCAGACCTACTACTGCCTTTCTGATTGCCTCCCAGCTGCTAGCCAAATTCTCCATTCCCCTTTATATCTCCTTCATCTTTCCTTGCCTACCTTAAGCAAACCTTCACATCTTCTCTAAACTTTATTCTCTACTGCTCTGCTCTTTGCCTGATCTATTTTCCCATTTCTCCTTCAGATGGATGCCATATTCCAGTTGCAGTTTGTCCACGATTCTCTTCTACTCATTGTTCTTGCTGTGATTTCCCCTCCTATAGCAAAGGACTGCTTTCCAAAGAAAACTGGTCATCTTTCTTGGGGAGCTTATGTCCCTCTGCCCTCCCATCAATCTTCTCTGTACCAACAGCTATGATTCAGCTGGCAAGCACCACACACGCTTCAAATACATGCTCAAGGGAGGAGAGTCCTGCTGGCATTGCAGTGCCAGCAGACAAGCTGAGTGACAGCCTCTCTTTCTCTGAGTAGCCACTCTGGCTGTACTGTCCCAGAACAGCACTCTTAGTTTCCCAAAAAAACAGCAAGTATTTTATTTTGTTGGCCAGGCAGGAGAGCTGAATCTTTCTCATGCTCATGGCTTATAACTCTTCATGTGACAGGTCATGATGGTCAAGGCATCTTCTTTGCTCTTTGGGAAGCAATTGAATTTCATCTGCTGTAGTACAGGGTGCTGTTCAACAAGGTAGCTGATCTCGAAGTTGCTGTCCTGGCCATTTTCCACGAGGATGATAAACTGCCTAGCTACACCTAGCCTGCACAATGAACACTGTAAGCACACCCCTTGTATGGTTTTATCCTGCAGGACATTGAAGTGTTTGCAGCTGATAGGGATGCAGGATGGCATGAGCGATCCTTCAAGTGCTGAGCTGGGATTTTGTCCACACTGCTGCACAGCCGATTTTGCACAAAAAGAGGTGATAAATAACAGCCCTTTATGTGCGTCTGCCTCGGGATTCATGGGTGAATCCTCCCCTCTTGTCTGTGGCACTAGTGAGACAGATACACAGGGGATACATGAGAAGCCCCCAAAGGGTAAGAGACATACCCAAAGCCAGTGTTAGTTGTGTGTAGTGGGCATGGTACATGTGAAATGGGAAAGGAATTGCCATAATGTTGGAATTAACGTTCCTGCTTGAGCCATAAAGAAACCAGGACCGTATCTTTGTGTGCCATAACAATGCTAATGCTCCTGGTGGAGCTAGGGAAGCTGGCAGGAGAAGGTAGGAGACTGCAGAAAGCCATGCACTGCTGCCAGAGTTGAGCTCAAGCCAGTTTGTACAGGCTGGTCACCCCAGGATGGATACTGCCCTTTCCCTTTCGCATGCAGAAAAACTGGCTCTTCTGTCACCATTCCTCTTCCTCAACCCAGCAGATACATTTGCACACAGCTGGTCAGGAGACAGGAGGGACAGCCAGGGACTTGCTGTGGTACCTGTATTTTCATTAGTGGAAGCACCATCTCTGATTTGTGTTTTATTGCCTCGACTTCCTTTACACCATTGCTTGTGTGAATGATAATGTTTTAATACAAGCAGTATAAAGGCACTGCAGTAAATAGGGGCATTTTTAACTCTGAGCCCTTTTTCTCTCTTCACTAGGACAGTTTATGCATTGTTCAAAACAGAAAGACATAGTAGGAAAACAATTTCTCAGTGGCACCTGTGATGTATGTTAAAAATGTGTGGGCTACTGAAGGGGAAACCTGTTCTCATCTGCTGTGTAAAAGAAATTCAAAGATATCATCCTCTGAGAAATATGACCCAGGCACTGAACAGGTCTTATCCTATATCCTCAGATATTTTCACGATACAGTGCAGGGGTAGGGCTTTTTCCAATTGTTATATCTACATATGCTATTTCTTTAAACATAAACAAATACCTTTCTGCAGAAGATGCCTGTGCCTTTCCTTCTTTACTGTCAGCAGAGATAAGATATTTTGACTGGTGGAGTCATTCAGGTGGGGAGGAACCCCAGAATGCATTCCGTTGGCTTCCTAAGTGCCCCCAAAGTTGCCTCCTCTCCAGGCTGAAAAAGTGCCCTCATGGGGCCAGTGCCCCTAACCATTTTGCTGGCACTCTGAATTTGTTCCCATTTACCAGTGCCTTTCCTATTTATCAAGGAGCTCAAGGCTGGATGCAGTAACCTATGTGGTCTCATGAGCAAAGAAGGATAATCCCTTGCCTTCAGCTCCCAAGCAGGGAGTCACTCACTGCTATCACCGACATCACATGGAAATATATTTCCATGATATATGCAAGTAGCAGGCAGATATGTAATGATGTCCCAATGATTTGTTTGTCCCAGTTGTGCCCTCCGTAGATTTCCACTTCTCAAGGACTCTACATATTTTGGGGGAAAGCATAAATGTTTTTTTTCCAGTGTCATGTTGGCCTTTGGAAGTCTGACATCACCGTCTGGTCTCCTCTGACACAAAGGGAAACTGTCTATAAAATATCCCTCCTTTTCAGTAAAAATAATCTTAAATAGATTTTGGTTTCACAGCATTAGAGTAGGTTACAATATTTAATATCATTTACCTTTCATAGTGGACCTGTGAGACAGCAAACTAGTTTCATTTTGAATTTATGAATATGCAAATGAGACATGGAGGAACGAATAGATTTATAGAGAGAAAGGCTGTCATAGAATAGGAGCCTGAGTCCATATCTGCTCAGCTATCATGCTCTGTATTCTGGCTATTTCTTCTTTCCTGCTTCTATTTTGGTGTCCTGTTGCCTTCATGGACGAGATGACTTGTATCACTGCACTCTGTTGAGATGTGCAGCAAGATGCAATCTGATCCCACACACCCAATAGAAGTGGGAGAGCACTTGGGTTAATCTATCAGCTCATCAAAACTGAGAGCCCCAAGGGATGCTGAACTTTGTCATCTCCTTCTTTTCTTATGCTGCCTTGAAATGAGCTGATTTTTCACCCTATAAAATGACAATACAAAAGAATGCAGAAAGTTAATTCTTCAAATGCTGATCCAGGAGTACTAGTGGAATAAACACAATCTTCCTTTTATCTATTCTGCTTTTATGTTTGGTTTTGGCATTGAACCTTCTCTGTCCCTCTTTGCCTTGTTTCAAAGCACAAATCATACATGGATCTCTCCAGCCCCCACTCCCCATTTCATTAAAAAAATGGAATATGAAAGGTGTGCAGAAGCCCTGGAGGGAAGTGACACAAACCCAGATGTTGTACGATCTATGTCCCAGCTGCAATGAGCCTGCACGTGGCAGCTGCTTTTGCACAGCCATCAACAGCAGCAGCTGGAGGGGCTCTGCTGTTAATGGCTCATCCCCCAGGAAGGAGCTAGTGTGAGGAAAACCAGCAGGCTTTATGTACAAGATATCACATCACTACGCTTTATGGTTCGTTTTTGTTATAAAACAAGCAAGAATCTAGAGAAGAAGAAAGCAAAATTAGATATGGTCCCTTGCCCTAAAAATGCCATGAGCTATTACTCCCTGTCCCCCACTTAAGCCCTTCCCTTTCTGATTCAGTCCATAAGAGATCAAGGTATTTGTTACTGTGTGAACTATTCTAAATACCTTTCCTAAGACAGTAAAAATAGAAGTGGCCTAAAAGCAAAATGAAAATGAAAAAAGAATGGCAAGCTTTAGAGCCTGTCCAGTGAATGCATATTCCTAGTGGGGTTCTTTCTCATCCTTGGAGAAAAAGGCATATATTAGGAGAAATAAAACAAAATAGAGGTTTACATCCTCACTAAAGAAAAAGTAGTTTCCACCTTCATTGTCACTGTGTTTTGATATATGTTTGGTTGTGTTATATCCTAGGATCATCTAATTTCCATATAAAGTGTAGCTACTTTCAGTTTTACTATATAGTGTTCAGGGGAGACTTTGATTTGTGTGCCCTAGGGTAGACCTGAGAAATGCATAATTTTCTTTAAGTCCCTTCTGTCATGCACCATCAGTAAATTCCTGTACAGATTACAACATGGATGTTTAGTCAGAGGTCTGCACTTCCACGGAGGAGAGTGGGAGGGATAATAATAAATGTGTGGACCAAAGTGAAAAAAAAAGGTAAAAGTAAAGAGAGGAAGAGAGAGAGAAATTCCATTAAGAAAGGTTACTGAATCAAGAAGAATTTATCAAAAGTAGACTGGTGAGAGTGGCTCTTGAATTTTTATGAACTTGTGGGGCACACAAGTCAGCCTGCTTTGGACTGTAATTTCAGGTAGTAGCAGAATTGGGACCACTAGGGCATAGTCTGTCACTGTTTCTTATCTCCACTGCTCTGGAACAACAGTTACGCATCAATTCAATTAATCACCCGTGATAACAAAAGTTGTTTTTTTCCCACTTTAGAAATGTTCTTTTTAAATTTTTTTTTTGTGCAGAACTTTGTCAGACACAATTTCTTTCTCCCTTGCGAAGAAAAGCTTATGAAGTTCATTTATACAGAGAGCATAAATCCTATCTCCTACTGTTTTCTCCTGTAACCTAACATAAAATATGGCTTATAGCTCAACTAATTCTGAACATTTAGTGTGAACTGATGAAAGTAGTTCATCACTCACAGGGATGCACCAGGCTTGCAGCAGCACATACAGACCAGGAAAGGTGCATGCAGCAGCATCATGGCATGACACACACAGTCCCAGATATGCCAAAGCAGCCAGGTATCCTCATGATGCTCGTTGGGGATACATAGCATTAAAAAATGAGTGCTTCCCATTTTACAGCAGCAGTGTCTCTCTTCCTTGTCACTCTTCCCCCTCCCAGATTTATCTCCCTCTCTTAATGACTCCCTTTTTTCAATTTGTCTCTCTGTCTGACAGATAATACTTTGTCTCCTTGTTCTGCTGGCTTAGTATGTGTCTTGCCTTGTTTGCTGCTCATTATTTGCGCTATTTATTTGCAGGACGTAGGTACAAGAACTTGCCCATAATCAGTTCAATAATTCCACTTCAAAACAAGCCATTCTGCTGCCACATATAATCCTGACAACTCATTATCCACCAGCCTGGGTAGGTCTGGCTATTGCACATTAGCTGTGCTGTGACCTCAGCCTCTTTCCCTTGCCTCCTACACTTTAATTCACTGTGAAATTCCCCTTGCCAAATTCTACCTTCAGTTGCATCACTGCAATGGGAAGGAAAGGAGCACAGCAATGCGGCAGGGATCCTGACCTCTTCCTAACTCCCCAAATACCATTTTCCTGGTGAGAACACTTGAAACTGTATTTCCAACTTGTGACATATAAATTATTAGAGCCAATATTTACAATATCTCCCATCTGAAGCCTAGAAGATAACATTTGCCAGCCTGCAAGCAGGCAGGTGTGATCACCCCATGTAATGGAAGGGTAAACTGAGGCATAGGATGAGGACATGAACTTACCAAAGGAAGTCAGCCCTGCACCTTAGATCATTATGTTCAGCTCCACTATCAGGTGGATGAATGAGACAAACCTCTGTTGACACACAAATGCACCCCACTGCTGCAGCCCTGGCGCCAGCCAGTGATGCCAGCAGAGTGGGCAGTGCAATGTTTTACACTGTCCAGGGGCTGCCCTGGAGAACTGACCAGGAGCAGAGCAGAGTAATGGCCCCAGGGACCCCCAGGCACTCCACAGGATGAGGAAGTTTTCTTGCTGCTGCATGCAGGAGGATCTCATCTTGATAGATGAGACAGGGGATGGTCTCCATGGCAAACAGGAGTGCCTTGCTATGTTCCAAGAGACAGGAAAGTCGGACATTTAGTAAGGCAGACAAGGACCTAACCACGTCCTCCATAAAGAGACAGGAGCATTCACGTACAGTTACTGTATCAGTGTGAAAGGAAAAGGTTGAATATGTAGTCTACTAGGCAGCAAATAGGTCTGTCTTGTATCTCCCTCTCTCCTTCAGCCAGGAAAGAACACGTCTATTT
Source organism: Corvus kubaryi (assembly GCF_017639235.1). Lineage (NCBI taxonomy): Eukaryota > Metazoa > Chordata > Aves > Passeriformes > Corvidae > Corvus > Corvus kubaryi. The sequence continues at coordinate 16,532,885 of NW_024582091.1, forward strand.
CTAGTCATGGAGACCCTATATATAACTAACCAGAATGTTTCTTCTTGTGAAGTGGAGGACAAGGAAAATTTCACAGCCCGATTTCTCTCAGATGGTTTGTGTAAGAGTCAAGCATGCGTTTGAAGCTGAGCATTCATGTATAGCTCAGAAGATGAATCAGGGTTTTGGGTCTGGTTCCTTTGCAGAGACAGCAGCCCCAGTGATGACCAATGTGGTGGCTCTTGCATCAGCTCCTCATAGTGAAAAACGTCTCTGACTCAGTGTTTGTGCCAGGCCATACAGCACCACCTGGCTCAGCCTTTCAGGTACTGTCACAGCATAAACAATGGAAAGAGGCTCTGATTTTTGGACACTCAGTGGAGCTGTCAGTTCAGCTACCACTACCCTGAGATGGCTGGGAAGGTCTCAAGCAGGTGTTGTGCACTCCAGTGCCAAAAGACATTCAGGGCACAGCAAACTGCTCCTTTTTGTATCCCTGATCTGTGTGTCCCCTCCACATCAGGCATTCACCATCCTGCCCAGTATAAAGGACATGCTGTTTATTCAGCGCCATTCCTCACCGTCTCCAAAAGCGCAGTCCATGCAAGCAGAGGCAGCACTTAGACCACATTTCCAGTCCATCACTGATAGCAGCGCCCGGGATGACAGAAAACCTCAACACTTCTGACATGTCAGTTCTGTGCAATCCTGGGCAAGGTAAGGCAAGCTCCAGGGTGCTCCAGCCTGTTCTTCAGTACAGACAGGGAGCAACTTACAGCTGGAAAGGTGGGAAACAGCTGCCATGCCAGTGAAAGTCTAACCTCTGTTAGGACACAAGTCCCATCATGAGCTGTACACATGTAATTAGCATGACCTTTCCTAGAAGGCCCCTGCAGTGATTAGTCCATTTAAGCAGACGCTGCAGTTTTCCACCTCTAGGGCAGTCACTATGTCAACTTTCACTATTTTGCATGTACCTCCTGGTGGCTTCAAGAGCCTTTGCAGCTCTGACAGCCCATACCATGTGGGGCTCAACTAGTACTCTACAGAAGCTGCAAATGCCTGCTCCAGAGAGTGTCCCAGGCAGATAGGTCTCAGGAGAAAAGAAAAGAGGTAATATTTGCTCTGCAGTCCTTTTTTTTACAGGCTAGAATGAAGTAGATTGATGCACTGGCGATTGGAGCCATTGAGGCACCCATGCCAAGACACGTGGCTATGTGTTTGCTGGGGAGAGTACCGCCTGTTTGGACATAAGGTTGTTTGCTTTGGGAGAGTGACTGCAGATGGCTTTAGGACACCTGTTCACACCTCTTTTATACCTTTGAGTTCTTGTTGGGTGCTTTTGGCTGGTTGTGGTGTGAATGCTTAAGTCAGAGAAGACCTGCTCCTTCTGAAGAAATGTTCTCAGCTCTTTTGCAGTGATTCAGTTCCCAGCTGATGCCCCTAGGATGGGAGGGTCTGAGGGCACAATAAAACTGATAGCTTGAACAACTGGGCAAGGGTGTGTGTGCTCTCAGAATGCTCTCAGAGGACAGTACTATCTCTCCATGCTTCTTTGCTTCTTGTCTATCTTAATCTTTTTGCACCATAGGTCTTTTTTTCTCTAATCGCCTTTCTAAGCTGTGCCAACTGACTGCAATTTTCTCCATATCTTCCCTCAAATTCATAAACCATGTGTTCCTGGGTCTCTCTTCGGGTTGCTCTTGCATGACCCTTACAGAAAATTTATGCAACAAGAAAGGGCTTTACACAGTAAAAGTGTTGCTCACCGCAAAGGGCAGAGAGTCAGAAGGCCTTGGGTGGTCAGCTTCACATAAAAGCCAAAGAGGGATATTAAGCATAGGAAAGAGCAGCAGCGACAGCTGCCTGCAACGACTGTAGCAGGGCTAACCACAGAGTGGGGGCTGTGGCTGTGGCCGAGCATCAGGCAGGCTGAGAGCATTTCACTGCGAGCTGCCACTGCCGCTCCCTGGCCCAGCCTCTCCTCTCCCCCAGGAGCACTGCTTTGTCCCACCCTCCACTTATTCTGTGGGGTGAGCCGGGCTGTGTCCCCTCCCCAGAGGGACAGGGTTCATCACACCACCGAGACACATCCCTGACTCTGTGGTTCAGGACCTGCTGGCACTGTGCATCCCCAAGGCTGATGAGACCTATCTTTCACAACCAGAAGCTTTTTTGACATTTTTGCTCTTGTCAATTCAATTAAATATATTTTTATGGAAGGGTCAGAATAGTGCTGATGAACACCCTTTCCCACCCCTTTGCCTATTCAGTTTGCTGTGTCTCTTGGTGATATGCCTCTATCCTACCTCTGTGAAAGTGGTTTCACTAACCTTAATGCCTGATTGAATCTCTTGTCTCTTAAAATCACTTACTGTCTCTGCCTTCCCTATGCCCCATCCCTGCCCAAGGGCTGGGCTTCGCAGAGTCCTGGTGTTTAAGATATTTAAGAGAAAGCTATAGAAAGGAATGGAAGAAATAAAAGTACAGTGATGACCCAACACTCTGGGATAGTAATTAATAATCTAGGATCTACTGCAATGACCTGGATGAATTAGGGGGGCTGTCAGGAAGGAATGAAATATGACAAGTATAGGCTCAGAACAGTTAAGGGAATTTCAGATACAAATACAAAACAGGGTATACATGAGTGGACAAGACCAGTGCAGGGAAAGAACCTGGGGTAATCAGTCATGAAGAAATAAGGATGAAAAACCATAATTAAGAAAAGGTAAATAGAGACTTGGGATGTATGAGAAGGAAAATAATATGAAAAATATTACCCAGAGTGTTTTGTCAGAGCAGCTACCATCAGCTGAGATGCAGCTACTAACAGTGCTGGGTTTGTGCCTCTGGAAGGTGAGGACAGGAATCTATCTCCAGGCTGAGGAACTATACTCAAGGTCTCCCTTCCCTCCCTGGGCCAGCAAAGCCTATGTTAAATAACTCACACACACAGTGTAAGGTCAGTCAATTTTCAGGCTGTTTCAGGGGCTGAAAAAGCAAGGAGAGCTTAAACCTTCCTTTCTGGATCAGATGGCAGTTTTCACATCTTTATATTTGATGTTCATTTTTAAAATCTCCTGTTAGTACACAGTGGGGTGAGTCCTAAAGCTATAACAAACACGTGTGGATGAAGAGTTTCTCTCCTGTTCACAGCATGCTCTTGTACACACTGTTGAAATTATGCACAATGGTGGGCAATGGAAAAGGAGATGTGACATTGCTGAAATGCAGGTGAGGGCCTGCTGAGCTTCAGCCAGGCAGCATCTGATGTCTGACTAAAATCACATGGTGACTTCTCCAGTTTTCCTGAAATTGCTGCTTCCAACAGCTCACATGCTGTATGGCCAGCAGCATGAGGAGAGACAGGAGGACAGCTGGCAGTAGGCAAGCTCTGAAGATAGCTGATAGCTGGAGGAATGACAAGACTCGAAGTGGGATGTTCAGAGCTCATATTGGACTCTTTGCAAGTGCTTGTCTGCCTTATCTCTTTTGGAAATTTTGTCCACCCACAGGAAGAGTTACCCACCTGGGCTACCCAAGTCAGCATTCTGGGCTAGTGGGAGACTGACCCATAGCAGGCAGAGAAATGTGACTCTAAGAGAAGATAGCTGCTAAACCCCCAGAATAATGGGGTTATCATGAAATACAAATCACTTGAGCTAAAATAAAAGCAGAATGTGTTATAGAGAATGGGTAACTGGCAAGACAGGCACTGGCTGGGTCCTAAACATGAATACACAAGGTAGTCTCAGAACGAGACAGAAATGGAAATGCCAGTGGAAATGCCAGCAAACACAAAGAATGGAGCAGGAGTCTGCTGTGGTTCTTAACAATGTCAATGGAAAACTATTGCTGCCATCAGAGGGGATGAGTACATTTCCCACATGTAACCACAGTGAGCAATGCTTCCTTACTCTTTTCCATCATGGTGGAAAGATGAACCCTCTCAGCCCTGTTCCCTGGGGACCCTACCCTGGTCTGACTGTGTCTTGACCACCAATACATCACTTTGCACTGGAGCCTGGAGTGCACTGGGGCACGGTGATAAAGAGGAATGGCAAGGGTGCCTCAAACCATCTTGCAGGGAGGCCTGTGGGGCTGATATTACTTGGTCTCTTCCTTTCCCCTGTGTTTGCCAAGACTGACTCCTCTGAGGAGACTGATGGGTTGTTTGTTGGGATAGGAAATGAAATGAGGAGAAAAATATTCAGTGCTCAGGAGAAGGGGAAAATTATGAGGAAGACAAGGTGACTATCTACCTGCCCAACTTCCTTAATCCTATAGAGGCAAGAAGCTACTTTAAAAGTCAGTATTCCCTCTGTTTCCTCATCTACCTGTCTTTGAAGTGAGCTCTTGCCTGAGTTCTTTAAATTCTACAAGGAAAGGGGAAGGAATAGGGGTTGTCTTACCTCAGGAAAAACATCCATGCTGATAACAGTCTGACTTCCCTTTGATGTAGTGAAACTTGAGTATCTAAGTACCACCACAGTAAAACTGGACATGTTGGGCTCTGTGTCCATTTTAATGCCTTGGTTTGCCTGAAGCTGTGGAGGGACTTCTATGACAAAAGTTTGCTGCTAATAGAGAGGAGATTGGCCCTGTCCTTCCTGTCACAGCTGGGCTACAGCAGCTGACATTGCCATCACAGTAGTGGCTTTTTGCTCTTTGGATACAGTGAGTCCCTACGCCCTCTGACACACAGGTGGGAAAACTCAAGTAAGTGTTTGCACATCTGGAAAGCAAATGTGATTCATTATTAATACAGGCCTGTTAAAAGTGTGTTGCACTTTAGAGACATTAACTGATTGACAGGTCCCTGACCTAAGGATATTTCTTCCTATGTTTCAGCATCACAGGACAGGTAAGCATGGCAAAAAAAGGAGGGTTAGATGGAAGAGGTTGAAGTGCTGCAAAATTAATATTACATGCTAGCAAGGTTCATTACACATAAATCTTACACACGCTGAAACATTGCTGACACCAAGAAGTCTGTAAGGTTCAGAAAAGAATTTGGTATTTTACTGTTATGAGGAAGTTTGACTGGTTTCTAGGGAGCCTGCCTAACCCCAAAACCTTATTGAAACCACTGGAAAAAGCAGCAGTTTTCCATGAGGAGGTGTTGAGTCAGTACTCCTTTACTCAGCAGTACCTGACCAAAATTATGGGCTCATGTGAAGATCAGGACACATAGCAAGGGGATTTTAATGCAAATATTTGAGAGCCTGTGAGTCAGAGGTAAAAAGATGGCAAGAAATCCTTTAAGAAGCTAGAAACAGCAAATGGAGCAAACTGCTGCATGGTCTGGGGCAAAGGCTACAAGACAGGCAACCTCTTTGGGCAGTATTCTGGCTGAAAAAAAGAGTTTCAAATTTTGCTAAGGAAAACGCTTCCTGTGTTCTTGGTGCCTAAATAAAAAAGGTTGTTTCAAAGAAATATCTGATCACATACTGATAAAAGGCACAGTAAAGCAGATCATCTGCAGCAAATACAAGTGCAGAAGCTGCAGGAATTAACCAGGGAGATATCCAGCTAGCAAGGTAATAAAGTCTGTCTGAAGTTATCGCCACATTGCAGCCCCACCTAGGGCTCTTAATCATGCTCTAGCTCCAAATTCCCTACTATTCATATACAAAATCCTTTGAAATCTGACTTGAGCTCTTAGGCTTTCCGTGGCTAAGGATATGGCTTAAAGGTTGGGATGCCTCAAAAAGCTGGATTTGAAGTGGGGAAACATCTCCTGTCCATATTGCAGACTTTTTGTAATGACCAGTGGGGTAACACTGGCTGTGATCCTTTCAGTTCTTTTACACTCCTACCTTGGAATGCATGAACCAGCCTCTGAAGGGGCTTCTCTTCGTACTGAGGCCCGTGGGTGCTCAGCTTCAGTGTACAATTAACCTTTGCTAATTTGCAGACCTCTCAGTCAAGCAAGGCAAATCCCACTGGACCTTGGCTGGCAGTGGCCAGGAAAGCTTAGTGAATCTGCTGAAGAGGATGTCATGCACAGGGGTGCTCTCTTTCACCCCATTCTGCACATTTTCTGCTCTCTATTTAATCTTCTGAGACATATATGGGAATATTTTTTTATCATAAGCACAAACCACTCTTATTCCAAAACCAAATTTACCTTTTATTTATAGGATCTGAATAGAATTGCGCTGGATAATTGTGGTCCTGATTGCCCTCACAGGCAGCACAAATGTGTCTTCCTTGCTTGGGTTTTTTTCATCAAGAGGTCTGACACTGTGTTACGAAAATACACTTTTCTGTATTTTGGAAAACCTTTCTCCCAACAAACATTCAAGTACATTGTTTGATCAAGCAATAATAAAACTTTAATCTACCTTGTGTATTCCCTTCAACATAAGAGGTCAGAGAATAATAGTTCTCTCTGGTTTTAAAATGAATCCTTTAACAAATGCTTTTAGATGCAAAGTTTTGGTGAAAGGATTTTTCTTGCTTGGAGAATGTAACATTTTGCTGGAAGAAAAATCATGTCCATGGAGTCCAAGATGACAGATAATGGGACTTATTCTTTTGGTATCACAGATAAGTATCCCACACAAATGTACTGCTCCTCTGTTCTTTGGCAAAATCACTCTCAAATCACGTTCTGGTGCAGTTACTTCAAACTTCTCCACTGATATCAATCACCTCTGGATTAGGCCTCCAGAGGATGAAGGAAGAAGTATCTGAATTTGACTATTTATTTGCATCCTTACCCCCCATTGACTCCGTGTGACAAAAAGGAGACTTGGCACATGGTGCCAGAAACTCAGTACCTTATACAGAGGGAGTGAAACAAGCTGGGAGGTGGGTAAGAGAGGTGTAGAGCAGCTGAAGCACTGTGGAATTCACCAAATTCAGTCTCACTCACAGCTCAACGACACCAAGTGAGTGTGGGAGGAAACCTTGGTCAAACTGGTACAGGATTTCCTATTCCTCACCTACGTGTTCAACTCCCATACATAACTACCACAAAATATTACTGATCTCAAGCACTGATCTGGGAGCACCTCAAATACCTGAATGTTTCTATCAAAAGCAAACAACCTTGAGCTTTGCTTCTTTTTCTTACCAAAAATTAAGTTAGTGCTGGGATTCATTTCTCCCAGATTTGCCACTGAAAAGACAAGTGCCAGTTCTACCTAGCTCTCCTTGATACCTTCTTTTGCTACCAGGCAGAAACGGATACTTCCACAGGCCAGTCCATCCCACACCCACCTCTTCCATACCTCCTACAGGAATGTAAAGTACTAGTTAAGCTTTAGGTGGGCAACAGTGGGTAGTATGAATGTATCCTACAAGTAACATAAATGTCTCCTACAAGGACATGGGTATTACACCATGCTTGATCAGGACTTTGTTTACTGTACACTGTTAGCACCAAAACTGCATAGCAAAATTCTTCTCTGTCTTGGCTGTTCCTTTGAAAAAGATTAGATGCCTGGCTGCTTTCAAATTCATTTAAAAGTCTAGAATGCAGCCAGATAGCACAACAGTCAATCATGACTGTTTTTATCAGGACCTCATCTGTTTCAGGATGTCAGTGGAAGTTCTGCTTAACCAACCAGGGTAGAAGTTGCCCTAGGCATTTCCCCCTCCCTCTGGCTATTATGTTTCTTTGCCAGAAGTTCCTGTATTTCATCTATAGTTTTAGGAACAACTTTTGTTGGAAGTTAGAAAAGTGAAAGCAAAAACTGGAAAGTTAAATTCAAGAATAAGTTAATAAGGATAATTAGGCAATAATGTAGAAAGGCCATCATTTATCTGAATGAAAAGCTCTGGATATGTATGGCCACATTAGGAAAGGCAACAGTCGAAATAATATAATAAGGAATTCTGTAAAGCTAAGGGGTCAAAGGGGAGAGACAAGATGATCTTTTTCTACCTGCATTTTTAAGCATGTCTAATGACACAGGATTTTTGAAGGAGATGGGGGAAAAAGTATCTTTCAAGTTTGCCCATTTGTCAGACAGTAATTCAGCTGAGTTGAGCAACCTGCAAAATGGAGCTGACAGATGCCACTGACTTCGGTGATAAGGTTTTATTCTCCTTTATTTTTAATGAATACAAGAAGGATCCAAAATTTTTCCCACAGAAGACCACATCTGGAGATTTTCCAGAAAACTCAGGGTCACTGATTTGTGTAAGATTGAGCAAAATAGAGCTACCTAAATTTTTAATGAGGAAGTAAGACCTGCACAGAACACAGCTCCAACATGCCAGGCTAAGATGCTGCCAAGGCTGGTCATGTTGCGGAGCTGCAGCATTGGGTTAAACCTCTGTGAGTCTTCAGGACTCGGCAGTACAGGCACAGCAGGACCATGAAACATCAGCCTTGGCTGATCCAAAAGCTATTTTCACCCAAACAGTTGTTCTTTAAAGTGAAACCCAAGTCTGCAAAATTATTTTTCTCTTCTTATCTTTTAATAGAGATGAGCAACATCGTTTTTTTTTTTCCCCCCATTCAAATGAACAGCCATAATTCTAGATTCTATGCAGCATTTTAGGTAAATTTCCATCCCTTCCTTTTTATGGAATACATACTCCTGGAAGGACCAACTGGAGATAATATAAATAAGTATCACAAATAATTTTATGAAGCCAAAGGTGATTAAAAAACAAGTCCCAAATGTTTGTGAACCTCGGACTAATTTCCACCTAATTGATGCTGATGCTGCACATTGTCATTCTGAGATAGCCTCTCATGTCTCCCTGATGTTATTGACTGGAGAAGGTGCAGAGATGAGAACCAGACTTTGCATTTCACATTTTAAGGTTACTTTTAACGAGTGAACTCATTTCACACCAAGCTCTCCTAGAGCATCTTACCATAAAAAACATAATAATTAACAAGCCCTCTTGAAGCACAATAAGCAAGCCCTCTTGAGTAATTTTCAGGCATGGGGAAGTTGACCTTTTGTAGGAACTTCACGCCTCTCTGCTAGCCCATCCCTGAGGGTGTGTCACAGCCAAGTCTGCCCACAGCCCTGCTGAGAAATCTGCTTCTCCTCTTCTGCCCTGTGCTGCCTTGGGCTGCATCCACTTCCTGCTAGCCAGGCCTCCCATGGGTGTTGGGAAAAGGAGAGCACCGAGCCACCATCTGGAGCTGATCCCAAAGCTCATAAAGCTTCCCCACATGTGCAGGGTCTGGGTAATCACACACAACTCTGCATGCAGACAGTGCAAAGCAGCAGGCATTTGGAAAAGCCCAATAGCACCCAAGGAAAATCAGGGCTTTTTTTAATTTCAATTAGTTTATAAGAGCACATGCGTTTTTGAAACATCATAAATGATGAAGTAATTTGTATTTAACTCAATTGCTATATTGTGGGATTCACCAGAGCTCTTCAATTCAGGTTATAAACTGTGTTTTCCGAAACAATCAGGACAGGCCACATGTTATTCACCAGTTTGTCTCACAGATGCTTCAGCCTGGCTGGAAAAGTAGGGGGATCTGCACAGTAGCCCCATTGCAAAGAACACGGCCAGTACATTGAGGGAGGTGGTCCTTCCTCTCTGTGTAGCCCTGGTGAGATGTCTGGAGTGCTAGGTTCTGGTCTGGGCTCCCCAGAGACATTGACGTACTGGAGTGCATCTGGAATCATCTTTGTGTCCCTCTTCTGGACTCACTCCAGTGAATCCTGCAGAAAGAAAAGCGTCTCACCTGCTGAGGAATCCAACTTCTGCTACAGTGAGGGGCAACCCAGCCTGAACGTCAATGCAGTTTTCTAGAGAGCATGGACCCTGGAAAGTTGTTTGGTACAATGAACACAATCTACATTTCCCAGATGGATGGTAAAGATACAAAAATGCCTGTTACCTAAGGAATTTAATTTTTTAGAGCTAAAGGGTTGTCTCTGTTGGGAGAATTCTACCCCTGCACACTCAGCCCCTCAGTGATGCTCCAGGAGAGCCTGGCTGGCAGCAAGAGCCCTGCTGCCTCTGCCATCCTGAAATTACGACCTTCTTCTAATGCCAAGATATCCCCAAGTTAGCAATCATGCAGCTGGGCCTTCCCAGCAAATCAGAACCTCTCAGGTATCCCAAAGCTGCAATGGCTATAACAAACATCCAGAGAAAACTTCTTGGCTGTCAGCAGAGGATAGAGCAATATCCCTACAGTGCTATGACAATTTTACCACGTAGTAGTTCTTTCCATGTCCCATAACTGCAGGTATAGTGGGATGATGGGATCACTGTCAGGTCTGGCTAGTGACATGCAATCTGAACACGTGACAAGGCAAGTGTTGTCTTATTTGCCTTTAGTTAAAAATTATGATGAGCTCTATACTTGCTGTATCACGATGACCTTGTTTCCACTTCCAGTTTAGAAGACGGTCAGTTAGCTCCCCTTACAAATTGCCAGTCATTCTTAGCTTAAGAAGAAAAATTTCACTGCTAAATTACTACTACCATGTCCTCTCTTATTAGAGGTTCTGCTATTCACTTGTATTTCTTTAAGATTTCATTTCTCTTATCATTGGAATGATTATAAATATCGTAAGTGTATTTTGTATTCTCCAGTTTGGTAATATTAGATTATATCTGTGGAACAATATATAACCCCTTGTTTATAAACCTAGAATCATGCATCTAGGCAATGTGTCATTCAATAAATTTATTTGTTTGTCTTTTCCCAGTCATGAATCACTTTCTTCACACCATTGTACTCTAACCTCACAATGGCATTCATTATCATACATACTCAAAGCCTCTGCCTGTGAATGTAGTAAGGAGTGGTTCTTATAATAAAGATAAATGGGGTGGGAAATCTGGTAGTTAGCGCCAAGCTAAGTTACAGTCACTCTTTGGAATAAGAATTCTGCATTCATTTGTCCACTAGAAGTTAATACATAATTTGGATTAAAACCAGATGTTAGCATCTGGGCTTTCCCAATTCTATTCTGAAGGACTGCATAGAATCATTGAATCATAGAAAGGTTTGGGTCAGAAGGCACCTTTAAAGGTCATCTAGTCCAACTCCCCATGCAATGAGCAAGGACATCTTCAAGTAGATCAGGTTGCTCAGAGCTCCATCCTGCCTGTACCTAAGTGTTTCCAGGGATGGGGCATCTACAGCCTCTCTGGTCAACCTGTTCCAGTGTTTCACCGCCTTCATCACAAAAAAATTTCTTCCTTGTATCTAGACTGAATCTACCCTCTTTTGGTTTAAAAACGTTACTCTTGTCCTATTGCTACAGGCCCTACTGTAAAGTCTTTCCCCATCTTTCTTATAAGCTCCTTTTAAGTACTGAAAGGCCACAGAAAGATCTCCCTGGAGGCTTCTCTTCTCTAGGCTGAACAACTCCAACTCTCTCAGACTGACTTCATAGGATAATTTTTGTGGCCCTGTAGCATAGTGCCCCCAGCAAAGATTTTTTCACCACAAACTTGAACTTTTCTCTGTCCTGGGCTTTGAGATGTACCCTACCCTGCTATAATGATCTCTGTATTTGCTATATCATTATAGCCTCATTTCAGAGGCTAACATGTCTTCCCTGCTGCAGATATCAACGATCTTGTGATTTTTAGCAATGTAGTAATGAAAGTAAAGGCAAATTAGGCTGCTGAGAGGCCCATTTAAGTAGAAGGGGGGTTTTTTTTGCATTAGGTGTAAGGAATTGCTTATGCTGAAGATGATGCATGGAGCAATTTGTTCTCTACCAGGAAGGGCAAACAGCTTTATTTCAGCAGAGAAGTTCAAGCCATCTTTGTTTTAGCTGGGAAACAGATTATAAAAAATATCGATGCTTAGTAGTTTGGGATGTGTACAGAGTAAGTTCTAGGATCATTTTGCTTTAGAGAATTTTGGTAAGACATCTGCAATAGTAATATAGCAACACAATTGTACAGTAATGATGATAAGGTAACCATGGCAATGATGATAAGACAGAACTGATTCCAACACAGCCATGTAAGCCACAGAGGAGAGATCCATGAAAAGAAACAGTTTAAGAAAATGAGTATGTCAAATGCATATGCTCAGGCCTAAAATCCACTTGTACAAAGGGTAGTTGCTTTTCCCGTTAGAATATCTTCTACAGTCTTGTTCCTTTTTTTTCTTGCTAAGCTAGAAACATGATGGACCTGGAGGATATAAAAGGCTGTTAGATAGCTTTGCTATCTTAATTTTAGCAATAGAGTGAGTTATTGAGGATTTTGGTTTCTGAGGCAGCCATACAAATACCACAGTAGTAATTTCTGTTTGATTGGACAGGCGAAGCAAGTACAGGACAAAATGTTTGAGCATTTCTACTTTTATCTGAGAATAAACCTGAAGTCAGATCCAGAATTTCTTTGAAAATTAGAGACAGCAGTTTCTGTCTGAGATGCCTGTATTATCACCAGAGGTTGACAATGGAGTGGCAGGTCTGAGAATGGGGATCATGTGCAGGCCATGTGCTGTGCAGGCCAGGCTCAGGCACATGCATATGCACAACCTCTTACTTTTGCAGTCACAAGAGAGCCCAACCAGGTTTTACAGCTCCACTGTTGAGTCCCAGTCTCTCTCAGTCATACACACAGCATGTCGCCATCCAGGTAGCACAGTGATCTCATAGATGTAAAGAAGAGAAGCAGGTAAAGAAGAGGAGCACATCAAGGAGGGTCTTTAGAGATGAAGAACAGTAGTTCTTCAAGCAGTAAGTAATTCCATAAACCTGATTAAGAAAAAATTCCCATTGATTTTAGCAGGAATTTTCCCATATTGGACTTGCAATATTCAGTCTACTGCAAAGTATTTTGTAAGCCTTTGATTGCAAATATGGTTCACAGGTCCATAAGCTTGGATTAACATTGTTAAAGACACTGAAGTTTCTGCTCCTCCCTCTTTCAGGCTTGCAGCTTCGTGGCAGTATCAACTGTTGCTTTTTTCCTCCTTGAAACAGAAAGGAAAAATACAAATTTGCAACATTACAAATCTGTTTTGCGTAAGTCCTTGGTCCAAAGCCGTCTCTGGTGGAACTCTGTTGCCTGGAGTAGTATATATTTTCTTCCTGCATTTCACTCCAGAAGTGTTATCACTGTAGGCAGTAGGATGATTTGGTGAGAACAATTGCAGAGATTATCACAAAGAGATCCTGATCTCAAATGTAATCCAAATCTCTGTCTAATACTCTTCACATTAAATTCAAGTTCAAAGTACTGTGCACAAAATGATGCACTTGGCATCTCTTGGACCAAGCAGCAGAAGCAAGAGATGAATGCATAAAATGGGAAAAGGATCATGGCCAATTAGTGGTGCAGAAACCATGGCGAGTCATTTCCAAAATAACAAATGAGCCTGGCAGGCTGGCATGTCTTTGTGCAGTGACCTGGATCAGACAAGTGTTGAAGACCTTATCTGCGTGGGCTGGTTTTGGTGCTGCAAGATGGGCTTAGGAGGCCCTGCTAGTCTGCAGGCACAGAGCAGCTGTGTGAGGGAAAGAACAAGAAGAACTTGAGATATAAGTCAAACTTGTCACTGCAAGACATTTACAAATCATCTGAACTATGGTCCCCATTACTCAGAGCCTGCTTCTGTCCAAGAGGGATATCTATCCAGAAGGGAGGAGGGGAGGAAAGTCAAAACGCAGATTTCAGCCAATTCCTTTCACTGATTTTTTCCCCCTTCAGTTTTCAAGCAGAAAAAAGCATCCGAGGAGCTGGGAACATCTAGTCAGGTCATTGGAGGTCCATGAGCCCAGCTGAGCTCAGAGCACACCTTGCCAGGGCAGGCAAAACACAAACAAACCATGCAAGATGCTCCATGCTGCAATGAGTCTGCAGCATAAAGAAGGGAAAGGGTTGAAGGGGAAAGAGAGGCAGAGAAAGATGATGGGATTTGTCTTGGTTTGCTGTTGAGCACAGTGGTGGGCACTGACCTCCCAAGAAGAAGATGGTGAGACAACATGATGCCCCCAGCTAATGGCTGTCATAGTGGGTACCCATAGGTTGGTGAGGATGGAACCCTGGTGTACAGAGAGAAGAATCTACTCTGATCTGAAAAAAAAACACCTAGTAACAATAACACTAGGATTTTGGTGTTTACAGATGTCACTATTAAATGAGAATGATCAAATTGGTTCATTGTAATTTGATGTCAAGGTGAAATAGAACAAAAGATGAAGGGACCAGAAGCTCTTTTTTTGTGACACAAGAGAGCACATACAAGAGCAGCAAAAAAATGTAAAAGAGAAGAGAACAGAGAATAAAGACACTTGTAAAGCTTTTCCTCGCAGCTTTTGTTTAAAAGAGAGCTATGTAAGTCCCATTGTATTTTCTTTCTGTTTTTTAACCTTACTAGTTTTGTTATGTGGCTCAAAAACATCTTACGTCAGTTGTGCTTTAGGTTTCTTTCCATCATTAAGGCCTTCAGCAAATAGTTTTCTCCACAGAAATGGTTGGGGGCTGGAAATGAAGAACTTTGATTTCTAGAACCTGATACATGAATTGATGAGGTATAGGTGAAAATGAAGACAAAGGCAACTTTCTTACAAAAGAGGCAGTTGGAATCTCAGGCTGTAGGCCTGAAATTAGGCTGTACAGCACGTATTCCTGACACCAGACAAGTTTTTCTCATTCCTCTTTCTGAGCTTGTTACTGATGCTATTACAGATAAATATGTTGACAGCCCATCTTAGGAAAAGAAACATCTCATCTCTGTAGAGAACCACCTGCAGGATGGGGTGTGTGGCTGCATAATCTATACAAATCCTAGGGCAGGAAGCTGCGTCTGTCTAGACAGACAGGCAGAAAAATTTTCAATATTGTTGTCTAGATCTTCAAGTCTTCGGCAAGAAACCAACCCAGGACTAGCTACAGTGGGCTGTGCTGAATTTTTGAGCATTTTTGTGTTGAGATTGAAGCCATGCAGAGAAAAGAAATTCTGATTAATGTGAATTTTCAAGGTCTTCATGTAAATTTTCACCATGAAACCCTTATGCTTCAAAATCCTTCACAAAAACTTTTGAAGATTTAAATTGCTCAAAATACATTTCAGCAATGAGACATCATTTTTATTTTATTTCTCAGAAATGTTGTTACAATATAAAATAGAATACATAATTGAACAATTCAAAGGAACACAATGCCTTTAAAACTAGAAACCTTGATGGTTAATTCCAAAAATGTCAAAATAGGATAGCCTGATATCAGAGCTACTTTTGCTGCTCAGACTGGAATTGTCAAAATTGACATGGTTATATAATAGAAAATGGTACTGCTAGGTTTTTTCCTGTCCAGTCCTCACGGACTTCTGCTAAAATGAGTACAAATTATTAACTATTTATAAATATTAACATTTTTCCTTGCTGTACAACAAAGTTTATCAAACAAGTAATGTAACTGGCTCAATTATGTACTTTTAAGGGGAAACAGCACTTTGTTTTAAACAAAATTTTATACTGCTTACAAGAGTTTTTTATTTTACAAGCACACTTTGTAAAATTGCACTAAAAGCAACAAATGATTGGGAAAGGACACAGAGATCTCTGATTGTGTCAAAGAATCAAATGATTTCTTTAAAGACCACACATATTCAATAGGAGATTGATTCCTATTCTGTAATAGAGTCATAACACTATTGAGCCTATGGTACAATGGGGAAGTGACACTGCCATGTTGCATGACCAGCCTTGGCCACGATAGCTGTGTAGATAGGGTGAACAGAAGCTTTAGGAAGTAAAACCAAAAAAATTAGAGTTCAAAAAATATGTATGCAGAAACCCAGAGAGTTGCCCCTTGCTAGACCCACAACACTGCTGCTTATGACCAATGGACTTACAGGCACAAAGCAAGTCTGGGATCCCTTGTGAAAGAAGCTTTCTGAATTTGAGATGGTCATGAACTGGAACTGTACAAAGGCCCTGAACTCCAGAATTACTGGGAAAAACAGGAAATTCAGTAAGTCAGGAGCAACAGGAGGGAATATTAGAAGCTGGGAGGCATCACCCTAGTAATAAGGATGGGGTCAGCCTTCCAAATGAGTGGAAGGGCTGTGTTAACTGATGGGCTAAATGAACAGAAACAGAAAGAGGTGCAATAGCATGACAGACGAGTTTATCCACTTAAAAAAAACCCCAGCTGTGAGTTGAAGTTTGCTAACTGGAAATGACAGAGCTGGGTGGATACAGTCAGATGACCATAGCTATGAGATTTCCGTGGGTAAGATAGGCCAACTGAGCTATTTCCACTTGAGACATGAAATGTATCAAATAGCACAGTACAAACTGTTTTGGAGACTTAATCTGGACTTTTGCATGCAACTGTAATTATTCATGTTTCAGAAGGCAGCTTAAAACTAGACCAGGCAAATGAAGAACTGTTAGGAATATCCAGGGAATGGAAACAGCTACACAAGTGAAGTCTAAAAGAAGCTGTATTTATGCTGTAATGAACCATAAATTCAGGTACTTACAACAACATGATGTTTTCCTGGAAAGATTATCCTGCAAGGGAGTGGTATAAATCAGCCCTTGCAAAACTCCATGCCCAGGACACTTGCTAAAACCTAGTCCAGCTGTTTTTACACTGCCCTTTATCAACCAGCTTATGGCAGTTTGGCATGTATGAACTCAGAAAGCAAATACTGAGACAGAATCTGATTGCCATCCATAAATGTGCTGAAGGTGGGAAAGGGAAAGCAATAGAGAGGAACAAGTGCTAATGAAGCTCCAGGGCTACATTGTCACCTGGACACGAGATAAAAATTGGTCATAAGCAAATTCAGTCTGGACTTTTGAAGAAGGATTTTAACTGTCCAAATAGGATAGCTTGAGAATGGCTGTGTAGTAGAAAAAGCAGGAGCAGAAAACTTAATTGATTTTACAGTTTCATCAAACTGGAACTCAATTAATATTTTAAAGGGATTTCATGGCATAGCTCTCTGAAATAATTGAGATGTGGATTCAGTGATCCAGAACACTGCTTCTAATTTTATCTTACTAAAATACAGCTGTAAATAATACGCCCAGAAAACATGAAAGACTACCAAAAAAAAACCATCCTCTGAAAAAAAACATAATGGGGAAAATAGAAAATAGGTACGAAGGGCAGCATCACGGTTCTAGGAGAAAGAAGAATCTGAACTGGAAAGCAAAAGATGCATAGGCAAGGGCACTAGGCAACACATCAGAGTAATTTAGTTAAAAAACCCACAACAACATTGTTTGTGTCAGAAACACTGTGATTTAGTGTCCTTATTAATAATACAGGAAATATGAGCTGCGCACAAAGGGCTCTCACAGATGACCCTGGCCTGGGAGGAACTGAAAGGTGAGTCAGAATATGGAAATAACACAGAGTGACCTACTGAGTCTGGGGACATTACAGGAGAAAATAACAAGATGAGTTTCCACTTGTAAGTATGAAAATACACCTGAGGCAAAATCCTCCAAAACACTTGTAGTCAATGGCAAACTGCTAGCAGGAATACTGAAACACTTTGCAATGAGAGTGGGTGGCCAATTGAACATAAGTGCACATTACAGTTTGGCTGCAAAAATGCTGATGCAATTTTAGGGTGAAGTTCCCTTAATATTTGAATCAAAGGCAATAGAGATCTATTTTCTACATCATTTTAATGCAAATGTATCTGGAATAATACACCCAGTTGGGGGAGTTGCTGTGCATGGACAAATTGGAACAAGAAGGGTGGAAAACAATAAAAAATATCAGGAATCTAGACAGACAGCCTTACAAAGCAGATTTAAAAGCTCTGTGTGTATGAACAACAACGGTCCTTTCAACCCTGTTTTTCTGTGACTCCATGCTAAGCAGGTATAGATTCAGAAGATAGGAATGCCAAAGGGGAGGTAACAATTTAGACTATTACATAGGAACAGAAGTGCCAGATGGGGTGAAACTAGCAGCATGAAACCATAGGCTGAGTAGCAGGAAAATCTTTAAAGATGTATTCAGCTGTAGAAAAGCTGCTGGGGGATCTGGTGGAAGCCTGGTCACTCAGGATTTTTACAAGGCTGGACAAAACATTAGAAAACGTACCATAGGGAGCAATTCTCCACTGGCCAAGAGCAGTGGAGCAGATGATCTAATAGGCTTCTTGCATCTCTAACCTCTACAGTTTTATGATTTCTTACTGTAAAGCACAATATTTCAAGAGGAAAAAGCAATAAATAAAAAGTACAATATTAGATGGTAAAAAACCCCAACAAACAAACACAAAACAGATGGAGAATGAATGGAGTTCTGTCCTTTTGCCTTTCTGTATTTAAAGGAGTTGCTTCTGGCACATTGTTTTCTTGTCAGAGGCACTTCATTTTCTTTCTCTCACTTACCATTTTCTCTCTTACAACAAAAGCAGAAATAGCCACTTGGGACTGCTGATGTCTTTCTAAGGAAGGATGCTGCTCTCATGCTGTGGTACAGCATCAAGTCTTTGGTCAGTCAAAACATAAAAATCTCATTGTTTTCTTTGGGAACAGATTTCTTTTTAAATCAAGCCCCAAGCAAGTACATGCATCATGGTATATTCCCCAGCATAGCAGTCCTGCTCCTCTTCTGCATTTCCTTCCTCCCCCCTCCCAGCACAGACTCTCATTTTACCACCTTCTTCACCCATTGCTTTTGTGGAAGATGAGCATTCACAAGTCCACACTACCTTCAGGGAGAATTATGTGTGAACAGCGTGTCCAAAAAAACCCAGGGACAGTAGTTCAGATTTTTCAGTGTGCATTCATTTGTTCCATTCATCATTAGAGGGAATTGTGAGACTTCTGGTGACTTTGAAATCTTGATCAGCGTGTAGGTCCGGATGACAGGCAAATGCACTTTCAAAAGGAATAATAAACTGATTTTCAGGAGTCATGGCAGCTTTGACATACAAACATGTCAGTTAGATAGATATGTAACACAAGACTATGCACCTTGGCTGTTACCTCAGTCTGCCCTAGGGCATTCTCACAGCACGTGGTCCCCCTCAAACACCAGGGTACCATCCACATGAGATCAACAGGGTTACTGAAACCTTGAGGCATTGTTTCAAAATGCTGTTTGAGCATGGGCGTCTCTGCTGAGGTTTGATTGTTGGGAATTTTTGTAGAGACGGAGCAGTAGTGGTGGTAAATATAAAGAAGTCAGTTTGTAATTGTGTGCATCAGAAAGAGTTTCCCGAAGAGGAAGCTTCAGCAACACTCCCTAGAGACAGATCCATAATATTACTTCCTCAAAACCTGCTTTTAGATAGCAGTAAAAATCTGACTGCGGTTGTGGTCATGACAATACCTTTAAACTGGGTGAGGTTTCAGGAAAAACTGCTTGTATTTCTTGCGCAAATCACGTGTTCTGTATCTAGACTAGAAGTACTTTATCTGTCAACAAACTGCAGCCAGCTTCAGGTGAGTGTCTGTGATTTACCGCAGAGCAAGGCCCCACTTGCACTGAGAGAAGGGAGCTATTCAACCTAGAGAATGAATCCAGGATCTTAAGAGCTTCTGCCTTAAATTGCCGTGCACATGCTGGGATAGTTAGCCTGTCAGGACCAGGCAGTTCCTAGGGGAATGTCCTCCAGCACATGGCTAGTTTTCAGAAGAAAAGCAAACCCAGCAGAGATGCTGTTGAGTAGCAGGTGTTCTGAAGATGCTTTGGGTCCCACTTTCATTCTTCTTTCCTTTGCCATGAGTCAGTCCTTCCCAACCTACTTCAGTCCTTTAACATTTTGACATGTGGAGCTGGTGTCAGCCCTGCTGCAGCTCAGGACATGCTGAAGGAAAAAAAATCCAAAAAGAATTAAAATGAAGAATTAAAATGAAGTAACCTTATCACAGGCTGTGGAAGAGTAGAGCCTCTCTGGTGGCAAGCTTGTAGTCAGAGGGTTGCCTGGAGTATGTGAGGGAAGGGGATCTGCCTGAAATGGCTGTCTTACAAGACATGGGGGAAAAGAGATTCCTATTTACCTTATAAAACTACTGGCAGCACATACAGATTTGTCACAGTTTGTGATATTAATGATAGCAATGGGATGTGAGACTTTCAGATTTTACATCTCGGCTTCACACTGCTGACAGCTCACTGCTCATCAGTTCCAGTTTGGGGGATCTTCTAGTCTATTTTTAGTTACCTAAAGATCTGGCATATGGTCTGAGCTTGCCATTTGCCTTCCTTTTAGAATCAGTGGAGAGAGCCATGACTGGTGAGTTGCCCCATCCTGTCCTGCAGCACTCTGAGCTTGAGCGGAGATGCCACATTGGGGACAGCAACGCTCATTGATCTACAAGCAAAGGTGCTTGAA
This sequence comes from Corvus kubaryi, assembly GCF_017639235.1. Lineage (NCBI taxonomy): Eukaryota > Metazoa > Chordata > Aves > Passeriformes > Corvidae > Corvus > Corvus kubaryi. The sequence continues at coordinate 16,553,103 of NW_024582091.1, forward strand.
CCAGACTGAGAAACTGGCTTTGCTCACACAATTAGAAACCTGTATTTGTGCTCAGCTAAAGCACTGTGTGTCAGTGAGGGAAGATATGAACCATGTCTTCACTCTCAGGTTTGCCCACTGTCTTTAGAAATTACAGTAGGGTCTCTGACATTTTTAGCTTGGCATGTCAGTGCATGAACACCCTTGTTTACACAGGGTAATCACAGGGACATAAAAAACAATACAAGCCAGGAAGACAGAAACACTTGTAAACACCTCTTCAGTCAAAATGGAAAAGTCAGTGTATTGAGCTCTGCCTGACTTTTAAAACCCATATTTCCTCACTCCTGATGGGTGTGAACAGGACACCATCCTGTTTGGGGACTGTCTTCTAAAGGAAGCACATACAGTAAATGAACCTTGATTTTAAGTTAGAGAATGACATGAATCCAAACCATCTGGCTTGTGATACAGCTCCAGCCTCCCTCTTTACAAAACTAAGGTCCAGCCTTTTTGTGTTGCTTTGAGCACGGTCCTTTGCTCCTCTCCAGGCTATGGGGTCCTTGTGTTCACACAGCCCCTGAGGGAAAAAAAAAAAATTAAAGCAAAGGAAAACAAACCAAAATTCATCCAGGGGATAAAAGGAATATGTTGGTGACTCGTTACACCACACAGAGTGCCCATTATTTTTGTTGACTTCAAGGCCGTAGTCACTCACAGAGAACAGGGTGATAGTATTTACATTGGGATTTCAAGGAAGACTGCTCCTATAAATTAGTAAAAGGCATGAGTCATCCCAGCACAGTGTTTGATCCAAGAGATGCAGTTATCAGCCCAGCATAACACTCTAGCATCTGTCCAAAACACTGCACACCCTCATTAGCACACTATTCCTGGGAGCTAAGCAGGCTGAAGGTTGCAAAGGGGAGCTATTGTTATACCAGGAGTAATTCTTATGTTTTATTGATACCCAATAAACTGTGTGTTAGCCTGAAAGCACAGAGAGAGAGAGGGAGTGGAGGGCTGGAGTAGTCTGTTATATAACACTCAAACACAGGGAGTGGAACTGGCCAAATCCTTTTCAATTACTTTTTTTCAATAAATGTCAGGTTTGGGGAAGAGCACCATCTGAGCAATTTAATAATTAATAAGAATGCATTCATCCTGCTGTACAGCTGGACACATCACCTGTGAATAAATCCCCTAGATAATATATTTGTGGATCTTCATAATATTTTTTCATTCTGCTTTTTTCACCAATTTCTTTTTTTGTGTGTGTCAGTCTAGTCCCTGTTGCCCTGGGATTTTCCTGGAAATCAACTAGAGAGATAACCACTTGAGGGAAATGGAACAAGCATGTGGACCTCAGGCACTTGCCTGTTCAGGAGCAGAAGTGATGTTTGCAATGATTAGGGCTTATGGCAATGCAGGGAACCTGGATGGTGAGCTGCACAGATTAGGTGATGCGACGGGACTCTGGGAAAGACAGACAAATATGGGTGCTGCGCACAAGCTGGGAATTACTGTGGGTGTCAATTAACCTCACAGATCACAGGGTTTATTAGACTGAATTATTTATCCCAAAGATAAAACACTGAAAGAAAGTAAAGCATTAAACAGCACAGCCTTGCACAGAGTTTAGGCAGTGAACCAAGTTTCTGAACAATTTAATTTATTAGGGACCTAAATTGTACTAGATTATCAAATAAAGTGGAATAGAGGGAGGCAATGCACTTTATATTCAGTGCCTGGAATGTAATAAGTGTGTTAGTCCATTCATGCCATGTCTCAGCCTGAGTTATGAAGAGAAAGGGATGCTTCCTCTGTAGGGTAATTTTCCATTTTATATCCATTTTTAAAAACTGTCAAACAGTTGTCATGAAGGAAAAACATTTCTAGTTTATCACTGAAGCTTGAAACCTGTTAAATGTTAATGTAAAATGGAGCACTACATATACTCCCAATACAATGGGAAGAAGCTTAACTGTTTGAAGTCTGTCTTTGTGAAGATTATACCCTGGCAGAAAAAGACAATAGGAGAGTTTTGCCTTGGGAAAAGAGAGATTGACAGGTCTGCATGTTTTTCTGCAATCAATATTGTAGACAGAGCTCTTCTTACACGGTGGGGTTCAATTAAAGAAAAAAACACGAGAATTTGGGGGAATTCCCTAAAGAGTTCAAATCCTTTCTGAGAGGAGGGAATGTTTTTTTCAAGATGAGCTTGCATGAAAAATTCATGCAGTGGATGGATACATTCATACAAAAAGAAATTTGATAAATAAATAATTGTTTTAATACTGAGTCACGTAGCAATTGCACATCCATACTGACCACTTCAGCTTGCAAAACTAGCCCTTAGTGTAAACATGTGTAAAATTAAATCATCCAGAAAAACAAAATAAGGCAAAAGGTCATACATGTTAACTGAAGCAAGTAGTTCATACTAAAGTCTCTCACAACATCCAGTAAATAAGAAACTGCCACATGCAGCCAAGAAGCTGGTACAGGGATGAACACAAAGAGACAGACAAAACACAGCATGAAAACGGGTGATAAGCAGAGATTTGCAGCCATCAGGAAGGAGAGAAGAGGAGGCAGCTGCAAAGACAGGAGGCCGGAAAAGATAGACGAATTGAGCTGGAAATATATACAGTTATGATAGCAGCTATGAAAGCGATTACATGAAGCTGCAATTAGCTAGCTGTACTCGACTGCTATTCAGTCATACTTGCAGCCCTCTCCTCATTTTCCCCTGTATTGACTGCAGGAGAGTCAGTTATCTTTGTTGGAAAAGAGTTACGTACAGAACACTTGGGATGGGCAAATAAGGCACCAGCCTGGTCTATGGTCTCTGCATCTCCAGGCCATGGAGAAACAAAAGAGGACAGGATCTCACAGAGAGCTCATCAACAAGCACAGCCTGCATTTCTACTGCACTCCTTCCCCACTAGGAAAGTAAAATCAAAGAGGGAAAACTGCAATGCTTTTTTTCTAGTAATTTCTGTGTCTTTGGTACCTGTCAGTTCCCCTCCCTCACCTTTTTTCCACCTTTGCATGGCTGTTTTCTATGTTGTCTCACATAATTTTCTTTCCTCAGCCAGTTCTTCCCTCAGATATCTACAGCTCAGTGCAAAGTCCTGTAAACCTCTTTCCTTTCCTTTTCTGCACCTTTTTCCACCTGCCTTCTCCCCTATCCATGCCCCTTGCTAAAAGAAACCTTCCTTTGTGTTTCTTTCACAATCTCTCTCTGCACAGTTATGTTCTTTGGCTATGTAATTCTGTCTGCACCAAGGAAAGCCCTACGACATAAGACTGAAATGGCCTTTTCCTCAGTTGCAAGGTAAACAGCTCCAGTGCTGGCACAATCCTGACAAATTAGATGAAATACTCTGTAAGAAGCTAGGAAAAGTCTCACAATCACTGGCCCTTGATCTCACAGGGGCATTCAACTTATCAGATGTCTGCTGGAAATATAAAACAGCACAAAGAAAGCAGTCTAGAAGGTTCCTGACACACCTGGTGAGTGAGGCAACTAGGGAAGGCAATCATGAAATGATAGGGATTGTTGGAGAAGTCAGGAGGAGGATCAGCAGAGCTACTAGCTTGGACTTCCAGGGGACAGACATTGGCCCATTTAGGAGCGTGGTTGACAGAGTCCCTTGGGAGGCAATACTGAGGGCAAAGGGGTCCAGGAGAGCTGGGCATTATTCAAGAAGGAAATCTTAGAGGTGCAGAAGCAGCACCCCAATGTGCCAAAAGACAAGTTATTGGGAACACCAGCCTGGCTGAACAGAGAACTTTGGCTGAAATTAAAGGAGAAAACTACCTTTGGAAGAAGGGGCGACAACTTAGGAGGATTGCAAGGATGCCACACGAGGTTGTGCAGGCACAAAAACAAAGGGGCCAAAACCCAACTAGAATTTAGGGCTATGGTTTAGTGGTAGACTTGGAGGCACTGGGTTAATGGATGGGCTCAATGATGTTAAAGGTCTTTTCCAGCCTGAATGATTCCATGATTCATCTTCTTTTCCCTTCTCCAAAGGGGACCCCCAGAGTCTTGCTCTGAGCATTTCTCTTGAACTGCACCCCAATGACAATGAGCTTGGCTTCCTAAGCAGACCAAATAAATGAGAGGAAAAGTCATGCCTCCCATCCTTCCTCCCGTAACAGGAATTACCTTAGGAAAATAATTTTTTCCTATTTTTTTTTAAAAACAAGACAGAATTAACTCTCCCTCAGTCTATGGTACTACAATAGCCCATGCTCTGCTTTGACTCATGACAGTGTTAGTCACCTTCAAGTTAAAGAATAGCACTGTGTAGTAGAAAATACTAATTTTTAAAGAGATAACTAAAAACTAGAGGCTGATGGTTGTGTTTAATTATAGGATGCATTCAAACTGCATTGCTTAGTCCCAGACTGTGTCCGTTACTACACTTACTACACATTTCACCACAAAAGAGCCCCTCTGGGAAGGAGGCTGGTGAGTAGGAGACCTACATGGTCATTGCAATGGTGACGACAGGTTTTGGCAAGTAGTGCTTGAGCAGACAGCTAGGTTTATGTAAAATAAGCTGAATCTCTGGTTTATAAATCTGTAAAATTCATCCTTGCAGTAAAAGGAGAAAACTCATATGCCTGTGTATTTTTAAGGTCTTGTCCAAAACACCCTACTACAGAAAACTCATTTAATCTACCTTAGAGGGATGAAGGGCTGAGTCAACCTTGCTAGGATTTGAACCTATCACTCCAGGGAGCCTAATTATTGCAAATGCGGTGCTTAAATCTCTAAACCCTTCCCTCCTCCTCTAATCACTTCTCAAAGAGTCCCTTTTGATCCCCAAAGTTTACGCAGCACCTGTGATAAAGGCAAAGTATTTAACAAAGTCTCTGTAAGCTGAGTGTATCATTATTCATATTACAGCAGGTTTAAAAGAGCTGGGCAAGGATGAGAACATTGTGCTGCAACAAAGATCACAGTAGCAGCATCGTGAATTGCTTCTCAGCTCCACTCTCTCTTTTCCTTCTGCTACACAATAGAAAAATGGAGTGAGAGGACAGCTGAGACAAATTGTGCGTGCTCCCTTGATGCTGCACCCCTAACCACGGGTTTACTTGAAGGAGGTTTCACATCATGTATCTTGGCCACAGGCTAGTGGACTGCACGGCTGGAGGGTGACAGCTGAGTGAGCCTTGTTCCCCTCTGTACTGGCACCAAGTGTCTCCAGGAGCCATGCACTTGGGAATGTTCCTGATAGGGGCATGACTGTGCTGCAGGAGCATGGGAGGCTTGGTGTGTGGGCACTGGTGCATGGGAGGGCATTGGTGCTGCAAGGTAGCAGCTGATAAAATATCTATAACAGGGACTACTAATGACAGCTCCTTGAGTTTCTTTGCTTATCTCAGGATGTTGGTAGTATTTCTGCACACTTTAGAAGGCAGAAGTGAAAGCTGATGAGAATCTCTTGACAAGGCTCCTGGTTGGAGGTGGAAGGAAAAGCAGGGCTGAAGAATAAAAGAAAGACTTTTTTTTCAAATTCTGAGCTTAAAAAAACCCATATCCCATGCTCCTCTGCAGAGATAACATTGCAACTAATAATTTTGCCTTTTATTCCCTGGGAGAAAAGGGAATTTTTGTCCTTCCCTTCCTCCTTCCATTACCTGGAGGGGATGCACTTTTTTTACTGACACGCAGATAGACGAAATCTGAAATGGTAATGGACTGGCAGTGTTTGCAGTGGGGCGAACAGTTTTCTGCTGGAAGGCTGGTTGGCAGGATACCGTCCTGCAGTCATTGAATCATTGCACTGAATCACAGCCATGTTGGCAGGATCCCATTCTGAGGAAGTTCACAGTACTGTCAAACACCTGCTGTTGCCATTGAATGGTATTATGCAAGATCTGAAATTCTATTTATTGAAATCCCTATTTGATTTTTCCCCCTCCTTTTCAGTCACTAGTCTCAAATGACTGCAGCAAAACCTATTCCCAAGAGCGTTTTAATTCAGCCTGATGCCAGGATACCAGTTCTCATAGGGTGAAAATCTGCTCTTCTTTGTGCTGATGCAGAGATGCCAAGGTAGCGCAGGATACAAAGACACGCAATCATTCCTACAGTATGCGCTCTGCAGAGTTACTCAGGTAAGAAGATCAAACAGACTTTGACTCACAGAAGGCCAACCAGCTTTTATTTCCTTTGAAAGCCCTAGTTGTGCAGCCTGGTGGGAGAGTCCACTGCTATAAATAGGTTTTATCTCCTAGTGTTCTTAGAGATAGGGGTTGTTTCAAGTTTGAGCCACCATGATGGGAAGCTTGGCTTACACACACCTAGGAAGCAAAGAATGCCAGGTTATGAGAGTTAGAGAGTAAGTATATTCTTCTTTCTATTAGTTTATAAGATATAGTAATTTAAAGTGGTATTTCACTGGTGTGACCCATACCTTCTGTCCTGCCATACGGCCCATTTCACCTTGATGTTTTGGGGCTCTTTCTCAAAAGCAGTAGCTCCACTCTGTCTCTTTGGCTTTACTCCCAGCCCAGCTGGCATCAAGCATCTCTGGCATATCCCTGCCCCAGGGCAGCCCCAGCCATCCCAACTTCCCAGCCACCTGCATTGTGACCAAATCTTCTTTTTATTTCTATGGACCTGCCATCCTCTTTCCTGCAATCCTCTAATTTTGGATATTCTGTTCTGCAAACACCACTCCCTGACTGACTCTTTCCTCGACCAATGAATCTTCTCTCTGCACAAAAAAGGTCTCTTCCTGTCCAAACTAAAATATCTATTTGGTTAGCAATTCGTTAGGAGATGTCAGGGAGTTATGTCAGACTGCAATAGAGCTCTTCCTGTCAAAGCCCAGTCTTTCCTGCTGGTTCTCTCTTAAGCCATCGGATAACACTGTTACCTTGCATCGAGCTTACAGTCTGTGTGTGAGCTTCTCTTTAGCTTGTAACAACGATCCCCTAGCCTAAAGTTTCACCTCTTTTTTTTAAATAAAAGTAAAGCCTAGACTTGCTTATCCAGTTACACAACAAAACCCTCAACCTGGAGCTCATCAACTTGGGTCTCAGTTCTTGCAGCATCCTTTACTTTAGCACTAACACAATCTTGCCTTGCCAGTATTCCTCTGAGCACCACTGCAAAAATCATTTTTGTAGCCTGTCTGTTTACTCATGTCACCTCTCATTGTGAATCCCTCCACTGGCTGCCTTTTCTCTGTTGTGTAAAGATATTGCTTGTCCCTGTGCTGTCATTTTCTTTTTAACACTTAAGAGGTGATTTCTGTCTCCCATTTGCCCGTGACTCTCATCTCTGCTGCCCCCTTTGAATCTCAGACAAGTGCCTTTTCTTTCATACCATGTTCTCCCCCATGATAACACTTGGAGTTTCAAACAGCATGTCCCCAAACAGGTGTAAAAAATGCCTTATTTTTGTCCTTGTTTTTTGTTCCTTGTGGAGGAAATCCTTCCTTGCACTTGCCTTGCATAGGAGAGTTACAAAAGCCTTCATATAGTTAGGCTGGCAACAAGTTCTTCATGATGACCAAGAATCCCTCTCCAGCTGTACTTTTCTCGCTTTCTTCCTTTCACAAGAAGTCACCATCTCTTCAGCAGATTGTGAAACAATAGGATTTAACAACAAAAAAATTTCAAATAAGTATCTTTAAAAGAAACCAAAGCAACCAACAATCAAACAAAAAAAAGCCCTATGAGAAACTGTAAGCCCCACACACAATTTTACACACGTATTTTAGAACAGAGCCCCAAAATTAGTTTATATTTGTAGGAGGGATGTGACAGAACCTGCAACTGGGGTAACAGAGATCAACCGGTTGCTGGGATATCAGCAACTAGGATATCAGCAATGCAGAACCGTGTCCAGAGCCACTTGCTCCCCCCAGTCATGTGTAGAGCCTGTGGCAGTGCAAGGGCCTGGACCCATCTCACAGACCCCCAGTTAAGTGCCAAGCACTCAGGCATTAATCGTCTGCACACTTGCTGTCTTCAAGCTGATACAAGCTATTCACTTCTAAACTAAGAGCTTGGAAACAATGGCTTTTAAAACCAGGAAGCAAGATAGTAATTAACATGACCTGTCTATCACCCAGATTATTAAACTGCATTATAAATGTTTTGTTGGTGAAGATTAATTATGTAAATCTTCACAGGAGTCTCATACAACTGAAGGAAATATTAATGTTTTTTCATCAGCTCTGATTTTTAGCTCTCAGCTGCTTTCTAAAGATTGTTGGAGTTCTAGTCTGCTATCAACCTCACACAATTACCATTAGCAATATCCCCAGTACTTTGTGCTGCATGTAGCTAATAGCTCTGTGTGCATGTGGTTGACTAGAGCTTGTAACAAAGATTCAGATAAACACTGTCTGAACCTACAGACATGGGAAGTCAGGAGCTGCAGCTCTGTTGTGGTCACATCCACTGTAACCTGCTCCTAATTCTGTGACCATGAGTTCCCAGGTGGTTCATGGAAAAATATTGCTTAGTGAAAAATAAAAGAAGTTGAATTTTTAAGACCATTGGAACATTAAAATATTTTTTTATTACTTTTTCACTGTGTAACACAGATGTCATTCAGACAAGCAACTTTTAAGGCCGGCATGGACTTCTTAGAGCTTTTTATGTGCTGCTGGCAAGCAGAATCAGCTGAGAAGTATTATTTCTGCTGAAATTTTCATGAAGTTCAATGAAATTACTATCAGCATGTACAAAACTCATAGGCTCAATAGAAAAAATGTTTTGGCAAGATGGTATTTTGTCAATAGCAAAGTGCTAACATGAACCTGTGTCTTGAGGCCTTTGTAGAAATGTGATAATGTGTTCAAACTCCAGCTTCAGTTTCTACCACCAGTATCTCCACTGCTCAGAGTCACAGGATTTTGCAACCCAAGAGCTCTCCTGGACAGAAAGGAAGCTGTGGTGTAGGTGGAACACCCCATTACAAAAGCACAGTAAGTAAACAGGAAAAAAAGTTTAAACTTTTTTTAAGAGGGAGCAACTCTGCATTGTAAGTTACACGGGAAGATGAGCATAGTTGGCCACACAGTTTCAGATTCAGGATTTCTCTTTTGTACTCTAGGCCTCACAGCCATTTAACAGTTTATCTTTGCTGCAGAACTGAGATTTTCTTTAAAAAAAAGGAATCACTTTTACTACAGCTAACCATGTGAAAATTATGACAAACCTGTGTCTTGTTGATTCCACATATTTCAGTACATTGTTGACCCTGAAACACAAAAGGCAGAAAGAAAAGATGTCATTGATTTTCAGTCCTTCCCTAATGGTCACGTTAACAGAAAAACACAGCTACCTTGTTTGTTTTATACAATCTCCAAGCATCTCCGTGCCTCCTCAGGTGCCAAACCCAGCACTTATTAACACCCTGTTCCCCTGGGCTCCTTGTGGAACACTTGGTTGCTGCTGCTAGTGGCTTTCAGGCATAACTGCACAAAATTAAAAAACAAGCGTGTTAAAAAAAAAAGCATGCAAAATTAACATGCGAACAAACAACAGGGGCCACTCAACTGATTATATTTTCACTGTCATGTTGTATTAATTAAAGCTTCCCATCCCTTAATTAAAACGAAGCAGCCGGAGAAACTCCACCATGTTATGCAGGGTAGCTGAATCAAAGGGCTGCTCTGAGGGGTTTACAGTTATGCTGCCAGGTAGTACCCAGGGCTTTGAGTGAAGAGTTCATCCTGATCAGTGGGATTCAGAGCTTGGATCCAAATTTCCACGAAGTATAGGCTTGTGACCCAAGGTTTTCTTCTGGCCCCATCTTTAATTAGGACCTGCTTTGGCTTTCCCGAACTCAGCTGCAATACTTGGCATGGACCTCCTGCATATTTAGATGACAACTAATGAGGATTTTTATTAAACTTGAGCCTCGGCTGGGTGGGAAAAGGGAACAGCTTTTTAGCATCAGACGGAAAAGACTTTTGCCTCTGGAATATTTCTCAGCACGGAGCAAGGAACTGGGGGAGGAGAAGGCGATAGGAATGCTGTCAGTGCTGCCTCTAATGGGGCCTGCCTGGGGCACACTCTTCGGTATCCCTTGGAAGGTGACCTTGACTGCTAACATTTACATTTTAGCAGCTATTTGGCATATTTGATTGTGTCTACAGCAAAAAGCCATACAATTCTCTGAGAGACATGTAGATCAGATCAATGTCTTCAACGCCACTGTCCCCCTTGTCCTGCCATTCTCTGATGTTTGCTATTTAGTCTGAAAGTGCAGGCTAAAAGAACACCATGGCACTGCCCCTTCCTATTAATGTGGAGAATCGATTCCATCAAGTACCGTCCATACAGGCTGACTCAAGGTACAATCTGAAAATTAAAGGCCTTCTCAAAACAATTAAGTAATTGAAATTGGTAAGAAAAGTGCTTGTTGTCCAATGAACCAAACAGCTGGCCATTATTATTTGCCTTCAGTGTGATTTATCAGGCTTGGACATGTGGGAGAGACTGTAGGTGTCTGCCAGAGGTATTGCTGGGTCAGATCCCAGAAAGCTTTGTGACTGCAGCTCCTGTCATTTCCTTACCGCACAGGATCTGCCTTGCAGAAGATGGAGATTTGACAACAACTCCCAGTCCTTCCTGCCACATGTTTCAGCAGCTCAGCAGATGGCTGTGTGCTCCTACCACCTGGCCAAAGGGTGCTGTCGCCCTTCCAAACACATGGCATTAGCACCTCTGAGGGACAGGCCAACCCACTGATGCTGATGTGCTTTAATTCACAATATCAGGATGGCTAAGAGCACACATGGGGCTAGATACGATGGCTTACCAGATGGGTGGTAATTTGTTAAGCTGCAAAAGCTTTCAATTGAGTAATCATAAGCTGAGGTCTTCAGCCAACATAAGAGTCATCTGGTTTGTCTTTAATATAATTGTAAAAAAATAGGAAATCAAAATTTTGGGCCATAGTGCATGCCAATCCTTTTATTTACTTCAAAAATAAGCATCTCCCTCTGCCTTCCCTCTCTGCTTCTGAGGGTTCAATCACTTCTCAAAACAGTGGTGTCCTTTGTCCTGGTACATTACTGTAATGCTAAAACATATGCTATATTAAATATTAACCAACTGTTAATTGGAGCATCATTTGGCCAAGGAAAGAGGTGACTTTGTATTGTCAATGGTTATTTTCAGTCTTCTCAGTACTTTGCTCTACAGGTAGCTTACCCAGTTACTTCGTCAGCCTTGAGCTTGAGAAGTATCGCATCATCTCCTGAAATGAGTTCTGAGCTCTCCTTTGCACCCCAGTTTATGTACACTGGGAGTCTCCATTGTGGACAATATTGCCCAGGGTGTGAGCTGATGAATTGAACTCTGGATTTCAATTCAGCTTGCCAGCTGTCCTCCCAGGTGAACATAGGAAAATGACTTAATTTACCCTGGGCTTCTGTTTCTCAGGTATGAACTACAGGAGGAAAAACATGGATGTTTAAGTTATTAAGGTTGTCCTCTCACTGCAGGTCATAGGAAGAAACACGCATTGTAAAATCCCATGCTGGGAAATCTTTGTCAAAATCATTGCATCCAGTTATACTGCTGACAAATTCTTAAATATGAGATTGGTTCATTCAACACACCTGGAGATGATGAGTGGCTTACAGGCTACAATTACAGTGTGAGATGAATAACTGTCTGATTAATTGAACAGCGGTGATTTTTCAGAACAAGATGTGTAACACACCTTCATTTGCATGGCAGGAACCTCAGGCCTTAAAATATTTTCCGGATTCCTGAGCAAAACTGGCTTCTTGCTGAGAGCTGCAGCTGGGGCAGCTGCAGGGAGGGACCAGTTGGAAGATCTGCATAGCTTAAAGAATGACAGAAGTCCAACCTGCTAGGGAAAAGGACAGTGCACACTAGAAACTGACCATACTGCAGCCTGGTCACTCTTTATCCTTCCAGTAGGGACAAGATGTAAAAGTTAGCAGTTGAATCAATAATTAACATTCCCCAAGCTTCTTGGATGTGGTCCTGTTTTTGCAGCTTCAGATATACCAAACTGGGCAACCTCTAGTCTCACAGATCTGGCCCTATGGCCCATGTTTCCCCAAAATCCTAATGGTACTGGTAAAAACTGTGAGGCTTCAGAGCAGAAGTCAATCATTGGCAACCCAGGGTTGGAAAAAAACTTTCTCAATAAACAGTTTGTCTCCAAACTGGGACCTCTCCTTAAAGCACTAGGTACCTGTCTTACCAAGATAACTGAATGGGGGTGGATGAGGCTTCTCTGTCCCTGTGCTCTTCATTCATAAATGTCTTGGGTGCAAGACTGGAAGGAATACTAAGCAAGTTCACAGATGATACAAAACTGGGAGGAGCTGTTGACTCCCTCGAAGGCCAGGAGGCCCTGAAAAGAGATAATTTAGAGGGCTGGGCAATCACAGACCACATGAAGTTCAACAAGGGAAAATGCCAGACTCTGCACCTGGGACGGGGCAACCCTGGATTTATGGACAGAGTGGGGAATGAGATGCTGGAAAGCAGTGCCATCAAAAGTGACTTGGCACTCCTGGTCAAGGGAAAGTTGACCATGAGTCAGCAGTGCCCTGGCAGCCAGGAGGGCCAGCCCTGTCCTGGGGGGCATCAGGCACAGCATCACCAGCCAGGCAAGGGAGGGGATTGTCCCGCTCTGTTCTGCACTGGGGCGGCCTCACCTCGAGTGCTGGGGGCAGTTTTGGGCACCACAGTGTAAGAAAGACATTAAACTGTTAGAGAGTGTCCAAAGTAGAACTACGCAGATGGTGAAGGGACTGGAGGGGAAGCTGTATGAGGACCAGCTGAGGTCACTTTGTCTTTTCAGCCTGGAGAAGAGGAGACTGAGGGGAGACTTCATTGCAGTTACAACTTCCTCATGAGGGGAAGAGGAGGGACAGGCACTGATCTCTTCTCTGTAGTGCCCAGTGACAGGACCCTAGGTAATGGCCTGAAGTTGTGTCAGGGGAGGTCTAGGTTGGATATCAGGAAAAGGTTCTTCACGCAGAGAGTGGTTCGGCACTAGAACAGGGTCCCCAGGTCAGTGGTCACAGCACCAGCCTGACAGAGTTCAAGAAGTGCTTGAACAATACTTTCAGGCACATGGTATCATTCTTGGGGATGCTGTGCAGGGCCAGGAGTCAGACTTGATGATCTTTGTGGGTCCCTTCCAACCCAGCATATTCTGTGATTTTGTTCAAAGTCTTCTACCCCTGAATTAGAAAGAACAGGCATACACTGAGCCTCTTTGTATTCACTTCCCTCCTTGCTGCCCTAAAGGATGGATGAGAGAAGAACTACTGAGGCCCCTCAGTTTGGGGCGGGAGCCTGGGCTGACCATCCTGGCCATACAGCAAGGCTTGGCTATCAGCTTCAGAGCTGAGCCAAGGAGAAATGCTGATGGCTGCAGTCAGGAAACAGCGAGGCAGTATGGTCTGATGAGTTATCCCAGAGTTAGAGTCACTGAGGAGCAACCTAATCCACAGAGCCTGTGTGGCCAGATCCACTATTAGCACAGCTCTGGATCTGCTTACTCAACACAAGCTGTTACAGGAGGGAGACATTAAAGATTAGCCTGGACATTTCAATGTCTAGAAGACTGGTTTCCTTCCTTTCTTAAAGAACTCAGAAGTCCTGTTCCGTTTTGCAAAGAGTTAATTCTCTGTTAAGAAAAATAATGCATAAAAAAATATTTTCGTTGTGCAGGCCCCAGGTTTTCGAAATGCTTCAGTGGGCTACTGGGAAATCTCTTTAGGACAGAGTCTGGCTGAGCTGTCAGACTGACTGCAAGAGGCACAGCCGAGTTTCAAACAGACGCGCAGTGTGCGTGCGAGATGCATCCCAGAAAAGGAAGATGTTTGACAAGTGAAGTGTTTTTATGATGGAGAACGAGCAGGAACAACAGACAGGTAAATCAGCCTGCCAAGCATGAGAGTTCCTGACTGACAGGCTCATCACCAGCCCTGCCTGCTCAAGAGGATCCAGCATTCCTTCTACTGAAAAGCAACTGTTTAAATTGTTATTTGCTGACTTTTTGTTACTGATTATAATTGCTATGTGCAGGTTCAGAAGAGCAAAGGGAAGCCTTTGCTTTGCAGGCAGGGGAGAATGGGAAGTGATTCTTCTCAGAAATGAAGGAAGCTGGAGCAAATGAAAAAAAGCCTGCAAATGGTCAGGATAAAAACCAAACAACCTGAGGCAGAGAAGCAGGACTAACACTGATGTTTATAAAATTTTAGTCATTAAAATCACAAAATACCAATTAGAATAATATGTCAAGGATTGACTCCTACTAACATGCTCTAGCAATGCAAGCATTTTTATGTTAGAAATTTTGAAAACATAGCACTGTAATTTGAGATTATTTACTACCATGTTACCATACAAACATGTCTAATTAAGCATTTTGCTGAGTGCTATGATAAAGATGTCCAAATAAACAAACAGACTAGAAGGAGAGCATGAGGACATTGGATAGTGTGACATAAATTGCTTATCCATCTGAATGTGAAATGCCTACTTTAGTCACAAGTGCCAAGGCCACTAGTGAATGTGTCCTTTCATCCCTGAATGGGTGAAGAAAAAACCTTGCAGTACAACATCATGAATTTTGTATGGACTGTATTCAGCAAAGTGTTTAAACATGTGCTTTAATCTATTACTATTCAGCAGTTAAGTACTTAACTTGTACTAAAATCCAGGAGAAAAGATGCACTGAATCAGGCACTATACACTGAGTATTTTAAAGCAAAACTGTTTTGGCAATACTTAAACACTTTTAAATCTTTACTGGGACCATTTTGAGATTTCTATACTTCTCAAGATCTGGTTACTGTAAAGTGAACTGTACACAGCTCAGAAGGAAAAAAAAGATTAAACTTAATTAATCCAAAGTGATTCAGAAAATGTCCAGAATAACTTTCCTGTACATGGGAAAAGGTCTCAGTTTTGAAGCCTATTGGAGAATATTCGGGGCTAAGGACAAAGGCTAAATATCTTGGCAGAAGTCTTTGATGTTCCCCTTACTACCACTGTTATAAAGTACACATTTCTAATCAGTAAAATTATAAGGTATTTGATCCCCAAGCAAGGCTTGGCAAAAAACTGAGCCCTGCATGCAGCAGCAGTGAAAACAGAATAACCTCAGGGGTGAGAGCAGCGAGGATCTTTGGAAAGAAATAAATAGGCAGGATATCCAAAATGGCAGCAGCTGGAAGCTGCTCCGAGGTGGGATGTCAGGATGAACCCCCTGGGAGATGCGATACCGCACACAGGGCAGGGGAGGAGGTCAAATGTGCAAGGCCCTGTAATTTGTCAGACGGCTAACACCATCATTACCTGTGTGTGTGTGTGCACGGGGCATGCTTGCCGATAAATTACACTCACAAATTTCCGGGCTAAATGTCCTCTTATTGGCAGCATAGAGCACTGTAGCTGCACCACCCCACCTCCCCCCACCATTAGGAGATATTGTTTTATAATGGGCAATAAAAGTTAGCTCTCACAGCGTGAGCCTGAAAAAGAGTCACTGCTGAAATTAGCAGCAATGTCAATAGTTTGGATTTTTCTGCGTATTACATATTTTTCCCTTTTCTGACATCACTGGGAGGAAGATTGTAGGAAGAAGTGTGGGTTTGTAGGCACAGAAGTGGAGAAGGGGCCTGAGGGTGGAGCCAGGGAGATGAACAGGGGAGAAGAAAAGGTCCCTTGTTACTATCCTTACCCAGTATCAGGCACACCAGCCTCAAACAGTGGGCATCAGTGGCAGGAGCCAACAACTTAGCAACATCAGTGGAAGAAAGGAGGTGAGAGGACACAGAAAAGGGAAAATTAGTCTTCCCTGTGGAGACAGGATCAAGCCCATAAGGAAGGAAAACCAGCAGCCACTTCCATAAGGTGACTGCAGGGAGGAGATCTGTCCCATCACCCTGCTGGGTCCAAGAGCAGCATGTGACTTACCACAGTTGTATTGCCCTGGCTTTCCCACAGCCATCCCAGGCTCAGGATGAAGGCTGTCTTTTGCAGCTGACAGCTGCCACTCCCAACACTTTCAGGACAGGGAACCAAGGAATTGCAGAAGATGCCACTTGTCCAAATTAGATAAAGCCAGAAGCCTTGGCAGTGGCACCGTCGCCCCTTATGCATGCACACTGTTGTGCCAGTCATAGTGAGCCTTCCTGGAGTGGGAATAAGAGAGGGTGGCGAACACAGAAAAAATATCAACACTGTGAAATTTAAATACACTTAAGTTTTCCTATATAAGCTGCACCTAGTGCTTTCCTAAGAGTCCAGTACTCCTCTTTCTCTAGATCCCTGCCTTGTTACTCCCGGAACGGCCATCCCTGTTGAAAAACATCAGTTGTGCACTGGTACCTCCTCTGATAATCAATGAGGAGAGCTGGCATTGAGATGGCAGAGAACAACTGCAAGGTAATGTGCACTGAGAGATACCATTTGAACTACCCAATATGCATTCCTGGGTTCTGAATTAACTGTAATCATTTAGGAAAAAAAAAAAGGTCCAGGCCGCTTACTGAAAAATTCGTTATTTTATGCTGGTCATTGTCTCAGACTCTGTAGGGGACAAATTTTAGTAATATTTTTGTGCCATTATATAAATTGAAGACCTTTGTTCCACTCTGGTTATTCCATATCGAAAAAGTGCTATGGTAAAAATAACAAGGGCCTGGGGACAGGTGACAAAGAGGATTAGAGGGACGAAAAAGCCAGTGTGTAGAAGAGATTGAGACGTAGGATTTGTCACAGTTCCAGGGTTAGCTGCTCCTCTGACCTCTTTCTAGTATAGAGGCATGCTCTGCTTCTTCAGGCCCCTGTGGGAGTCTGTCTATCTGCGTGTCCTTTCCCTGCTAACAGCTCCCTGACAGCTTAGTGAACATGTCTTTCAAGGAACTTGCTTTTTAATGTCCGGCAATCCTTGGATCTTTTGACTCCTGGCCTTGGCAAAAGAAATCTCTAGCTGAACTCTGGCAATAGCATCCTCCCAACTCTGGCTGTTTTGTCATGACCCCTGCCATGCTAATTGCTAATCTGGAGGCACTGTGCAGCCTTCCAGCTAGTTCCCTGCTATTAAACTAAGCCAATGTTTACATAGAGCAGTCTCCACTGCCACTCCATCACATACCTTATTCTTAGCGACTTCAAAGCAGCCCTGCATCCTCCACACTGTGGTTCAGTGATGGTGGCATACACTTGAAGCTTTTTTCCGTTTTTAAAAAATGGGGGTTATGTTTCTCCTTTTCCAGTCAGAGGGAACTTTACCAGACTCCCATGGCTTCTCAAATATGATGGACAGTGACTTAGCAACTTCCTCCACCAGTTCGTTTATGACTCATGGATGCATCTCATCAGGTCATGGAATGAACCATAGAATCAGAGAATGGTTAGTTTTTGAAGGGACCTCAAAGATCACCCAATTTCAAACCTTCCTGCCATGGGCAGGGATGCCATTCACTAGATCGAGTTGCTCAAGGCCCCATCTAGCCTGGCCATTCCTTCCAGGGACGGAACATCCACAACTTCCCCGGGCAACCTTTACCAGTGCTTCACCACCCTCTCAGTAAAGAATTTTTTCATAACACTTTCCCTACTCTTCCTTTTATCACTGATGTACCTATATAATGCAGTTCTTGTGCTCGAGGCACGAGCTCTGGCATGCCCCAGGTCAGAGAGAGTCCAGCTGCGTTACTTCTGTGCATCGCAGAAGCAACTTTGGCATCAGGAAAGGTGCTGCTGGCTGGGCTAGCTAGCTGGCTTCTTTGCAGAGGGAAACACAGCAGGAGCCGATGGTAGCGGCTCACGTTAGCTCGGAGACAAAGGAAGAGAGAGGCTGTTCTGGTCTGACTCCTAATAGGTTTATTGTTAGAAGTTTTGCAACCCGAACAAGCTCAGAAGGGATGGAATGTGATGGGATCCTCCCCTGCAGCTTGTCCTCAGTTTTTATAGAGAGTTTGAAAGCCCCGGTGAAAGGGGAAAACAACCAATGAGTTACAAGGCAGGGGGAGAATACAATTGAGCAAGAACCAACGGGGGAAACCAGTAGGTGGGAGTTATAACAAAGAACCAGCGAACAACCGAGTGACCAAAAATTTTCCCGAACCGGGGGAGGTGGCTTGGATCTGGGCACCGCCCAGGGGGTGCGGCTTAGGCTTCTGAGCCACCCCTCGACCTCTGAGTCTGCCTCTTTGGGAAACTCGATCCAGGGGATGGGCTGGGATTGATTGGCATCTCTCTGCCCCAGCCCCGCAGCGGGCTGGATCATAGCAACACCTATAGAAGCTTTTCTTGTTGCCCTTGACAGCCCTGGCCAGATTCAATTCTATCAGGGTTTTAGCTTTCATAATCTGATACCTGGGTGATTGAACAATTTCTTCTGTTCCTCTCAGGCTACCTGTCCTTGCTTCCTGTTTTGTGTTGGAGTTTGTTCAGGAGCAAACTTTTTGTCCATGCAGACCTTCTGGCATTTTTGTCTTGACTTCCTCCTTGTTGGCATGCATCTCTCCTGAGCTTGGAGGAGGTGATTCTTGAATATCAACCAGCTCTCTTGGGCCCCTCTTCTCTCCAAGGCTTTATCCCACAGTGCTCTATCAAGCAGATCCCTGGAGAGGCCAAAGTCTGTTCTCTGGAAGTCTGGGGTAATGACAAGTATTAGCAAGGGAAATTGCTTTGCTCTTCCCCACTCAAAGCTGCATGGCTGAATGAGCATGACAAGGAGAAGCTCACCTGAGCTTCTGGTCCACAGGGAAGGTGTCCTGAGACACTGAGAGAAAGCCACTAGGCTTGTTTCAAGCAAACCTAGAGGGCTGAATCAACCCACCTAGTGTCTCTTCTTTACCAGGATGTTCCAGGTTAGCCTGCTGCCATCAAAGGTAAAGCAGGCACTGAAGTGTGATGAAATGATCAGCAATTATGCCAATATATAAACCTTCTAGTTCTAAATGCCCTGGTCTGTGAAGGATTTTGTACCCTGATTTGATGTCATTTGGTCTCTCAACCACCCAAGAGAAAAAGCAAAGTGGCATGGGTCCACTTTTGGCTCCCAGTTGCCTACACATATCAAACATCAAGCTGATGCCACTGAGGTGTGAGTGACTCTATTTCTAGGAAAGCAACTAAGAAAAAAATCAAAAAAATCTCCTTGTAGAGGCAACCAACCCTTGTGAAGAGTTAATGGAGAGAGCTGTTTCTGTAAAAAATAAAGAATGAGTTGTGCCTTCAAATCTCCTCAACTATGGACATGTAAAAATCTCCTCATTTTTCATTTTTCGTATTTATAAGCCTGTTTTGCAGAACTGCCCTTCTTTTATACAGACACTTACCACGGTACATACCCTTCCTTCCTTTGCTGTCATAAATTATCTTGTGGATTTGCTCTGTGAAGTTACTAACTGTGATTTTGCTATTAATCTTGGGTCTAACTTTTTCTAGATTGTGTCTCCTTGCCAATCCATCTTAGGCAAGGAAGACAAAGCTGTGGTCAGGGCTCTTCTCCCCTCAGGGGAGCACCACTCTGCAAAGTGTCTGTAACAATGCACCTTTTAATGATGCTCCCCTTTGGCTTTTACTGGGCTTATTGCAAGGCTTGTACTCCATTTTCCTGTAATAACTCAACTGCCACCAGGTTGGTGCTCCTGACAGTTACATCCTTTCCAAGACTCTTCTGACTTGCCCCATCTGGAGCAGGGAGATGCAAAGCGACTGCCGTGCTCTGGGGAAGTGATAAGGGCTCACCTCTTCAGTGACCTGGAGTATTTCCACTGGGGATACGATCAGCAGCAGCCAGCAGAAGAGCACATGAATTAATGCTCCCTGCAGCTCCCTGGGGTGGTGTTATTCACTCGTTTCCCTGCACATCTTTCTGCAGACCTGAGCACATGTATAGTTTGTGCCGTGTTTACCACCTTAACCTCTTCCTTTAGTGGACTGTATCAAAACAGTCAAAGAAAATTCACTCCCTATACTAGATGCTCATACAAATAAGAGAACTCTTCAGCTGAGTGAGTTCAGATGGTAAAATAATTGGTGTAACTATACTCAGGATGAATATATGCATGCAGGATGCAGTCAAAATATTTATGCCCTTTACCTCCAAAGCACACAATTCTACCCAATAATCTACAAGAGCATTTTTGCAGGCTCAGCCAGTGGAAAGAACTGATAAAACACTTGAGCGACCCTCATGTATATTTAATCTGGTAGGTAAGGGTGATGGGTGCACACACACGCACACAAACACATATGTACCTTCTTCTATTGCTATATAGCACTTTTGATGTGTTTTAAAATATTAGAGACTATACAAGCACCTCCCTACCTTGCATACTAAAATGGGAGGGGCAAGGAGGAGCAGCATGATAAGACAAAGGCCATGCATGAAAATATAGTATCTGGGATTCTGTTTTATTTTTACAGGTCAGTACCTGATTTTGGTAAAATGTGTTAGGAGGCTAGTGTCCTCCCACACCCAGATGGGCTCAGGCATGCCTGTTTCAGAGATGAAGGCAATGTCTGCAGGGTAGGATGGAATTTAACAGCAGCCACATCAACAACTGAAAGCAGTATTGTGTTGAAAACAGAATAAAGCAAAACAAAACATACTTCTCTGAACAGCAGGACACAGAAATTTAAGAATATCCCTTCCTGGGAACATTTATCTTCCCTTCCCTTCCCTTCCCTTCATCTAGGCATCTTGTCCTCATCTAGGAGCCTTGTCCTCATCTTGAAAATTCCAGAATCCACAAGTTTGGCACTAGCAGTCTTTCTCCCCCTTTTTTCCTCTCTCTCCATCACTTTATATAACAATTCATCACCTATATTGCAGGGCATGTTACATCTGGCACAATGATATTTTATATATTGATAAAGCAGGCAAGACCACATAGATATTCCACCCCTTCCTGTTTCCTTAAACATGAGCTCTCAAAAAAACCTTGAAAATTAAAGTGGTGGGCTGAGACTGTAAGACCACCATGGCTGACATAGAAGTGCTGTGACTGACTGAAGTCTGAGTCTCCCTTGCAAGGCCCAGGCACCACCTTCCCCTACTGCATCCTACTAAGCAAGGAAGGTAGTCAGCCACAAGTGAAATCCAGGAACTAAATACTTAGGATAGAACATAATTTTTGCTAGGGAAACTGCACTATGATCTTGAGAGCTTGCTGAAAGAAAAAGATTGAGCCTCTTCCTTTGGACATGGTCAGCAGAGGAATGGCCCTGGTGAGACTACTTTCGCTCGCCTATTCCCTGGTGACCTTGGCAACCCAGGATATGCAGAGAAGGGCAATAGTAGTTCCTGGCTTGTGAATGGTTGCAATTCTTCTCAAGTTTGATAAACCTTAGGGCAAAATTTTCCACTAATAACAGGTGAGTGCATGCAAAGCGGGTAGCCTCCAAAACTAGGGGTGTGGATCCCTCCTACCAAGACTCAGTTGGCAGCTACAGACACAGTGCACAAATTTTAGGGAAGTGCACCCCAGAAAATCTAGAAAAACTGTAGTGCACTTTCTCATGCTTGAAGAGCTGAATCCATTGCAAACAGGGAACAAATTGCTGATATGAAATATTCTTACTTAAGGGAGAAAAAACTTCTCTGACAAGGTAGAGTTGCAATAAATAATTGGTAAAATGTATCTACAGCTCAAACAAACTAAAGTCTTCTGGAGGAGGCTGGTGGGTTGCTTTTCCCATCATGCTGTAACCTTCCCTCTCAGTCTGAGACTATTAACTTCTGACAAGGTGCGAGGCCTGATTTAGACTGATCTGATCTGATGGAGTGACCTATTTCTATTACCCGCTCCCTCGCTCCTCCTGCTGCTCACCTCTCTGATGGCCACTCCAGCTTACTCCCACAGTTCTGCTAGCAGCTCTTCTATTGCAGCTCTTAGAAGAGTAATCATAATGATGAGAACTGGACATAGTTTCTCAGCTCACAGGAATTTTTAAAGCCACTTCTCCTGTCTCACACACCTCACAGGAAACTCTTACACCATCCCTTTTCCTTTCTTCACTTAATATTATGACTCCCATTGTAGCAGAAATGCCCCTCAAACATCTAAAACAATCTGGCTGCACGCTAGTCCACCATTTCTTGACACTTTTCTTCCCTTCTCTCCACCTGGTGCCAGCTGAGGGTTGCTTCTTCTGTGGGATCCCCACCCTGGGAACATGGAGGGACTGTGGGAAGCAGAGCTGGATGGAGGAGTCTCCACTCTTGGCTTGGACTACAGAAGGCTGCACATATTTGGGCAAGTCTTTTTCTAGAGCAACTATGCAGCGTCCTGTCAGGCCCTGAACTTGTCCATTCTGGGACATCTTTTATGACTCACTGGGATAAAAAAGTCAAAAGCTCCAGAATTTGGGGGATTTTGCAAATCTTTTTTTTTTCTTGTGATTAATCTTTTTCTTTTATTTGTTTGTTGGGGTTTTTTTGTCTGCACTCTGCAAGCTATTGCCCTTTTCAAACTGCTTGACAGAACACTGCTTCATGACACAATGTCGACAAGCGAAATATTGAATGGTTAAATGCTATTTTCTAAAACCGTGTGGGACAGCTTACCACCAGGAAATGGACCATGGCCAGAGACACTGGGAGAAAAACCACCACCACATCAAGTCAATGCTGGCACTTGATATAACATTGGGACTTAGGGTTCTAATTGTCTTAAGCCAGGATTTTGTGACCTAAGAGATATAATGAAAAGGTTTAGATTTTTTACAGCTAGTCTTTATACTAGGACAAGCTGAAAGAGCTTCGAGTTTTGCTGTTGATTCTGACCTAAAGTGATATTGATATGAATTTTCAATGCTGTGTGTAGATAAAAAGGGTGCAATGATCAGTTCAAATATACTCTATTAGTGCTTGTTCTGGCAATTTTGTGTCGCGTAACATGATAAAAATTGGACAAGACCTTATTTGGTTTCTATGTTTGAAGCTTTAGCAGGTATGTGCTTTTTATGTTCTCATGTCTAATCAGTGCATCCTGGTTTTTTGGATTGGTCTCAGTCACTGCCTAAGGACTGATGGAGCTTAAATGCTGGGACTTCACAGTGCTGTTTTCCCTTCCATTTCTGTACAATCACTGTCATTCTGGAGAGATAAGGTATTGTATATCCAGGAGCATATTTACAGGCCTTTTGTGTTTGCCTTCATGATGATAACAACAAAAGTACTGGTGGTAGCAACAATACAAGCAGTAATAAAAATATAAATGCATGTCCTGAACAGCACCCTATTGTGTCTGTGCTCTAATCTTTGTAAATGCTGATCATCTTTTGTCTTCCTAGAGCTAGAAGATGCTTTACTGTTTCAAGTTTTTCTGCACAGAAACTCTTTTCAAGGTTGAGGCATTGTTGGAAGCTAACAACAGTGGCTTTGAAATATATCATTTAAGCTGGAGAGTGACAAACACCCTACCCAACCCCTGGGAGAGTAGCTGTGCTTTCACTTAATGAGGTAGTTGAAGACATCTCTGGTCCTTTTCCCACTTTGAGCCCAAACGCCAGGGGCAAAATGGTGAGCTTTCCTTGCATATGTGCAAAGATTTCAAGCTCTGTGTCTCTATGCACTTGCAGCTGTTGTCACCTTTCTGGAAAGGTCATTTTGACTTGCATAGTTATTAAATCTTGTCTCCTTTGTGCTACCCAGATCAATCCTAGGCCAATGCATTGACGAAGCAATGTCTGATTCTTTGTAAAATGGAGCATGATGGCAAATTTTGTTGGTAGGCAAAGGCAATTTAAGCCTGACTGTATTCTGTTTCCTTTTGAGAGCATGGCATCTCTTGGTGGGAGGGTAGCTGGGTCTCTGTGACCATTTGTTATGATTCAGTTTTAAGGTTCTTAGAAATGCCTCTGCCTGAATTAAGGTGCAAACGAGACCATATGCCAGTGACAATAGTAAGGGTTTTATTTGATGGTAAATATGAGAGAGAGAAAGAGAGAGAGAAAGAAAGAAAGAAGTAGAAAATAGGTGGGGGGGACAGAAAGAGTGACAGGGACAGAATAAGGAAAAGATCACCACTCCGTGGACCCCAAGATGTCCTGTTGATCCTCTCCGGCTGGTCTTCTTGGTGGTGAAGGTCCCCCAGAAGGCACAGAGTCCCACGGGTGTACATGCTCAGGCTAGGCAGGCACGTCCGGCCATGTCCCCCTGGGGTGGGGCATCAGTCTCTCACAGCAGACTCTGGGTCTGTTGCACCACGTGCAGCCCTGTGGGGCCAAGCCTCTCGTGTGAAAGTCCTGTGGATGTGGCCTGTGGGGTTGGGGGTTCCACAGCTGGGCCAGTTTGTGTAATCAGAGGATGGGTGTTTATTGCCTCTCACCAGAGGTTACACCATGCACCCAAAACCTCCTCCTCCCCCCTCGGTTGGGGGGAGTCTGTGTAAACCTGGCTTCTGTGAGCTGTGCTCTCCCCCCACCCCAAACTCAGCCAGGGATAGTTGCAGCAGGTGGCTTTGGCCTTTTGTGGATGCAAACCTTTCCCTCAGCCTGAGGTGACTGAACAATGTGTTTCCCTTTATCTAATCAACAGTTTGACTTTCAGTCCAAAGTCCCACTCTTCAGGGAAGCTTCTTCAGTTGTAGCTTCTTTATAATGAGCAAAACTTTATATCAGTGTTAGAGGCATGAACTGTTTTCAGTCTCTGACACCAGTATGCCTGTTAGTACCACGAAGAGCAGCAAAGTTGGAGTACAGCTGCACCAGTAATGAAACTACCTGGTTCAGTGGCACCAAACAGAGGCAGACAGAGAAGTATCACTTAGTGATTTTTGCTTGTGTGGTAGCAATGAACTCTGCATCTACCCCAAAAGATGTCTCAACTTGAAAAGCTCATTTGCTTCATAACCATGGCTGTGTCTTCTGCACTACTTTCTTTACAATACACACTTCAAAAAGGTTTCTGAAAAGAGACCCTACGTAGCACCTCTGAATGTTATATTCAGAGCATATGCTCAAAGAGAATTCTTATAAACTCTTCTTTGTGTAGCACTTAGATAATGGGTATGCCCAAAATTCTAAATATAGGGTAATTGTCACATGCACGTGGAAGAATTCTTCCATGAGATACATTACAGATTTATGATGCACAACTCATTAGGTTTTGTTATCTGATTCACCAAGTTGTCAATGAAGACAGATTGCCAAACAGGAAAAGAGGCAAATAAAATTCACTCAATTTATTTGGAAGGATCCATTCTTTCCATAGGACATTGTTTTGGGAGAAGTCTGCTTTAAATCAGACTTAATAATATCTTTCAATATGCAGTTGGTTAATGCCACAGTTTGATTTGATGGTACTTGGTTGTCCTTATCAAATGGTATTTATTTTATCAAAGCAAAGGAAACAGAAACTTGTCCAGAAATTGGAAGCCTTGCTCATTAATCTAATGAAAGCTGTTTTTTCTTCCCATTTCACTTTCATGCCTTTTGGGGACAAGAAGGCCGTTCATTTTATCATCGTTGTCCATACAGCTATCCCACACTGCAGAATCCATGATGACTGCATTTTTGAAAGAGTGTCTCCCCAGGGACTGTAATTATTCATCTTTCAGGAGACACAAGATCTATAATACACAAGTGCTGCAGACAAGAACTAGTTTACAGGTTTATCTCATGACTGAAAGTATAATCCATCTTCCCTGGCATGATTTAGGAGGTGCTGCATAAGAAAAGAAAGAAAGTGGGTCAACCCCATTTCAACTTGTATTCCCCTGTTCACATAGATCTTATTCTTTTAATTTCTCATTGAAGAGAATTAGCGCTTGAGTGAGCAGAAGAAATGGGCCCTATTTCCTGTATCCTGCAGCACACCCTGTAGCCATTAGGGTTGTGCCTGCACCAGGTTTGGACTCCCTGCAAGCTTTCTTGCCTCAGCAGAGACCCAGCCTGGCATCTGCTCTGTTATGAGAAAGCGGAACAAGGAAGCTCTGCTTCTGGTGGAGATAGTGGCTTGGGATCTGGAAACCTTGACAGCTTCATGAGGTAAGAATCAAGCTAGTAATAGAGAACTTGAGTGTATTAATGGAATTTTCCTAATGTTTACATGGTAGGTCTAAGCCTCTGAAGAAGAATTCAAAAATTTCCCATGTTTCCTCTAATGAATGATACCTTAAGACACTTTCTTGTGTCTCATCCTTCCTCTTTTGCCCACAAGTCAGTCATTTCCCACTATCACCGCAGAATAGCCCGCTACAACTCCTTTCCCAGGAAAGTTTATTCTGAAGATGGGACTTCAGGTAGTTTAAGCTTCTTGGAATGCAATTTAGCATCTAAAGACATTAAAGACACAAGACTGCCATATGTTCATGCATCTGTTTGGAAGTCCAGGTTGGGTGTTCAAAAGAAAACATGAATGAACATGGCTCCAAACTGAGAATTCGTGTGCAGAATAATACGTTGTGTGTGACCATGTTGCCTCCTTAGAACTTACTTTTTCACCTTCATCCCCACATATTTCTAATTTCCATGTATGCTAAAATCGCCATTGGAAACAACCCATTCCTCTGTGTTTGTTCTCCCCACACCCTACAATAACCATCTGTTATTTCTAAAGGGTAAACATAGCTTGTCTTTTTCATTGCGACATAAAATGTTACTCAACAACCGTAAAATATTTGCATCTTCTATAAAAATCTTGGCCAAATCTACTTTCTGTGGTCTTCCACACAGCCTTGCCTGCTCGGAGGGCACCAAGTGCTAAAAAACCTACTAAAGGATTGTTAACAGAGAGAGCACAGGGTACATCTAGCACTGGGTACATTAGGAAGCAGACATCAGTCCTGAGTGTTCACATTGCAAAGTATTTCAAATACCAGAGTAAGACAGGAACAGCTAAACTGTGCTCCAGACATCTAAATTTAAGGATTTACGTTTCTTCTGATGCAGCAGATGACATTATCGATTCTGAAAGCAACAGAAGGAGCGTACCACTCTGCCTTGCTTTTGCCGTTAGCGATTAAATCAGCTCTGCTGGGTCTTTGCAGATAAAAAAACCCAAAAAACTCTTAACAAACCAGTTAAAAATTCAACAGTGGTCTTAATGGGCCTAAATCTAACCACCTCAATTTTAGCTGCGGTTTGTAAATACCTCTAAAATATACTAAGATGGGTGGAAACCCTAAATCTAGGGTTCTTTGAACATATAAATCCAAATATTATTGTTGCTCCATGAGGCTGTCTGTGATTTTGTTAGGCAGAATTACTGATTTTAGGAAGGAGCCATCCTTTGAAATCAATATCATAGTCTGGGCAATATTTAGGAAAAACATCCTTATCTCTAATATTTATACGCATTCGATTATGACCATCTGAAGTGAACTAAGTTAAAAACAAGTCTTATTTATTTGTTACCATTTCGCATCAATGAGTGAGCTGGCTGATTTATATGATCGTTGGTATCATCATAGTGGCTAGGAGAACTTGCTTACAACTGCCTTAACTTTCCTGGCTCCTGTGCACTTCTGTGCAGACACTGGAAGGCTGCAGACACTGCAAGAAAACAATCATAGGCAAAAAAAAATCCCAATAAATTAATTAGATGGTTTTCGTAAGTCCCAAGTCTTGCAACACAAAGAAATAACCCACAACTAAATGAAATTTTGGGCTTCACCTGCTCAGACCACATCCATTAAATAATATATAGGTCCTCCAAAACCTTACTCATTTATTTATTGCAAAAGCATTTTAGGTTTTCAGCTCACCTTCATTTTCATGCAATTTTAGGATGGTAAACTGCAGCAGGAATTGATTTGTCTGGACTTTGCCACTTCTCTGTACCTGCCTCCCATGTTACTATAGTTTCTCTCTGACACTTGCCCTTCTGTGACATTTTTCTGGGAAGCTGACCACTGTGCTTCAATTTATTAAGCCCTCCACATGAAGATATCAATTGCCTCCTGGAACAGGAGATTTGTTATATGTCTTTGGGAGACAGGCATTTTCAAGAAAATTTTCTGAGTGAGGAACGCCACTTGCTGTTAGCTCTTTAGAAAGGAGGACACTATCACCCTTCCTTTCATCAAAATTTTTCAGAGGCAGAAATACTGACATTTCTGTCAAAATGGTCGCTCACCAAGAGGTGAAGAGGCAGTTTTAGAAGTTGCATGTACAACAGTTGTGCCCCAGCTTTTCAGAGCAGAAGAAGTCTCTTGAAGGGGAAAAGCATATATACATGACTCTGTGACTCTGATACTTTGTGGATTTCTCTGTGAGATTTTCTTGAAGAGCTGATGAAGCCCAGACTCCCAGACCCCAGGGGCATGCTCACTGGTTTCTACATTCTATCACTTGTTTGCATGAAGGAAAACAGCACACTTAGGCTTACCAATGTTTTTAAAGAACTGAACTGGGGTGTTTGGGATATTATTAGAGGACTAGATACTAATTCATATATAAGTGTGCTCTTGATGCTAATCTGTTAGTGCTAAGAGGGTCCAATCATTGCAGGGCTCAAAAAATGCATTCAGATTACTGTAAATTATAAAACATAATTTTAAAAGAATATTGTAGTGGTTTAGTTTGAAAAACCCATTACTTACTTAGTTCTCCTTAACTAAAACCCAAGCTGTGCTAAACCATGACAAATATACATTTTAAAATTGACTCTAACAGGACACTTCCATTTCTGGGCACCAGGACACAGAATGAGGAATTGATGAGCAGAAAGGAGACAGAAGGTCAGTAACAAGACAAAATGATGGGACACTGCATCTGGAGAACTTGTATTCCAGATATGGAGTCATATAAAAGCTTAAATATAAAGAGAGAAAGCTGAGACAGAAAATGCCCTGGCAGACATTAACTTGTGAAGCCACAAGGCTGCTTGTGCCAACACTCCGGGTCTCACTCCTTTAGAACCCTTTGCACACAAATCCTACCTCATGGCTGCCTCCACTGTCACTTTACTGCCCTGATCTCTTCTGAGAAC
Source organism: Corvus kubaryi (assembly GCF_017639235.1). Taxonomy (NCBI): domain Eukaryota; kingdom Metazoa; phylum Chordata; class Aves; order Passeriformes; family Corvidae; genus Corvus; species Corvus kubaryi. The sequence continues at coordinate 16,582,033 of NW_024582091.1, forward strand.
ATCCCCAGGATGTCTGGCAAAGATCCTGTCTGTGCAGGGTATTGGTCAGCTGCTGATTTCCCCACTCCTGTGCAGCTTGCAATCAAATCTAAAGAGAAATCAAGGTTGTTATAATGAATGATATTGGGAAGACAACAAAAGTAAATTGTAATAAACCCATGCTTAGTGCCCAATGCCAAAAGTTTCTTCCCATAGCATGTTCCTACAGCATTAAGCAAGATGGTGCCTGGGATGAGGACAGGATATTCTGCTAAGGAGGCTGTGATAGTGAGCAGCAGCCGAGAGAGGCTTGTCCTGAATGTCAGGTGAGGTGAAACAGGAAGGAAACTTTGCTCCTTCTTGGCAGCAATGCAGTATGGCAGAAACCATGAGCACGGAGTGGACAGCACCACAGGGCAGAAGAAGTATCTGGGTGGACAACAAGGACTGCCTGTAGCAGGAAGCAAAGATTTGCACTTGTAGAAGATAGCAAACTTTCCTAAGAATCTAGAGAGGGCAATAAGGAATTCATAGACTTTGAGAAAAAAAAAAGAAAGTTGCTGGACAGAAAAAAAGTGAAAAGTGAGGAAACTTCTATTAACCATTTTTTCTTTCAAGCCTTTTATTTTAATTTGTCTCACCCATCAGCATCTTGGTTTGTTCGGCTGCTCTTTCTTGTTGTGGTTCATTTCGGGGTGTTGTTTTATTTATTTGTGCACATCTGTATAATAAAGCATGGCTTTGGATCTTGGATACCTTTCTTCTCTATTAATATGCTTGCTTAAAAGAAAATAGGAGGTGGGTCCTTCTGAAAATGTCAGCTATTTTGTTGGGCCAACCCAATGGTACAACTGATAGAACCAAAAATAAAGCCAAACCAAACCGGCTTCGCAAGGCCATACATCAAAGAGCACGTAGTAACCGATGAGTAAAGCTTTTCAGCAACTTGCCACTATGAGTTAACCCAGTAATATACCAAATCTCAAAATACCCACCATTTCACAGGCTGTTGGATCTGCTTTAAACAGCAGATAACCGGGGAAAAAAGTAAGATGGGATGAGGTGTCCATTCACGCATTCTTGGAAGGGATCAGGCTGTGGGTATTAAGTCAAAGGCCATATGTGTGATGGTACAGCGAAAGTGATTTTTTAAGACAAAATATGGGCTGAGATACCTTGCTGACCACCCATTTGTGGTTAAGTGAAAGGACATACATCACTGGAAAATATTAATAGCTAGTCTTCAGGGAAAAACAGTGGAATACAGTCAGCATTAATCACATCCCTGACTCTATCTCAGGAGCCAAGAAGAGGTCATTTTTTTTTCCATCAGGAACATCTTGGTACTTAAAAGAAAAAATGCATTCACACTTAAAGGTTTCTGTGGTGTAACCATAGAGATGTGTTAATGTAATAATCACACACAGCCATGTAGGGGCTTGTGCTGCTTTGTGCAAAGGGGGTTAGCAAAGTCCAACCTTTCTCTACACAAATGCACCCTTTTATAAGTAAAGATAAGGAAATACGTAAGTTTTACAAAAGCAAAGGTTTTATTAAAATTTAATAAGCTTAGTTCCCCTAATTGTTTTCTTTGTGGTCTAAAATTGTGACAAAATCTCCACATGGTGCAAATCAGTGCACCCAGGGTAGCTCTGGGGATTTGCTCCTGCTAAGAAACCAGTCCATCACTTCCTCAAGGCTCTGACATTTTGAGGACCGTGTTACGACACAGAACAGAAATTCTGAAATGCCAGAGCAATCCCACTTTATCACCACATGATCCTGCTGAGTAAAATAACAAAGCTCAGTTTCTCTGTGCAGTGTACATTTCAGCATGCGAGTTTATTTTTCTGCAATGACAGTTTTCTTCCTCTAATTTTGCCAGGAATTACTATGGGCCTGCATACTCCTCAGGTGATACTGGCTCATCAAACTGATTTGTTACAGCTTCTGGACAGAATCAAAATTCATTACACTAATCAGGTTCTTTGATAATTCTCTAGAGTACAGCACTCAGGTGTGGTGTGGAACCACAAATACAAACATTCTTAGTGCCCAGTAGCTTTAAAATCTGGTGAGATCTCTTATTGGACAGTTCATCATCTCTGCTGATGTGTGCACACTTACTGTTAACATTGTACTGAGCCATACTGAGCAGGCAGAGTACAACCCACCAGAATGTGCTGTTTTCCCTATTTCTAAGAAGTGAGCCCACCTCTGTGGGAATCCATCCCCAGCACAGTACGAAGACATCTGGCAGTTAACAGCAAAGCCACAAATCATCTCTAAACTCACCTAAACAAAGCCACAGATTATCTAATTTATTGCTGGTGACAGTCCTGCTTTGAGTTGCTGTAGGTAGCCCCTAGCAGCCCTCTAGCAGTCAACAGGAAAAAAAAAATTCCTACTGGACTTGAAATGAATCAAGGGTATTTGGGGAGAGGGGTGGGAGTAGCTTAAGATTTTAAAAATTACACAAACATTTCCAATTTGACCAGGAATTTGTCCCCTCTGATATTGAAAACATGTTTCATTTTCAGCTTGCTGATGCATTCAAAAGCATTATTTCTTTAAAAAGTGAGAAGATAATTGCCTGCCTGAGAATGAAAATGTATTGTGATACCTTTAGCTGGTTTCCATTCTGCATATCCTCAATACTCCTTTGAGTTTGTGATTGCTGATATACACGATGTACTGTAACAAAATGTTACCTTGTTTTTGTGCTACTGAAAGGGTTGTTAGCTGTTTCCTTCCTGAACTGTGGCACCACAATATACATATTGTACTCACTGGCAGGCAATTCTCTGACTGCTTCCATCTTCCATCTTACTATTGGCAGAGCTGCATTTCAGCACTGCACAGACGTGCACTGATGGGTACTGAGCTCTACATCTGGACCTGTCCAGCAAAGGGCAGCAAGGCTCATGAGAGGTCTAGAAAATATGTCTTTTGAGGAACAGCTGAGTGAGCTGGGGTTGTTTAATTTCAAGTAGAAGAGGCTCGGGGGGACCTCACTGCTCTCTGCAGCTCCCTGAAAGGAGGTTTTTGGAGCTGGTCTCTTCTGCCATGTCTGCAGTGACAGGACTAGTGGGAATGGCCTTAAACTGAGAAGGAGAGGTTCAGATTAGACATTAGAAAAATATTTTTCACCCTTAGGGTGGTCAGGCATTGGAATAGGTTCCCCAGGGTGGTGGTGGAGTTGCCATCCCTGGAGGTGTTCGAGAGCCATCTGGATCTGGCACTGGGAAATGTGGTTTAGGGATTACAGTGGCAGTGCTGGGTGGACGGTTGGACCAGACGATCCCAAAGGTCTCTTCCTGCCTTGATGTTTCTATGATTCTATGTGTGCAAGACTGCACTTCTACATGGTTCCAACTTGCTTGCCCTGGCAGTTGCTGCAACATGGCTCTGAAGCTTGCTTGCTTACCCATTAGGGTTGCCAAATGAGGAAAATGTGGACAATTTTCCAGAAACCAAGAACATACCCTACACAGGGGTCTGCCCGGTTAATCCTCTAACCCGTATTACTGTGTTCCCTCCAGAAACTTCATTTAACAAAAATAGCTGTCATAAAAGGTAGGGAACAGTCAGAGCTCTGACTGAGCTGCAGCTGAACATGCTCCCAGCAGTTAGGCACAATAAGGAAAATCCTCTTGAGTGCTCAAGCAGGGAATTAATTATTTCCAAGCTGTATTTTCACGAAAGTGTTTGGGCTTCTGCTAGTGGCACCTGAAGGACTGAAAAACAGAGAACTTGCTTCAGACATAGACATATTTGGGAACTTTGTACAGTCACATTGTTTCAAGACAACTGTTTGACAAATGAGAGCACAGTGAGTGCTAAACAAAGGTGATCTGTTCAAATAATGTCACAGCCTGAAAGAAAATACCACTATCAGAACTAGTCAAGTGTGCGTCCATCACAACTAATAGCTGGTGTCAGTCCCCCCTGAGCGACAAGCGCTGTGCTCTGGGGCAGGCGGAGCAGAGCACCAGCCCAGCAGGGCTGTGGTGGCAGCACACCAGCTGGGACCCTCCAGCTGGCTGGGGGCTGCAGCGGCCCCAGGGCTGCGCACAGGGAGCCACAGGAGCAGGGCTGGGCTTCCCTGAGATGGACTCAGTGCTGGTAAGGAGGCAGATAAAGCATCCTGGAAAATATAGGTCACAAGCCAATGCTAAACTAACATGAGGAACCAGTTCGTTTACTGCTTGACAGCTGTAATGGGTGGGGCTGGGGAAATACGAATCCACGGGTCCCTGAAGAACTCACGCTGCTGCTGTCCACAACAGCATGGATGGTATCAACAAACATGCGAGTATTAATGGCGCTGTAACTCTGCTGATTTTCATTTAAAACCCCCAAAACTATCAATCAAACAAACAAAATCAAAGGTAAAACCTCAGCTAAAAAAGGCCCAGTGGAGAACTGAGAATGTCCCTCCTTTTCTTGGTTTAAATCATGCCCAGTTCAAGTTATATGAACCCATGTACCTCGAATCTGTAAGGTCTTTGTTGTGGTTACCAGGAAAATAGAAAGAAATTTCTGTGCTGGTGATTCCTTTTTCAATTATGAAGTAAAGGATAAATGACTATAAAATACGAGTGACTTGTACAGACAATATGTGATATCTTTTCTCTTTGTCCTGACTACTGCCCCTGTAATCATATAAGTCATTTAGAAGAGACTGGACCAGCCTTTATAATTCCCCTTCAAGGCACTTAGAAAGGATGGGAATTCATTCTGTTTCATTTGCAGACAAACTTTGCAATTCTGAAGTTTCCTACCCCAGTAAATCAGATTTAGGAGGTAAAACAACCATAGGGGGAATGTGAGTCTGATGGAGGAAGAAGACTGATTAGGTTATTGGTGTGTCCACAGTAATAATCACGTTTAAACTGGATCTGGAACCTGGCAATGCCCTTAACAGGCTTCCTTGATCAGACCCTCTAGAAAGAAAGTGGAAGGAAGGGAAAAAGGTGAATCCGAAGAAGGAACATGGTAGAAATAATGTAGAGCAAGGAATATGGGAAGAAAATGCTGCACCAAAAAGCCAGCAATGAGCTGCACGTTTTCCCACATAGCAGGGATTAGTCAATCCAGTTGGTGGTTTGTTCTTACACCTTTCTTAACTGCACTGGGTGCCTGTTCAGTGTAATACAAAACGAGATGTGTTTCTGTATTTTAGGTGAGTTTTTTAAGTTCAAACCACCTTTAAAGTGCATTAGCAATCCGGTAACAGCTGACGAAGAGGAAAGGCTGGGTACAGTTCTTCCTCCCCAATACACCCAGCCTTCTGTGCCACACTCTCTGCCCCCAAAAAAGACATGGTAAGAAAGAGGCATTCTAATCTTTACAGACCATTCACTTCAATGGGCTTTGGATTGCTTGAGCCCTACACTTCTGTATTCTAAAGAAACCAAGAGAAAGCTCATGAAGATCAGAGGCAGCTGAATGTCTTTATGTATAAAATAACTTGAAAGGTAGGGCTTAACCCAGCAAAAGAGAGAAAAATTCACAGTTCACCTACTCTATCCAGTCATAGATCTGTAATTTTGACACTTGTGATAAAACGAAAAGAAAAAATGTTAAAATTACATGGGGAAGGGAGGAGGGCCATGAGTCTAAACTAAAAGCCGGAAAAAAATAATTTCAGGACTTCAATTGTCCCTACAGATTTCCTCTAAAGACTGACAGCATGTGGCACTATCTTACTCTAATTTTCTCCAAAGGGAAAATGTGACACTGTATTAACATTGAATTAATCAGAGGAGCCAAATATATCTGTATGCACAACATATCTGTATCTCCCTATCTCAGAAAACTTTCTACCCCAACTGAGCACCAGCTGGAAGAGAAATTCTTGCAATGGAGCCCTTTCTGTTTAATCCCTTAATCTTCTCAACAGTAGGGATTCTCTCTTAAACCCGACTGGAAAGTAACATCTGCACTGTTGAAAGAGAGAAAGCACCAGAAGGCAAGCCACGGAGGTCTCAGCTCCCTCTCTCCCACTCAGTAGTTTTCTATTGAAGATGCCTGTTTAAGGACAGTTTATATTTAATGGCAATGACACAGATCAGGCAGAATCCCAGAGGCTGAAATATTTTCTATTTCTTAGCAGTTACGGCTCCCCATTCTTATGCTGTGGAAAGGGCAGGAGAACTTTAAATGACAAGGAGACCATAGAGATGGATTAACCCACGGAGAGGGATTAACCTGCAGAGAAGGATTAACCTGTAAGTGTTGTTATTCCCTGAAAGTTACTACCTTTCCTCCCTTCAACCATTCCTTCTTATTATTCATGGTTAGTATTTTGACAGCTTAGACCCCAGTGATGTTCCTGTCTGTAACATGTCCTGACTGCCAGTCCTGGGGCTTTATTATGGGTTTCAATGTCTCTTCTAGATTTGAGGTTAAGCGACATAGTAGCACAGATTAGTTGAGGGGCTGCCTCCCAAATGCTAGGTCCCGATTTCATGGGTCTCCTGGTTAACCCAGCCTTACAAAATCCCATGAAGAGTCAGACCCAGCACTCACAGTCTGGTTATGTCTTCTTACAATCTAACAGAAAGGGCAAAACAACCCTCTCTAGTATTAGAGAATTAAATGTACAATATGTATTAATGTATAGAACTCCTATGTATTAATGTCTTCAAAATCTCGAACCACTCTGAACTCAGGTGACCAGATGGGTCGCTAATGTCACTCACTTCATTCTGTTCTCTCTTTGTCTTGTTTCTTCTCTGCCCCTTCCCCCCCCCCCGCTTTTTAAATTCTCACAATGCTGCAGTACAAGTATCTGTTGCAAAAAGGAGACGTGATGGTAGCTAGCCTTATGCTGTTAGACTGGCCTGCTTCTGAAACAGCACTCACAGCCAATTAAAGCAAACTTTTTACCAATGGCCAAGAAAATTCTCACAGAAATTCTTCATGCTTACTTTTTTAGTAACCCTTCAAGTTTATAATAGTAATCACTTGCTCTGGAGAACAGAGCTATGCCATATCTTAGGTTAAAAGCTACTTTTTGGAAGAAATACTGAGTTTTGAGTCCAAATCAGGCATGTGCTGAAAAAGGCAGGTGCACAGTGATAAGAATGCACCTTTTTGGTCTTCCATCTGAAGTCTGTAATTTATCATAGGTTGTATTGGATTTTCTGTGGCTTCTGGTGAGGATTAAACATAAAGAATGCTCTAGTTTAGCTATCTGGGCTCAGAATGTGTGACTTGTTTTATGGTTGCGGAAAAATTGGTGTGCGGGTCCAGAGCTTCCTTCAGTCTCGGCTGGAAGCTTCTGGCTCCTCACCAGGGTGAGACCTGCCCAGGAACCAGTGAGTTATTAAGCTGTGACACCACAGAAAAGGTCCCCAGGTGAGACATTTAGATGGCACTGCAGTGGTGGTCCAGAAAGATATTCAAGGGACTGGGGACCTAAGTTTACAAGCAGCCCTGAAGCCCTGTGAGCATATGTAGGGCATCATCCCTGCGGGTATTCTCTTTATTCAAGTGATGCTGATAATAGCAAACACCTCCCCTACTGAACACACCACACTTTCCAGGTTGTGTGTGTCCAAAACAGACTAGAGACCTGAGGCAGACCTTCTGATCTCCTCTCTCTTCCAGCTGGGTCCATCACACAGAAGACACAAGACTATCCCAGATTCTCATAGAATCAGGTCTTAATAAAACATATAACTAATAACTTAGGTAAATTATTTCAATGGGGAAAATTTAGGTAGAGTGACTGAAAAAGATGAACTAGAAAGGCTGGTAAACAACCTTCCTTCTATCCACTGGGTCCTGGAAAGGTAGGCACATTCCTCCAGTCCTTGTTCAACTTTCAGTGCCTTTCTGAGCCAAAAATACCCCACTAAGGCTTGGCAGTAAGCCTGCCTCCATGACAGGCCTCCTTCTTCTCTCGCATGCTTCTCAGTCTGTTCCTTGCTTGTTGCCCCTTTTGCCCACTGCCCACCCCACCCTTAATTTGGGAAAGCTTTACCATGCCCACCTTTTCTTAGGGAAAAAGAAATCATCCTCCCTTCACCTTCTCCACCAAGGTTTTGGCTTGACCCAGAATGCAGCAGGGAGGACCTTCTTACTCTCATAACCTCTGCAACATGATGTACAATACATAATAAGGTATAGTCTGCTGGGTTTATGTCTGCAGTGATTCTGGTGGGGCCCTTTAGAAAGCCAGGGTTAATGCAATGGCCCATGAGTAAGAGAGTGCAATTAGTGAAGGCTCCTGGAAGCATACAAAGCAGGAAAATCGATCTTTGCACACCTTGGCCTTACCCTGGAAAGAAGTGGTTTATGATCATGGTGCTGTTTGACCTGTCAGCATCATGGCAGTATATTACAAAGGCTGCTGCTGTTCCTCCCTGGATCTGCACTGGAAACAAAAGTGGATTAAGGGGCAGAGGGCACTGGGCTGCCTCCTCAGCTATCCAAATTCAAAAAGAGATATATTGCATGGCCAACAAGAGCTTGTAATGTAACAGCTTAGTACTGTTGTTGACACACCAGCCCAGTATTAATCCCCATGCTGTTGCAATCAGAAGGTCAGGTGCCTCCCTTCACTGTATCTTAACCAGGAGGCTGGCTCAGTGGTGAGCACTGATTTGTGGTCAGCATCTTTTCATTTCTGCCCTGACCCAGATTCTGCTCCAAACCGGCATGACACTGCAGGCATCAGAGGACATTTGCTCTATTGCTGGCAGCTGGGTGCAAGAATATCCAGGGAGAGGTGGAGTGGACGTGTTGCAAAAAGACGAGTCTCAAAACCAGATACCTTTACCTGGGAAATCCTAAAATGCCACTGTATAATCAGATGATGCCATGGATGTGCAATACACTGCCCTTAGGAGCCAAGAGCTCCACTTTGCTGAGAGCTTTAGTGGAATAGCAGTCGGGTGGTGATGTAATCACACGCAGCCCTCTGCACCTCTTGCTTCCAGTCCTCTTGATCCCATTGCTTTGAATTGCAGATTCAGGCTCAGCATATAAAAGAACACACGGTGAAAACATGTTTCTTTCTCTCTCTTTCTTTCTTTCTTTCTTTCTTTCTTTCTCTCTCTCTCTCTCTTTATTCTCTCTCTTTCTCTCTTTCTTTCTCTCTTTCTTTCTCTCTTTCTTTTTCTTTCTCTTATCAAAATCTCTGCAAGTGTGCTGAGAAGGGGCGGGAGGGTGTCTGCTGCAGATTATTACTGAGACCACTTGTGACACTTTCTCATTAGCCCGTGTAATGGGAAGCCAATCTGCTGCTCAGGAAGCAGCACTGCAAATTATTTTCAGCCACAGATGATGCAGCCTGGCTTTGAACTGCTTAGGCCTTGTTGTAACAGAAGCACCAGCAATACTCATTTAATGTGCATTGACCTTTCCCTGACCTGGGAGACAGACACAGGCTCCTGCTCTGGCCTTTTTCTATCACCATGCCTTTTTCTGTAAAGATTTCTGCTTGGCAGGCTACCAGGAGGAAAATACTAAATTCTGTCTGCAACAAGGTGCAAAGTTTATTTGGCTTCAGTACAGCTGGGGGAGAGAAACAAACTCATTTATCTTTCCCCTCCTGTAGCCATGCTGAGGACACATGGCAACTTTTGAACCTTAAAGGACAGTGATATGGAGTGAGGACAAAGGAGTAATCTGGACAAAGGGTGCCCCTAGGGCATTAAAAATAACTATTCCCCTCACCTTCTGTTGCTGCAGTAAGCTCACACCACTTGTCACCCAGCAGGAGATCTGTATCAAACAGGATGAAACTGGGGATGACAGGAAGTCCCTGAATGTAGACAAATCCATCAAGTTTCATGCTTTGGATGTGAAACTCTGAACCACTGCCTGCTCCTAAAATGATACTGCTTTCATATGCAGTTGTAGAGGCCCAAGTTTTTTGTTTTCTGTGACAGCAGAAGAGAGACTGGGGATGATGCCCTGACCCCAAAGTTTGACATATGACACAGTAGGAGGCCAGCACAGCCATAGGACCCATTGCACCAAAATTTGAGCACAAACAACACAGTCATAAGTGAGGAGAAGGGGAAACATGAGACAGATGTGGAAAGGCATGAAGAAAATACCTCTTCCTTGAAAATCAACCAGAGCTCAAGGGAAGAGATCAGGAAGAAGGAGAATGCAAGATACGAGACTACTGCTTGGTCAAAAGCATAAGACTTCATACTTGAGTTGGATGAGCCTTTACTGACAACACTACACAACCATCACAAGTGCCCGAGTGGGTCAACCACACCTCAAGACTTGATCACAGAATTACAGAATCGTTAGGCTTGGAAGGAACCTCTGGAGATCATCCAATCCAACATCCCTGCCAAGGCAGGGTCACCTTGAGCAGGCTACACTGGAACACATCCAGGTAGGTTTGGAATATCTTCAGGGAGGGAGATCTACAACCTTCCTGGGCAGCCTGTTCCAGGGCTTTGCCACTCTCAATGTAAAAAAGTTCTTCCTCATGTTGAGGTGGAACTTCTTGTGTTTTAGTTTATAGCCACTGCTCCTTGTCCTGTCATTGGGCACCTCTGAAAAGAGTTTGGCACCTTCCTCCTGACACCCCCCTTTGAGATGTTTGTACGTATTGATGAGGGCCCCTCTCAGTCTTCTCTTCTCCAGACTAAACAGGCTCAGCTCCCTCAGGCTCTCCTCATGAGAGAGATGCTTCAGACCCCAAATCACCTTTGTGGTCCCTGCTGGACTCTCTCCAGTAGCTCCTTGTCTCTCTTGTGCTGAGAAGCCCAGAACTGGACACAGCACTCCATATGTGACCTCACTAGGGCTGAGTAGAGGGGCAGGATCACCTTCCTCAGCCTGCTGGCCACACTCTTCCTGATGCACGCCAGGATCCCACTGGCCCTTCTGGCTGCAAGGACACACTGCCAGCTCATGGTCAACTTGTCATCCCCCAAGACTTCCATGTCCTTCTCCACAGAGCTGCTCTCCGGCAGGTCAGTCCGCAGCCTGTACTGGTACTTGGGGTTATTCCTCCCCACATGCAGGATCCTACACTTGCCCTTGTTGGACCTCACTGGGTTGCTCCCTGCTCCTCTCTCCAGCCTATCAAGGTCCCATTGAATGGCAGCACACACTTTGGGTGTACACTTAATGCAGTGCTTTTATATCATCTGCCACCAGAAGGCAATTTTTGTTCTGCTTATTCCCACTCCATCTTGTTTTCTGCCTCCTTGCTCTACAGATTACTCTGAATGCTGAGAAAAACATAGTGCAGTTTCAGTTGCCTCATTGGAGGAAGGTCTTTATATTTCCTTCTTGGCCTTTCTTGCTTCTCTGGTTTATGGATTGCTGACATACTCATGTGGCCTTTGTTTTGATCTCTGCACTACATGCCAGGGCTTGATAGAACTCATCCAAGGAGCAAATGGACATTTGTCAGAAATAGTTATGCAAAGACAGAGTAGTGATGTCTCAGAGAGCCTGCCCTGGATGCAAAAGGGTTGTGTCACATTGAACTGTTCTGACATCAGTTGTCACCTTGGCCAGTCATGCAAGTAAATGTTGGACTGGTGCCCACTTCAAAGGAGCTGTGCTGAAAGATCTCACTTTTCCAAAGTGCTGGCTGATTAACAGCAGGGCTGTGAATTGTTCCTCTAACTTGTTTGCACAAACTGTGAGGTTTAGAAGGGGTAAAGGTTCCATTCCAGCTATTTATCCTGTGTAGAATCAGAAACCCAAAAAGATACAGCTAAATTAATTTCTGGCAATAGAGGAGTTTAAACAAATTGCAGAGTCACGGGACAAAGCTTTGCTGCATAGAAAGGCCAAGAGGGAACAATACTAGAGCCAATTGCAATTATCTGCTAACCCTGGTACTTCTAAAGCTCACCTCTCATTGCTATTGCTGGCTGCTTATTTTTTACAGCAATCTTGAATGTTTACATCGAATTAATAAAACCCAAACATTTGTGCCATTAACTTCTGGGCTTGGTAATTCTGACATTTCTGGTATTTCTTTTCCAGTGTGCAGAAAGCACTCCCTCCTCCCCCTCCTCCAGTTCTGTAAAGGCTCCAAGTAGCTCGGTGTAATCTCTGCCCTTTGTTCCAAGATCCCCTCACGGGTCCTTGCCCCGATTTGGGATCAATCTGAATATATCCTCTGACAAAATGACTATACCCCATCTCAGCACACTCCTGCTCCACGTCCTGCTAAGTTGATTATAGAGCTAATTGGACACAGGGAACAGAGCAATTTAACTTCCCTGGAAGATGAACAGCACTTAAATGCCCTGAGCCATTGAGAGTAGCTCTATGCAGGAGCTAATTTTTCCACCTCACTTAGCATGGGCAGCTTTCATGCACTGGAAGTTTTAGGGCAATACTTCTCATCAGAAAAGAAACCAAGTGTTTGGAAGCACACTGTATCAGCCCAGGACATTAATTTCCTCATTCTCTAATCTGTGTTGAGGTGTGTCCCAAATGGCCCTTTTCCCCACTGGGAAACATAAGAGCCAGCAGCATTACAGCTCCTAGGAAAAATGATGCAAAGGATGGAGTAAGCCTGCTGCTGTTCACTGAAGAGAGCTAAGGAAAATGGGATGGGAATGGGGAAAAAAAAAAAAAAAAAGGAAGACTGAGCATTTGCTGGAGTTGCTCCTTCCTGGACACGTAAAGCTATGGCACTGAACAACTTTGGGAAAAGCATTCTGGTCACCTGGCAAGAGGCTGCTGAAAAAGAGAGCAGAAGACTGCTCCTGATACCCCTGTAGTTTTGAAACCTTTCAAAGGAATTGTTTCTTCCAGGTATTCATCAGTGCTGGTTTCCCATGGATAAGATAAGGAGGGGACCCTTTTAAAAGGTTTTAGCCACTTGAAGGTCACTTCAAACAACATGCTGAAGACAATGACAGAGGCAAACATTTCAGCCTCACCTATGCTCCAGCAGAAAGAACAGAAACCTTGTTGTTTTCCTGGTGAAAATAAGAGAGCCCATATATCCAGACATCTCAGACTATAATGTGGTTTAAACCCCATCACACACCTAAGCCCTGTTCACAGCCATCCTTCCATGGTGGGTGTGGGGCCCTGTGCTAGGGACACACAAGCACTGCCCTAGGAAATGCAACCTGTTGTGCGACAGCATGTCACCCCCTTTCCCAAACAAAAAGCAGCTGGGAGAAAACATCTACCCCTAAATGTAGATTTATTAACACTCAGCACCAGGAAAGTCAAGGTCAAGGGTTAAAGCTTGCCTTTATCCATCACCTCTTGATATGACCTTGGTGGGGCTTTCTGCAAAGGGCAGGGACAGTTGACGCCATAATGAGCTGTTCTTCCCAGGAGACCCAGCACGATGAAACAGTACAGAACATCCACTTTCATGTATCAGTGCAAGAATACAGGTTTGATTGGTAATAGGTTTCCCATTAAAAATACATGGGAACTTACCTCAGAGAGACAGAGAGTAGATCCCACAGGATAAAGTCTTTTCAGCCAGCTTTTAATGAAGACAATTATATCCATGTATTTGAGGATTTCCTTCTTCATTCTTCTCTAAAGAAAACAGGCTGATTTCATGGGGCAAAACTAGGATGAAAAATAAATTCACAACTGTTGTTCTTTAAGTGGGTCAATTACATTTTGAAATCTGAATGACTGTGGTTTTAATACAACTAAGATGGTCCACAATAATATTAGCTCACATGAATGTGTAATAACTACTTTTCAGAATGAAATGGTTTTTAAATTCTGAGGAAATTATTCGTTTCTAAAGAAACAAGAAAACTACAACTTGGGTGGTCACTGAGACCATTCATTTTAATGAGTTAGCCAATATATTGAATCATACAAGGAAGGATCTAATGCTGTTTTACCCTAAGAATCTATTGAGGCATTCATTCATCTCTGAGTCAAGACTGGATGTCACAGGTTTTGTCATTTGTTTGGACTTATATTCCAAACATGGTAAACAAGGTGCTCTTCAGTGCTCTCCTTCACTTTTTCCTGTTCTCTCTCTCCCTCTCCAGGCACACATGGAGAGCCTGTAGCAGTTTGCTCAGTGGATTTGTGGATTTTACCCAGTGGACTATGGAGTTCTTTCCATGTATCTGTATTTCTGAACTTGAAATCCAATCTCATATTCATAGCTGATATACCTTAAAGCATGGAAATTCACAGCACACAAAATACCCTCTTCTGCTTGACTGGTGCTCTGTTACTACTGACACTGACTCAGGGCTGTTATTTTTATGCAGGTAAGGACAGGGAAGAAGGCCACTCAATCACCAATTCAGACTGGAATGATGCCAAAAGTTACTGGTGTTCTATGTGGAATAAAGGCAGAAAGATGGTGCACATAAATCAGTTTTACACCTCTTCGCTAGCAGTTCTGATCCATCAGGATTAAATTGTCTTCATCTATGAACATTTTACCTTCTGTGCATTACAGCATCTTCTGAGCTTCTGAGGTGAAGTTAGGGGTGCAGATGGAGTTCAAGCATCATTCTTAGAAAAGAGAAGTGCTTTGGAGTACTCAGATCATGATACCTTTAAAGGTGCCCAACGAGTTCAGAGCAGACACTGTAAAGGACACCTCTTTTAAAATTGTCTCCAGCTGGGAATCAGAAGACAAATGAACCGTAGTCACCAGAACTTTTTGGAACTTTGGTCTTGGTTTGAAGAGCTGAACTGTGAACATGATATCATGTGAACCATAACAGCCTCATAAACTTAAAGCAGACCTGGACCTGAAACTCTCTTTGAATGGCCAGGACGCAGGGCCAATCACTTCTCCATGCACCTCCAGCAGCAGCACTGGGGAAAACAGAGGCACAAACATCTGCCAAACACACGCACGCTCCCATCTCAGGAAACATCACACCGGATGGTATAAAAAAACCATGAGACAGCCCAGGTAAGAGCCCATGGCCAACAGGGACTACAGCAGCACTGAATCTTGGCTAACTCTAAATCTGGGTAGATTGGGACAAATGGCTCTTCTGCTCATTCTGCCTTGCACTTTGCCCTTCTATGAAGCAGCCACAGTGGGCCACCATCATGGCACTGGGCTGTGTTCCACTCCATCCCCAGAAGCTGTAAGGAACTCACATGGGGAGCATCCTTTATGAAAGTGCCCAGCCCTGCCAGGACAGGATTTGGGTTCAAACGACATTAATTTGCAAAATTCTCTGATCTCTCTCCGGGTGCTTTCTGTGTTGTTTAGGCAAGGTGCCTCTCTTAGAGCACTCTATTTTTTCTCAGTATTGCATTTATAAGAGGAATTTCCTTACCCAGAACCAGCAGATACTCCGCCTGCTCCACCCTTCCCTATCTTCCTCCCTGTCCCCATAAAGCTATTATTTAAAAATGGGAAAAAATACTCTGGCAAACAATCTTCCCTCCACCCTCCCTCCTATCTGTTTAAATATCCTTGACTGCAAGACATTCAGTACAGAACAGTCATCAATTTTTAATTCATTTAATCTCTTGGTAACAGTGTTCTCATGAACTGAAGGGCCCCTGAGGAAACTTCAGAGAAACCTGACGCTGGATCCAGGAATAAAATTTTGATAATAGAGTGGACTCCGTGGCACTGTATGGGTTAATGGGGGGAAAAAGATACTTAAAACTGAGAACCTTTCACCCCCAGCCAAATAAAAACACATTGTAAACCAGAGCTCTGTACCCTAACGCAGCACAGACTGAAACAAGCACCAGGGAGAGAATTCCCTGCGTCAGAGTTGTTCATGATTCAGCAAACTTGGGAAGGAGCCCTCTGAGTAAACCTGTGGGTTGCCTGTGCTCCTGGTCCTGCTACCGCTTCTTCGTTCTTGTTCCAAGAAGCTCAGAGAACATCCTTATACACTGTCAGTAATTAAATTCTGCCTGCTTAAATGCCCTGGAAGTCTCAAGAGAGGACAATTTTCTCCTTGAGTCTGTAAATGTGGTGGAATCTAATACAGTGTGTATCTGCATTGTTCTCCAAAGAACTGTCATTCAGAAACGGACAAAATGCTACCTGTGTACGACGTGAATGTTAATTGGCTCTGCAGGCATTTTAGGGTAGGGAGCAAGAGGATTCTTGGTTATATTCAATCATATCATATAATGGAAGCTCTCACAGGTCCCGGTTGTACTGGAGTGTTGCATGAAAACAGGGAAAGAGCAAAACCCCAGTATTTTATCCCCAAAATCCCCAGTATTTTATCATCTCATGAAAGAGGTTAAAAATAACCTATAGCTCCAATTCTATGGCAGCCAGAAATGATGCATTTTATCTGAACCCAAGCTTTCTCATAATGGGATGCATAAGAACTACATTTCTCTGAGGAGGCTTTTGGAAGGAGACACAGGTTTGATCACACGCTGTGTGATACCAAACTAAATGCATACATAGAGCCACATCAGCTCTACAGCACCCAAGCAGCACAAAGTGCGCATGCACCCATAGCTCCGGATATCCAAAGTGTCTGGGTGCCATTGGCTATCACAGAGAAATGCAGTGCTAACAAGGGTGGCAGCAGGAAGAAGCCTAAAGCCTTCAGCCACCCTCCTCACCTCCCTCAGCCTTCCTTCCTAGCAGAGATCCCTGCCCAGTATTTCCTTACCTATAATACCTGGCAAGCTGTTCTGTAGGGATGGGCATAGCCCCGTCCTGCTTGGCTTCTAGAGGCCGATGCTGAATAGCAACTTCAAGCAGACTCAGTTGTAAAGTCTTCAAGCAGACTCAGTTGTTGTAGTCTCTTTACACTAAATCACACAACATAATTCCCTGTCTTTCCACAGGCACCTTAATGTAACAGGCAGGCTGCTACTGTAATGACAGGCAGCACAAAAACACAAGGCATTACTCTACAGAGCTACTCAGTAAATTTGTATGCTTTTTGCAAGATTATACAATGTATAGGACATTTAGGGGTCTATTTTTCAAAAAATGGTGACTAGAAAGTCGTGATGCAAAACATGGCCTCGATGTTTAGTGCTAAAGCCCTTTCCTCGACATGCACAGCAGAACTGCAGCTCAGCCCGACACAGAGGAGACAATTTGCTGGGACAATTTGCATAGTTACTATTTCTTGCAGAGACTTCCCCTATTTGTGGTGCCTTTTTCTAACCAAGTTGTCATTTACCAGCAGCAACCTCTGATTCTTTGCCTGTGTACCTCCTGTTCTCTTTCACACTGTTAAGAACATTATTTTCTATTCTTCTGTCAGCGGAGAGCACTGGTGATTAGCACTGCAATATCTGGTCCCCTTTATTGAAAATGTTAATCCTTCCTTTTTGCAGGGTTTCTTTAGCCAGGGGTGTTAATACTTGGTTAATATAATCAGGCTGCCTTTTTCTTTATTTCTTGTCTTGCATGTGTTTTAGGAAGGAAATTCTTTTTTATCTCTTGGTCGGAATTTATTATAGTCTCTCGTTTGGTTCTTTTTTTCTCCAGAGGGGCTGCTTTGACTTTTCTTGCTTTTTTTTTTCTTTCTTTTTTTTTCTTTCTTTTTTTTTTTTTTTCTGTGATTATATTCTAACATTTAGCACCCAGAACACTCATTGTTTTGTGTCTTTTCTTGTTCCTGTAGTCTGTAAAGGGAACTTAAGAGTGTGTCCATCAGGGAGGAGTTACCTGTGTTCATAACCAAGAAGAGGACTGAGAGCTGAGTCTTCCCTCACCCACTGCAGAGGTAAGGCTTTCTTGGGCATTCCACAAGCTTCCCTTCAACCTGAAGATCCTTTCAGTATTTGGATAGTAACCAGCATCAAAGATCACCACCCACTGCTCATAAGACATTTTTTCCATGGAGAGAGCATGATATGAAGCATGGGTCACCTGTTGTAACTTCAGGAATCACAGATCTTGCCCCAGGGGAAAGGTGAGGTTGCCAAGATGCAAACCAGAGATGGCTGCAGAATGAAGTGTAGGCAACTTCAGTGGTATGATCTTTTAATCCTGATCAGTAGCAGTTCAGTGAAAACTCCTCTTGTTTTAATGTGAAGAGCACAGACCCTATATCCCACAAATTGCTGTTATGATGATTTTCTTTAAAAGGAAAGACATCACCTAGAGAAATACAGTCACCCAAGGAAGAAAAGTGCCAAGTCACCTGAAGTTTTGTCTCTCCTGATTGCAATCATATTTTATTCTCAAGTAAAGAGAAGCAGCTTTGGCAGTGAAGCTAGGAAACAGTGGATGTTCAGCATGTGGCTACTGTGGATATAGGACTCCAAGACAGTTTTCAAGGTTGCCCCAACACACACACAGATATGCTTCCACTGGAGATAGTTTCAGCAGGCACACCTACAGCTGGATGGAGCTATGGGAACTGGTTGACTCTCTCCCTCTGTCTATCCAGCCAGCCAGTCAGCCAGCTAAAGTGGTCAGGAGCAATGGGGGTACTCCGGGGGGACTTTCCTTGTGTCTTCTACGAGTAGAACATGAGGTTGGCAGAGCTTTCCTTTGGCCCTTCGCTTCAAAACACCCATGAGCCTTCCTGTGCTACAGCTCCCAGGCACAGGCGGGCCGGAGCGGGACTGGGAGCGGGAGAGGGACTGGGAGCGGGAGTGGGAGCAGCACCTGGAGCGGCACTGGGAGCGGCGCGGGAGCGGCACTGGGAGCGAGAATGGGACTGGGAGCGGCACTGGGAGCGAGAATGGGACTGGGAGCGGGAGCGGCCCCGCCCGGCGCGGCCCCGCCGCCTGCGCACGGCGCCGCCCAGCGGCAGCAGCGCCGCGTTGCACGGGCAGCGCGCGGAACCCGCCCGTGCGCTGCGGCGCGGCTTTGAGTGACAGCCGTCCCTAATTATGCTAATTGCACAGCTTTTTTTTTTTTTTTTTTTTTTTTTTTTTTTAATTTTTTTTCCCCTCTCCAGATACCCTTAGGCTTTTGTTTGCAGGGAATAAATAAAGAGGGATTAGTTACGTTTATCTGTGTTTCCCTGAGTCTTTACAGAATTACTGTTACATGTAATTAAGTAATTTGGCTGTCCTTGACCAAGCTGATAGCAAATTACCAGACATTACTGATGAGGTTCCATTACGTTTTAAGAATAGATTACATGGATCTGGGATTTACTGATTTTTATTTCTTATTTTAGACAGGTTCAGCTGGAAATAATGGTCTTACAAAGGTGAAAATGCAACGTGCTTTGACAAGTCACCTTTATCGAGCAGTATTGTTTGGCTATATGTGGATGTAGGACTCCAAAACCGTATTCAAGGTTGCCCCAACACCGAGATATTCTCCCTCTAGAGAGAGTTTCAGCAGGCACACCTGGAGCTTTGGGAACTGGTTGAATCTCTCCCTCCATCTACCCACCCATCCAGCTGAGCAGCTGTTGTCTTCACAAAGGATCTGCACTGAACCGGCTGCAGAGCAAGTTTCCCATTCACAGCTTTCCCTTGCCCAGTGTCAAACACGCTGATGGGATATGTTCAGGCAACTTTCATTAAGAGCAATATCATCCTGGATTTGTCCTCTGTGATCCTGTCAACTGATATTTAAATAAATCACACTCTTCAAGGATCCAGCTTAGCTGCTTCCCCTATGCTTTTCTGCATCTCAAATCACTAATCCATATACCCTTTTCTTACAATCTGCTTCCTGTGAGGTTTCCCATATAATTGTCACCACAGATTGACGAGTTTCTCTTCAGGAACCACGAAGCATCAATGTGCAGAAAGAATGTCAAAACATCATGTCTAAAAATAGATTCTCTTGTCCAAGATACAGATACCATTTCATTTATGTACTTTGAAGGCGCTTTATTGAGCATGCCAGATCCTTACAGATTCTCAGGGAATATGTTCTCCTCAAAACTGAGACTGGATACTTCACCTTAAAATTTACTAATCTTATTACACCTTTGTTTTTTAGGTATATACTAACTTACTATAATCACACAAACATACTTCATACTACACATATGCACCACTCGACCAACAGAAGGCTTGGAAGTATGTCCACAGCTCCTGATAAATTGCAAAAAGGAAAAAATCTTCCAAGAAGACACTGTGCTGATGCATTTGCCAAGAGGCCTGGCCAGAACTGATTACGGCCCACCACTGAGCTCTAGAAAGTGTGGCATCAAGACTAGGTCATCAAAACTGAAAGGCAGCAACTAATCATAATTAAAGGGTGGAGTTGTTTTTTTCCACCCCCTCCCGGGAACTAGCACTCGGGGTAGAAAATGAAACTCTTTCACTAAACCCCATTGTGTGGCTTTGTCTTCCAAACACACTGGGGAAAATAAGGGGAGGAGATTCAATAAGTGCATCCAGGAGAAACTTGGGATACAGCCAAGAGTCGTGATCTGGACAGTGCCAAGACTGTCAGCAGCACAGAGAGGAAGGGTCGCTTCCAAAAGACTTTTTGCAGAGATTTTATCCCTGCCAAACCCTCCTCCCAAGCCTGTAAGTAAGCCATGACGGCTATGCCTTTTTTTAGTCCATGCAAAACCTCTGTTACCAGAAATTAGAATGTCCTTGGGATGCTTCTGTTTCCTGAAGAAAAGTGAGCAGTTTCCTCAGAGAAGAAAGCAGCACCCAAGGACAGATGCCAATGCACAGAAAACATTTTAGGTGTTTTTGGTCACGGTGGGCATGGGCCAGCCTGTGCCTGTAGACTAAACTGGTCTAGTTTCCTGGAACATGGGATTTCAGGGTTTGTTTCTCTGAAAACCTGACCTGGCACACAGGTCCAGGGAAGGCAATTTTCAACAAGAGAAGTGTGAATGGTGGGAGTCCCCCAGCCCAGCCTGGGGCAGCCCCAGCAGCCAGCTGGGCCAAAGCACTGGCTACCCACTGCTTTGGGTGAGGTTTACCAAGGTGGGATGGCTCCACCTGCTCACTGGCATGGCTAAAGGGCAGTCCCTCTCCCTACTCCTCTCCTCTCCTCTCTCCCCTGCATGCATTTGTATGTCTGGCTGGCTGCTTCTCTCAAACCAGCTCTTGCTCTCAGTCTGCCCTTGGTGCACTGATTCAGCTCATTAAACTGGCTGAAAGATAATTAACCATGCCTGTGAGGGAAAAAGGGCAGGACACACTCCTCAGGAACAGGGAGAGGCAGCCCCAGAGACATTTCTCCAGGCTGTGAGTGCCTAGTCTTGACCAATCCTCCCTTTCAGGTAGGCTAAGGAGGGACAGGCCATCACAATTCTTCCACAAGCTACCTTCCTTGAGATTACATGCCCTGCATCCAGGCTGGCAGCTAGCAGCCACCAGGGAACTTCACGTGCCCCTCACACCCTACACAGACCACATTCAGTATGAAGGCACCTCCTCTCCTCTCTTTCACCTCCCACATGCAGCATCACCAGTCTATGGAGCTTGCCAGAAGTCCACCACCAGCAGCCTGAACAGAAATGTCCAAGTTTTATTCCCACTGAGAAATATGTGAGGGTTTCATATGTGCCCCTGAGGAAAGATGTTAATTATTTTGCTTATTTTAGGAGTTTTTGTAATAACTGACCTCTCTGTTGTCAAAACCACAAGCCTCACAGATCAAAATATTAGACACATTGTCGTATTTCATCAAGAGGAGCACAAACTTTGCTCAGTTTCTTTCTTCTCCTCCATGGGGAGAAGCAAAACTTGTTTTTCTCAGTAGCCCAGTCATTGTCCCTTTGTTCTGTTTGTATAAAGGAAAATGAAAAGAATCCTGAAGAAGCAACCAACCACATCGACCATTTTTGTATTCTTATTACAAACAACAAGCATGTCAGAAATCTTTTGGTTTTTTCTCTTGGAACCTGTCTTTTTATGTAGGCACTCCTTGAAACAGAATGAAAAATAGTAAGTCCTTACTTCATTTCCCTTTCCATTTGGAATGGGTGGGGAATCACACAACAGAAAAGGGCAGTTCATTTTCCTAAGTGTTTTTTTTACAACCAACAGGATGGCAACTTAGAGCTGACACTGTCTCTTCAGGTCTTTGAGTCTTGGCCAGGTCACTGTAGAGAAAAAAAGCCCAACATGTCTGGATTCCTTGCAACAGCTTTTCTAAGTGGCTGCTCCTGCTGTTCTGCGGCTGCTGCCCCACGCTTCACTGGAGAGCACTGATCTCCCATGAGCTGCTCATCTGCTCCCTGCCCTGCCTGCTCAGCCGAGCAGCCTGGCATGAGACCTGGCAGTCCTGCGAGAACGCTGTGCCACGCTCTGCTCTCCTGTGTGCATGCCTGCCTCCCCCCAGCAGGCAGACTGACAGGGCAGGGGCTCTGTGCTCAGTGTGGGTCTCCTGCATGGTGTCCTTTCACCTCTGAACCCAGCCAGTTGTCCCCCTGGCCAGAGGTCTCATCTGCAGTGATACACATGGGGTGTCAATGACCTCTGGCTCAGGCCTGGCCCTTTCTCCTGGGGCAGCACTTTGCCAGGTGCCAACCTTTACCTGACCCCACCCTGCTCCCTTCACATAGGGAAAAGATCACCAAGGCACAGCTCAGTGTGAGCTTGAGCACACATGGAGCTTGCAGTGGACAGAAGCACTCCAAAGCACCTTGCTGTGTGTCTCATTCTTGTCACACAGACCCTCTTCCCCTGACTGCTCGACAGCGTTGCAGAGCACAGCAGCCAGCCTTCAGTTAGTCTCTGTGTCTCCACGCTGTCTGTGGAAAGATGCTGTAGAGCAGCTCTTTCTCTCCAGACACCTAACCTGGGGTCTCTTTACCTCATTATCTGTGAAATAGAGGCCATCTATAACAGATTTTTCTTACATCTCATTGCTGACTGTGTGAAAATTCTTCCTGTAATACCTTCTCCCCATTCAATTTTTAGCAGATTTGGACACAATTCCACATTATTCAGAGATGTATCATCATTCCTTCTGAAATCCTGGAGTGTTTGAAGATAGCTTTTCATTTGGGGTGCTGTAGAAAGCATTGGGTCTCTCCTAGTTTTGAGTTTTCAGCTGGTACAGGGGACCAGGAAGAAAAAAAATGGACAGTGAGTTATGTGCTTGCTGACTGAGACTCTCCCTTATTTAAAAACAGTTTCATCTTTGGAAAGGTTTTGCTCTTGACAGAGATTCTTTACTCTAACACTTGTAATGAGTATTTATTACAACAGTTGCATTTGTCAGTCCCTTGTATGCACTGGGCTCTGTGGAGATTTAATGTAGCAAAATCAGATGATGGACTGGATTCCTGGTGAAATATCAGATACTTGTACTCCCTTGAAAAAAAAACCCCTTCATATAGTTTTTCAGCTTTTCTTACATGGCAGCACCCCTTCTGTTTCACATGGTGCCAACAAGACACTTTAAAATTTCCTGGACATAATAACCCCTTCTACCTTGGCAGCTCAGCAAGAACAGCTTTCTCTGAAACCTCCCTAATCAATTGCCTTCGCCAAGGCTTTTGCTTAACAAATCCTGCAATTGCTTCCAGCTTTTTCCCACAAGTGATACCAAATTAATGGATTTGTAGTCTCCTGGTGAATCTCTTGGCCTTTCATTGTCTGATTAGGCACACTCTGGCTTGCTGGGAGGAAATGTACCGCATTGATAAAGTCGCTGGATGAGGTTCATTTCATGTCCCACTTTCCTTTTGTATTCTTGGATTCATGCACGTCAAAATGTTACAACAAACATGGGTGAGATTAAAAAGCTCCAAGTCCCTCAATATGGGCACATTTCACATCATGATTAATCCAGTGTCCTAGGTATCCTAGGAAGTCATGCATGCTATTCCAAATCTGTCTTACATTTATGAACTTGGCCCAAATTAATAAGAGTGCATTCTTAAAAGATATTTGGGGCTTAGCTGCACATGCAAAAAAAAAAAGTTCATACAAGTAACCTAAGGACCCAGAAAATTTAACTTTATGCCTCTGTCAAATGATCCAAAACAAAGCAGAACATGAAATCACTACATTTTTAAGCAAGGATATTTTGAGCACACAACTGCTTTCTGAGTGCTATTTTCTCTGTCATATGTTTAGAATCACTGTCCTTAAACAACAGACTTTTCTTAGAAAGAAAAACAACAAACAGGATTTGTTCTTTTTCTAAACAGCATCAGGTCCATTTCTGCCTTGTACCAGAAATTGTTTCTTTTCCAGGTAATCCAGTTAATTCCAGAAGTAGCTAACGATTCCATCCCCACCACACATGAAAATGCTCACACTTCAATTTCTGCACTCTTCCTTTGGCCACCAGTCATGCTGCACATATGATAGGGTTCACGTCTTCTTCCAGAGAATCTGTGTTCAGACTGCTAATAATTTCCAGTTCCCTAACTGCTCCCCCAGGATTAGCAGGTCCCTCTGACCCTAGGCTTCCCTTGAGGACAGATGCTGATAGTTGGGCTGGAGAGGTTTTCTAGAATTGAGGATTATGAAACTATCCTCTGCAGCATTCATGGATAGGAGTCCCACCACCAAGTCATTGCACACCCTGGGCAGGAAAGCTCTGTACAGCTTCTCCTGGCACTGAGCCATTTCACAGCCAGGAACACAGCCACAACCCAGTGAGACAGAAGTGCAGGCAGAAGATACTTTGGTCAGCCTTGGTGCTGAGGTACCAGCCTGGGAGGGGTGAGATACAAAATCCCTGGATTGTTTCTATTTAATTTCTTCCTGACAGTAGTCCAACATGTACACGGGAACACAGAACTAGCACTTTAGTTCTGGTCCTCAGTGTGGCTGTCACCTGCTCAAGACAGTCTTGGATAAGATGACATATCTTCAGCTTTGCATGCTAATCACACATTCACAGATTATAAACTCCAGTTTTAACAGTCCTGTTCTCCAGCATTTTTCAGTCAGCAAACTACTTCTTCCCCCCTGAACCTTTGGACTGGAGAAAATATGGACTTGAAGCATTCTCAGTTCAGAGAGCTGTAGGCAGAGTATTTGAGGTAAATCTCCCTATTCAGTTAAGAGCTCCAATGAACCTGATCACCCTTCTTTGTTTCTGGGGTTTGGTAAAACTGATGTATCTCAGCAGCTCTTGATATTGCTATACAATTTTCCTTGGGTTTGTTGGGGGGCTTGGGGGATTTTTTGGTTTTTCTTCTGAAAGGCTTATTTCTCCTGTTCTTACCCCAGCAGTGAGTCCCAGATCAATGCACCTTCCTTCCGTTCCTTTTTTTTACCTGAAGTTGAAGGTAACTTTTTCTGGACTGACAATCCAGGGGATTCTCAACATTTTATCTAATAGTGAGCAGTAGGATAAATGTCACTTAATCTCTTGGAAGATGTCCTCAAATGCTTCTCACTAGTTTTGATCCACAGCTACTCCAGTAATGCTGTCCCTTGAAAGGGACTCCACACTTGATACTTATTACCTCCAACTATTAACATCAATACATTTCTCACATTTTATAACTTACTCTTACACCCATCTCTGATAAACCCACAGTGGGAATAAAATTCATCCTTTTTCTGACAGTACATTTGAAAATTCCTCTTTGTGCCAGTAACACTGTGTGTAATGCCTGTGTCCTTGTTCCCAGCGGGCTGTCTAGGACATTCTTACAGCGCTTCATTTCAAGTCAACCCATTTAGCATCTCCTCCAACACTATTAAGAAGAACACCTCTGAGCAAATGGGGCTTGACACCATTCTCTGTTGACATCATTTACATTCATGCTTGGACAGTGACAGTGTTGGGAAATCACAGTCACATCCAGAAAAATGTCTGGCACCACTGAAGAGCAGCATCAACCCAGGCAACTCATATGGCATTGGGATTTAACAGGTATGCAGCCAGGGCAAGAGATGTCACTCAGTCCCTCTAGCGATGTGTATGTCTCCATCCTGTTGTATCTCATCATACTAGGGTTTGCTTCTGGCACCAGGGCAAAAGAAAACAGGTTCACCAGAAACTTCTCCTCCTCCCTCACACGTGTGAAGCTGTTAAGAAAGGGTGAAGCAAAAAGGAATCCCATTGAAGGCATCCAAATGCTCTTTCTGTTGCCATGACTTCTGATGCCTGCATGTTCTGGCAAGACAAGAAAGTCATTGCAGCTCCTGGATATTTCTTTTCTGTCACTGGCTCTTAGTCATACTTTGTGCATCTTCTGTACTTCAGGCAGCTCCATGATCTGTTTTTATGGCTTTTGGGTTTGGGACTTACTTTTTTCTTTTCTGCTAAGATATTACAGATAATCTATAAGTCAACACTATGGGAGTATTAACATTTGCCCTAAGCTTCCATGTGAGCTAGGCAGATGTCCTTTGTGCAAGAAATTTTTGTTTTGTTGTCAAGGATTGGTTATCTTTACAGCAGTACTTCTTTGTTTCCCACTCTTACTGTCTTGGAGTTTAAGGGCTTGGCGCGAGTTTTTTTGTTACAGATCGCAGGCTGCTATTTTACCATCCCTGAAATTGCAAGATGGACCAGGAAACCTTAGCTCAATCACAAACTATGTTATGCCTTCACCTTCTCTTTACACTGTCAGTTTAAAAACACACTGCTCATTTCAAGGGCAGTGCAACACTTTTCAAATACTTGTGTCAGTTTCACAGATAATTCTCTCTGTCGGAGTGGATAGAAAATGATTAAAAACATCTTCAGGATCACCTATTGTCAAAAATAAAGCTGCCTACTGTGTTCTTTTTCCTCTGCAGAGTTGACCCAAAGCTGACTTCGTACTCTCCTCACTTACCTGTTTCCATTTTCCTGGAAAACTCAACACTGGAAGTGCTTCTCTCTGCCTTGTAATTCCTGAAGTGCTGGCCTCATGCAGCTTACCCCTGGTGTTCTGTGCTGTCGGTCCAGCACTCAGAGCCACAGAGTATCCCAGAGGCAGAGTCCTTCTGGCATCTCAAGCTCTAGGTGGTCAGTGTGGGGTTAGCCTGAGAGTCTGAAGCACATCACAGCTTATCCCAGCTGGTTCTTGGCAGATTCTCTCAAGGCCATGATTTCTTCTTGCTTTTTGTGATCATTTCTTGGTCAGATTGAACATGTGCTGCCACCTCCAGACATACTTTTCTGGTATCAACCTCCTCTCAGTTATCAGCATTCACAGTTATGCCAATGTAATGGGAGTCACCTCACTGGTGGAGCAAGTTGGTTGATCCACAGGACCAGAGGACATTTTGTTAATGGAGACCTTGCTGACGAAGATCCTCAGTTAAAAAATACCAGGAAACCTTTAACAGCTGTCTTCCTGCATTTGAGTTTTGCTGTTAGATTTTCCTGGTATTTTTTTTCCCGGATAATACTCTTTGATCTAAGGGATAAAATATCTATGAGTTTGCCCATTGATCCCAGCTGCAGTTACATTTTCAGCCTGACTGCAAGTGGTTACAAAATGGAAAACTTGAGCAGACATCTGTGGATATTCCAGACATAAATTCAAAATGAATTTTCCCCAGCATATTTCCCTTAGTATGAAGTGACACTCTCTTGTATAGCAGCTCACATGCTGCTCCACCAAAAGCAGAAAGACGTAAGTAGATATTACTGTCAGTGGAGACCATTTAGGTCATTACCAGTTAATCATACACACATGTGTGTCACCTACAGAAATGGGACTGGGATAATATTAGCAGGCTGGGGAGAACCAAACAGAAGGTTTGGAGCATTACGGCAGACTTCCAAAGAATCAGACTTTCAAGTGTCAGCTTTTCCCCTACTCAAAACATCAAATTTTTGGGTGTTGAAATAGGCAGCAGCTACATTGATGAAGGCTGCGTCCTGGAAGTGTGCCTCTGATTTGCCAGCTGTTGAAATGCCCACCAGCAAGGTCTTGGCATAGCCTCTGCCCTGTTCTGGATCCCAAATGCCAGCTGAGGCTGGTCAATGAATGACCAAGGAGGCTGACCTGATGCATGTCGTCATAGAGCAGTGGAAAGTCCCAGCCTTCAGCTGCAAATGAATGAGAAGCAGGTTTGGCTATCATCCAGAAGAGTTCAGAGCCAGCTGTGTGATGCACAGGTCCAGCTCAAGAGATTTTCCCCATTACTGAGCTAGAGAAATGGTACATTATCTCAATAGGCTTCTGAAAAGAAGAACCAACAGCATTTTGAGCTAGATCAACTCAAACAATGTTACAGGACTCCTACACAAAACACCCACTGAAGCATCTAGTGATAATGGTCTGTACACCTGAATTAAAACCTTCATTTCTGAATATTCCCTTGCATGGCTTCATTGCAGTTCCAGGGACCTGCAGCACCAGAAAAATATTATGCAAGTGTGTGTCAGGTTTACAGTTCTAAAAGTCCCAGCTGTTGAAGAGGTCAGAGAACTTCCAAATGCAACTGCATATCCAGTTCATCTGGCAACTGCCAGCAAGCTAAATGAAAAAATCCCAACCCCACCTCCCCAACAAATTCTTTGCTAGGCACTGTAATATATAACCATCTTCTATAAACTTCCAGCATTGCCAAGTCTCATCTATAGGAAAAGAATAGTGGAAAGGTACCACAGCTTCTTCTAATGAGATACTATGGTGTTTTTAGTGAACTCCAATATCAGGAAGCATTTTTCAAGTACGTCACAGAGATTAATTTCTTGCAATATTCCTTGACTGAATTGCATCTTAATCTACCATTTGACCAATAATGCGAGACATTTAATTTTGGGATTTTCTGTCTCAAAACAACTCTTTCTCACAGATTCCACTTCTTCATAGCTGTGACATCACATGAATCATGACATCACAGTCATTTCTGTGGAAAGACACCTCACAATCTTTATTGTGTTATCAAACAGAAGCAGCTGGGTAATGCGGGTGAATAATCCTGTTCTGTATACTCAGCAATAGCAAAATGAATACCGAAAATTACTAACAAACTAAATAGCTACTTCTATAAATACTCCCCTTGCAAAAGTTCACCCTATTTTAAAAGCCACTTGTTAAATGCTATTTAGTATATATATAAAGACTGATGGATGAAAACCAAAGTCCTTGAAACAGACAGGAAAAATACCTCATTGCTAAGTGTAAAGTAGACTTCTCTATCTTTTTGCCTTATCTGTATGACTTTTCTGTCCCCATCAGCGAGAAAGAAGCATTTTGCTTGCTATCACTGCCAGCTTCTTGGGCATTCTTGGTTTAAGAAAAAAAGTAAACAAGTGTCCTGTACAGCAGTTACCACAGCACTTTGCACCACTGCATTTCATTCCTCTCAATGCTGCTTGAATTTAGAACTACCAACTTTCTCCACAACAAATGGAGACAAGTAGACAATGACAAGTAATGAGGGATGAGCACAAAAAGTCTGTTCTGGAGAGTTAAAGAATTCTGTTTAATCAGTATCAGTGGAAAAGGAAGGGTGATAGAGTTGGAAAATACTGAAACAGTTTCAAACCAACCTAATTTGGGCCAAATTTAAAGCCAATACCAGTGATTGAAGCACATTGAAAGAAAGCAAATTTCAGCACCCCATGATCTGAATTGCTTGGGTACTCAGCAAGATGACCTAATGACCCACCATGTTGTTGTGACTGATGGTAGCACTGCTAACAAAAGAAAAGAGCTCAACAGCATGTGGGCATCATGACAGGACTCATTCTTAGAAAAAGTATCCTACCCTACAAGCGGACAAACTTTGTGCTACGGAGACATGTCCTATCCTTGTACTTAGATGATGAAGCAGTACCTTCCATATTCCATGCAAAATCCAAGCCACAGCCCAATGAGTTGCCACTGAAGGCAGATCTGTCTACACGTGGACAGAAAATGTGCACCAAGCAGCACTGAAAGCTCCAGAGCAGATTTTGGATAATAGAGCTCTTCCCTTTCCTGCATGCCGAAACAAGTAAA
>NW_024582091.1:16611684-16622834 GCF_017639235.1 Corvus kubaryi
TCTAAAGACAGCTTGCATCAGGAAGATTTGTTTATGCAACTAAATGTCAATATGAAACCTGAAGATATAAAAGAAAACTCTAAGAGAAGAGAACAGCGCAAGGACTACTAGAAGGTAAAGGAAGAAGTCCTGTTAGGGATGAATTTGTAAGGCCAGAAGAAGCATTAGGAGGGCAGGAAGATGGGAGCTGCCTGTGTGTAGGGGACATCCTCAGGGAAGGTACCAGGATAGCCACATGTGACTTGCAAACCACAGACAGCTCGCACACAGAGGAGCTGACAACACAGAAGCCCTACCCAAATTCAAGAAGAGAAGGGAAAGTAACTTTAATGTTGAAAATGTTCATTATGATGCAGAGTGGCTGCTATTGCTTAGTAAGAGTGTCACTAATTGTAATAGCATCTGAAAACATCATAAAGAGAAAGGTCTTTGGCCATGAGAGAGACACTGTGATAAGACCAAGGCTTATTGTAGAGGATCTCATTCAACTACTGTAAAAGGTAGCTCTTACAAACAGAAACATGGACAGGGTGCTCTCAAGGAGAAGAAAATGGGTTGCTATTTGGGGACAAGAGTGAGGCAAAATTATTACAACATGGTCAGGGAATGGTAGGGACATGACTGACAACAGGAAGCGAGTCTCTTAGGTAAGATTAAGCATACATGATCTGTATATCTTTTACAGTGAAATCTCTTCTGCTGAGAGCTGGTTGTCTGAAAGGTGATTGTAATGCTGTCCAGGGAGATTTTAGTGTTAAAAGAGATTTTTTTTTCCCCCCCCAGCAGTTAGCTCTGGCAGAACAGCATGGCTCAGCTCCAAGACAGTTCTTTTCCTATCGCTCATCCTCTCTAGCAGATTCTGCAAGTCTAATTAGCAACACAGGCTTTGGCCCTTTTGTTGGCACAACGATGCTGTGACTTTCAGTGAGCCTTTACGTCATTCTAGTGACCCCCCTGCAGCCTGGTGGCTTTGTAAGAGCCTGAGCAGTTGGGAAAACAGCAGACAGCTCTCTTGCCAGTGCTCTGGAACTCAGCTCCTTCCTGTAGGAGTTTTGGCACTCTGAATCTAACAGGCATAAAAAGCCTTGCAGTCCCTGCAGGTTTTGCACACGGCTGACTGCAAACTGTGAACAGGTCTGCAAGGTGAGAAAGGTTTTCTTTTTATATTGCTGCTCTTTGAAGTGAAATTCCTTTGAGGTGATTTGTCCTGGAGATTAGCAAAAATAAGTAGTTGAGTCTTTGACTGGCACACAGACATTTTTACAGTGAATTACAGTACTGGAGGGCTCTGTAGTAAGTCCCATGCAATAAAGCTATCTACTATGCTGCTTTCACTGTGACTGTCTGCATACGTTGACCTAGACTGATTTGCCATTTTCTTGTCACACTATGTCCTAAAGCTTCAGCAGCTTTATTTAAGAAATTATCTGGAACCTTTCTCAAAATTCCTGTCATGCAAACCCAGTCCTCTTAAGACTGTGGTGCATGCATGAACTCTTGGGGAAAAGCTTGCCTGTCTGCTTACTCTTCTTCACAGCTTTTGTGTCTCATGCTAGAATGGGGTACCTGCAGTGACAAAAATTGTGACAGAGAAGGTGTCTGACCCTGCAGCTCCCCATATATTCCATTTACCATGTCTCTGGAATGTGAAGGCTGTGGATGTGAGCTCAGCTGGATCTGAGCAGGTGAAAAGATCTGGAGCTGAAACTGCAGATCCAGTGGTGAGTTTTAATTTGAAAACAGAGTTCAGAGCAAGTGAGTCTCCTTGGAAGAAACTAACACACTGTCCAAAGAAACAAGATAAAAGCCTATGTATTCCTCCATCAGCTGCACCATGAGAATCAGGAGCAAATCTGGAAATGTCTGTCAGGGACAGCAGGATGCTGGCAGCCCACCCAGTGTGACAGGTCTTTACAGCAGGTGCCTCTGCTATGTGCCAACACCGGTGGCTGGCGCTGAGCCCTGGCAGTAGGGCAAAAGGATGATTTTGTGGTCCTGAAGGGATTCTGGGGGCTAGGGAACGCATGGGTGCAAACCAAGCCATCCTGAGCATCCTGTGATGGCATGGAGCCAGCCTTTTCCACTTCAAATAGATTTTCCCATCAATCTCCACTGAGGCCTCTGTCTTTCTTCAGAAGGAAAAGGCTACAGCAAAAGGATGGATTTCCATCCTGCTCCTTACCACAAGCCTTATGGAGCAAGAGATAAGAGTGTTCAGAGAGGAGTAAAGAGGTCAATTACTCTAACTTCTGCTCCTGCATAAAGGCTGTTCAAGGGAGGGGGAAAGAGAGTCAAACTCAAAATGTTCAGGAGCAATGTTTTCTGCAAGTTTTCTTGATGTTACATAGCATACTCCATTGGTCTGTTTTGAATCCAGGATCTAACTCTGTGACAGAAAAAGGTGTGGACATTAACTGAAGTACTAAGGAATCATGCCTACTTCAAAACTGTTTTATATTACCAGCATCTTAACATATAAGGGACCTCCCCATGAGGGCAAAGAGGCTTGGCTGTACCTCTGAGATGAGGTGTCCTGCCGTACACAGATGCCTGGTAATGCTGGGCAGGCATGAGCTCCCACTGGGAGATCCTGACTGCAGTCCCAGAAGGTCAGGGGGATTACCTCTGCATACAGCACCTGCAGGAGGGCTGTACAAATACTGCACCTGGTCCTGATGTCAATCCTGAAAAAGCAGTGAAGGGACAGAGGAAAACAAGCAAATGGCTGAATCAAAGCTTGGGAAACATCCCGCACTGAGAAATGTAAGAAGCCTTATCTCCTGAATGTATGTAAGCAGAGATGAATGGGGGCTTGATCCACCTGCAAGTACCTTGATGGAGAGGAGACAAGATACCATAGAACAGGACCAAATGAATGGAAGCCAGAGTTAAAAAATACTTGCAGTCCCATTCGGAGTTTGACATTGAAGGTTAGGGGTTTGGTACAGAAGGGTTTGTTGTTTGTGCTTGGGAGGAAATCCTAAGGTCCTGTGGTCATCCTATGGATGGCCATAATCATCTTTTTTTACCTTACATGGGTGTCTCACAGGCTCTCCTGTGACAGGGCAAAGTGGGCACTGTACTGGGCACCAGGCTGCTGATGGACAACCCTGCAGCCACAGGCCAGCTTTGCTCCTCTCTCCCCATCAGCTCTCCTCAACATCACTGTGCCCTACTGAGGAAGAAATGGGCCAGAAGTGACCTCCCAGGCCAGCGTGGGCATGCTGGGAGGGCAGTGAAGCTAGCCCCCCACAGCCACACCACCTCAGGGCTTTCTGGTGGGCTCATCCTGGAACAATTACACCTTGTATACAAAGTATGGGTGAAGAGTGCATTTACTGAATAAGTATTTCTTTTCCATTTTCACACATTTTTACACTTTTCTGCTTTGGTTTGTTATATTGTCACTTCATTGCACTGACACTTAAACATTTAGTGCAGTGTAGAGCTTTCCTTAAAGATGATAAACAAGAACAAGGCTGTGTGTGCACATTCCTCTCATCTGGATGCTTGCAAGCTCACACGGTGGTACCTTGCTTCTCACCCCTTTAATCTGTTACAGC
Source organism: Corvus kubaryi (assembly GCF_017639235.1). NCBI lineage: Eukaryota > Metazoa > Chordata > Aves > Passeriformes > Corvidae > Corvus > Corvus kubaryi. Next base: position 16,615,248 of record NW_024582091.1, read on the forward strand.
CAGCACATCACCTCTGCTGTCACTGTCATGAAGCTTCAGCAAAAAGAGGGATTTTGTGCCTGTCTTGCACCCATACTGCCTCTGGTAATGCATCCCCTGGGGGCTGGTCATGAAGAGAGCACTGCATCCATTTTTCCAGTTATACCTTCATGGAGGTGGTGTCACTGCTAAAGCCACTTCCTACGTATGAAATGGTTCATGGACGCCCAAGTGCCAACCAGGACACTGCAGTCACTCTGTAACGTGCCCCTCACCTGCTGCAAGGGGCTGTAGGAAAACAAAAAGGCACAGTACTTTCCATCCTTTCCACCTTTTAGTTACCTTTTCTGAAGGCTAATAGGAGTGGTCTGAATTCCTCAGGACTGTGACATTCCTGCATTTCCATCCCTATACACTTTACAGTACTGATGATGATACTGAGTCTTTACAGAACAGCACTGTAGCCAAGCAGAGACAACACAGGTTCAGTCCGTCACAAGCAGAAGTACACAGCATTTAAACAAAATTAAATGTGTCAGCTATATTCTTACAAAAAAAGAAAAAAGAAAAAAAAAGAAAAAGAAAAAAACGAGTATTTTTCCTCCCGGTGTACGTTGTTTTGTGCCTGAACATAAAAATCCTCACACAAAGTTCCAAATATTTCCCAAACAGAATACAAATAATCAGAATTCAGTTGTAGCAAAAACCCTTCCTCAACTCAAATCCTCCTAAAATGGCTGTCTACAAGATAGTGAGAGCGCAATATCACATAGTCTTTTTGTAAGAGAGAGATAGACAAAGAGAAGAACAGACAACATTTTAAATAATTTTAGCATCTTAATTCAATACACTGAATGCTCTTTCTGTTTCTTCTGATAACTGACCGTAGCCTTGCTGAGAGACCTTAACTTTTTCCTCTCAAGAGCTCTATAAAAAAATTACATGGGAACAATAAAACAGATTCTGAATGTTTCCATCTGAGCTCTCAAGTCCATCTAATCTTCAATCCAACAATTCTCATGGACCTAAATTTCATCTTCACTTTCATGTAAATATTATACCACATTTTAACTACCATAAATATAAATACTTCTTTTTTTGTACCCTTTCAAGCTTTGAGACACTTCAGAAACCTATTTTTTGAAAGAAGCAGTGATTTTCACTGCAGAAAATGCATTAAAACTTACTCATTGGCAAAAGAAACAACAGAAAATATTTTTGCCTGAGAGATCACAGTATGCAAATGAAATCGCAAATTAACTGTTAGTCATTTTATCGTCACCCAAAACATTACATTTGTCCAAACTGTAGCTACTTGAGTGGAAAAAAAATTAGACTTACCTTCCTTTTTTGTATACCTCATGTATTTCTCTTCCTTGTCGGTGTGTTCTGCATTCAGTGGATAAAATCCATCCCCACAGCAGGAGGAAGATGCTAAAACGCATTTTATGGACAGTCAACATGTTACCTGAAGGTCCTGTATCCAGAAATAGTCCATACAAGAAAAAGAAAACCTAAATGTAGATCCTGTTTCTCTTTTTAAGACATTATCGGTCTGATCGTTATTGGAAGGATGTTTACTCATACAAAAAATCATCCTGCAGTATTTAATCTGGACAGTGGGGAAAGCAATTTCCACTAAACCTATAAATCCTTCTACGTCAGATGGCAGGGATTTTCTAGCAGTGTTGAATTCACGTATTCTCAGACAACAATTATTTTTAGTCCAAACAGGCTATTTTATTAATTGGTTTAAATGGAACCCTATTCAGATACCTGTGGCACATATATATATATATACATATTTCTGCCTTATTAAGTGAAGTAGTGCATTTGGTCAAGTAGGTGTCACTGGTAATTCTTTCATCACCAAACTTATCTGTGCGGCAGTAATGTTTGTTACAAGCATTGCGATAAATTGAAAAGTATTAATAAACATATATCAGTTTCCAGAAAAAAATAATGTTTACTTAGCTCTACAAGCATCATTTGATCCTGTGTGTTCTTCTACATTACTTTAGTATAGAGTGGTGCTGTGGCCAGAGTGGTTGGTGCTTTCACAACTTGGGCTCTGCTGAGCACCTTCTCTGGAAATTATCCAGTGTTCACAGGAACAGGGAAAGACAGAATGGGGGAGATGGCTCTGCCCTCTGCTTAGGGATGTTTGGAGAGATCCTGCCAAAATCAAGCGGCAAACACCCACCAGAGCTGCAGGAAAACTTGGGGGTGTCAGGTCTCATGTGGCTGACAAGATGCTCATTTGTGGTAAAGAAAATAAGACAGCGTGGGCAGAAATATGAGTGGTTGAGTCAGCCACATTGCCCATCAGTTTGGAGCTCGCACCCTCCCCGCATGACCCACAGCTCCGTGTTTATCCTCCTTCTCCTCTGTGCCTCTCCCCAAGGCCTCACAGCTCTGGTTCCTACTTGTGCCTTACGGAGACCTCGCCCGTGCTCTGCAGACACCACCAGCCTTGTCCTGTCCCTCTGTTGACAAGGCTCTTCTTCCTCTGCCTGTTACCCATGGATTTCTATTTCAGAGCAGTTTGCAGGTCACCCATCTCTTTCAACAAACCCTGGGGAGCAGATCTCTACCTGGTCTAAGCTGCTGTGGCTTTATTGACTTCGGTGAGCCTTTACACTGCCTTGGGATCCATGGGAATGACACACTGAAAGGTACTAACATTGCATTCAATCAACGAAGATTCAGCTCTATGATTTGCGGGGATAAAACATTTCCTACACAAACTCACGCAGGTTTCAAGAGATGGGCAATCAGTCACCGGCAGTTTGTTGAGCTGACTGATCAATGCTGCTGTTCAAAGAAGTTGTACCCATTTAACTTTGAAAATTACCTATATTCCATTTACACTGATTCACATATCCTTCTCAAAAAAGCACCTTAATAACTGTTCTTTTCATCTGTGGGAATATTAGATATACTCTTCTCAGTCTTTAAAAATACTTTAAAATATTCACATACTTTAAAAATATTAGTCCCTTTCTTATGCACCAGAGGAGCAATGGGGACTGACAAGCAATGGATAGCTATGAATTCACAATTCCCCTAGAACAGCTGGAGGTGCCTTGGTACACATGAGAGGAGGGAAACAATTCTTTCACTAACAGAGGGAATTTGCTAATGGAATATATCAAGAAGGCAAACAAATGTGTTCAATTTCCCTTTTCTTGGATGGTTGTTCATAGAAAAGTTCAAATATGAGCAATTCATAGAAAAATCATGGAACACATCATCAGACAACTTCTAAACTCATTAAAGAAAATGTCTAGATGAAGAATAGACATGGGCTCATGAAGAGTAAACATGTGGAAGAAACTTCTTTCCCTGACAGGCCAGCAGGCTTCAGAGCTGGGGGAGAAGGAGTAGATTTAGATAAGCTTTCAACACCGTCTCACACAGCACTCTCATAACAAGACAGAGGAGCATGCTCTTGCTGAAATATCTGTAGGACTGATGCAAAACATTGCAAGCTTTAGCCCAGTTTATCTTGCTGTACCTCAAGAGCAGCCACCCATGACTCACTCCTAGCATGCAAGGGGTAACACATTTTGCAAATGATCTGCAAGGAAGCTGCAAACCACCTGGGTGGTAACCCAAAGGGAAGGCTGGAAAACGTAGGAATGGCACGGTGTATGTAAAGTCACTTCAAACAGAAAAATACTCTGCTCCAAATGGCCATGGCATACAGAACAAAAAGTAACTGAGAGATCAATAAGGGAAAAATGAGGTAACAATGAGGTTAGATAATAGATTAGATACTAGGAACATTTTCTAACAATAAGGACAGGGAAGCATTGCAGCAGATTATATAGAAAGAGTTTGCAATTGCCATCATAGAAATAATTAAGACAGATATAGTGGATCTTGTCTTAGGACCAAAGGTTAGACTACATTACTTCCCAAGGTCACTTCCAGCACTATTTCTTTCTGGTTTTCCCAGAGGAAAAATGATGGAACGCTCGCATACCAGAAGCAGAAAGAATGTAAAAGTTCAAACATCCAGGAACGAGAAAAGAGATGGCCAAGTGCCTTATATATGAAAAATAAAACAGAAAAATTGAACAAAAGAACTTTTAAAAAGTTTGTCCTCCGGTTTTGCTTAATCTTGATCGTGAGCAGATGGAGAATTAATTTTGCCTGCGTTCTCCATGAGAATGCCTAGAGATTAAAGATACAGCACTATTTTCATTCAGTAGATAAAACCCCCTGGATACCAAATATGAAAAGAATGAATACTTTGCAGTACTTTTAACAAATTCATCTGGTTTTATATTTTGTGGGCTAGCTGTGAGCTGACTCCTCAAATGACTTTACTATTTATCTTATCAGCTGTTAGATTTGGTGGGAAGATACGTGGCAAAACATCTGCATTTTGAGTTATTATTTGGTTTTCTTTGATTTGGTAATTCCTTGGCATTTTATTTCTTGTTGACCCATTAAATGAGTGTTCACAAATATAAAATTTAACATACACTCTGCTTTCCAGATACCCAACTAGTAATAACGTAAGTACTAACTTTCCACCGACATCTGACGTTCACCAGAACTCAGAGCAAATTTTAAAATGGAAAAGCTACAATACTGTTGACTTTCCTAACTTTAACACCAGTTCTATGGATAGGAGACAGCCATTCAAATGTGAAATGATTGCATCAAATCCCTCAAAGCCAGCCAGCAGCTGAGTCAGGAATAGACCAAGAAGTGGGCATGGACTGTAGCCATGAAGTCAACTGAGCAATGTTGAGTTTTGCAGTAGGAAAGGCCAGCTGATTCCTTTTTATAGCAGAAGCCAACTTTCCTGGAATGCTTTTGTGCTTGAAGACAGATACTAGACCTGCTTGGGTGAGAGTAGGAGCTGAATGAAACTGATAATCCACAAGAAAAATATAAAAGCACCTCAGACAGATGAAACAAATGATCCTGAACAGGAAAGGTGAAAGAAATTCTTGAGTAAGTAGCAATGAATAAGGTTTGAAGTTGCATTGGAGGGCAGTCCCCAGCAGCTGCCCTCACTTAGAGCAGCTTGATCTCCCTGCAGGAATGCTGCTCCCAGCTCCTGCTCAGCTCAGGGCCTGCTCAACACCTGCCCCCTGGTGATGCTTTCCCGGCTCCAGGACTTTATCACTTTGATCAGTGTGTTCCTCAGAGTTCAACAGGGTCTTGGGCTTTTACTTAGTTACTGAGGCATAGAAATGCAGGTTTCCCAGACTGTTTAGGACTTTAATCCTGGATTTCCTGGATTTCCTGGATTTTCATTAACAAATGGTAATAAGAAATGTCACAAAAATAAACTTTTCATTCACTTTGGCCCAACCAAATTATTATAATTTGTTAAATGCACACTTTTTCCATTTGATCTCAGAAGAGTAAATTATTTGTCCAGTTCTATTTATAACCTATCCATCTCCAAAATTAGAACATAATCAGAAGAATAAATTGAGACTTTTTTTTTTGCCTTTGAATCAACCATATACTGAGATGCTGATCTTGTCAGGAGCAGAAATCCAGTCTGGAGAACAGTCACACAAGCCACCAGACACCACAGGAACCCAGGAGTACTTTCAGTGCCTTCAGGGCAAGGCATGATGCAGTGAAAGTGTCTGACACAACAATATCTCCAGTCAAATCACAGCCCAGCCTTCTCTTGTTTAACTAACTACCCAAAGCTTCAAATAGTGCAGTAATACACAGACACCCTGTAAATACTCCTGGAGCTATAATCAAGCTACAGCACACGCACATAAAAGAGCCCATAGGATTTACACATTCCAACCTCTTCCTAGCAGGTGTCTGCCTTTGTCTAAAAGCTGTTGATGCAAGCATGGACAACTGTGTCACTGTATCCCTGGTGTGATTTACATTTGCAGGAGCTGGAGGAGCACAAGAGTTCCTGTGTAACAGATCAGGTGCTGCTTGATTTCTGGAAAGTTATTTCCCCTCTGCAGCACTGCTTCTTTCTGAAATGGTACTCTGTGCTCCAAGACACAATGGTGAGAGAATAGTTTTTCACTTCTTTAGTGTCTTCTATCATGGGTGTTGTCAGAGACTTTACAAATCTGGCCTAATATGAAGTTAGTGGGGGTTTCTGCATCCATTACTTATGTCGTTTTTAAGAAGTATACTTCCATTCTTGGGGACATTCACAGGAGATCCATGCTCATTCTCTGTAAGGTGAAGTATGCCAACTGGATCCCTCATGTTTGTTGGATTATAGGACCATATCCAAGGAGAATGTTAGTACAGATGAGGAATAAAATTTGAACCCATTGGGGATAAGTGTCATTTCCACTGAGTTTCACTCTGGTGGTGTCAGCAGAGCTGGTGGCTATTCCTAGCTCTTGTAGCTCTGCTCTTTGTATGACTCTAAATCAAACTCTCCAGGAAGCTGAGAGAATGAGAGAAGTGTGAAGATATGTATTTACACCAGAATGGTTAAAGCTAAAGAAGCCCACACAGAAAAGGAAAGAAGACAGTATTGTCTCTGCAGGCACAAGAGGCAAATACACCCTTTTCCAGGCTGTAGCAAGATGTGCTGTGATTGTGGAGAGCAGAGGTAGGGAGCTACTGGCTGGAGTAGGGCAGAGAAAATGTCCTAACAGGAAGATTTTAGTTTTCAGTGTTAAAGATCATCATATGATCTGGCATAAGTGTGCACCAGGGTGGGAATCACATCACTTTATACTGGCCAAGGTTTTCACTACAAATAGCTTTTGCACTTTGTTATCACATTTGTTTTCATGCCCCTGCTCCTCTCTGCTGTCTCTTGCACCCCTTGCTTACAACATCACATCAGAGCAGATTCACAGGCTTTTGGTGACAAACCCTGGAACGTCTCCAAGCAGTGATGAGGACATCAGTGGATGAACCAATGAAAGACTCAATAAATCATAAACGCTAATGAATAATTAGATTTCTGTGCAACTTGAATGGCAAGGAGGAGCAAGCGCCAATGAACCTGTGACCCCAAGCCTTCTTATCACAGAATAAAAATCAGATAGAGACAAGGCAGTGTACATGGGCCTCTAAGCCGCTATAAATCCCTAAATGGATTGTGCACTGCATGAAAGAAAAGGGAAATAGGCCAAGCCCGCATTGAGCAGAAACCTGAATGGCTACAGCAAACAATGTGCCTAAGTGAATTGCACTGCTTGGGGACTAATGCATCGAGCTGCTGTTCCTCCCTGCCGAAATGAATAACAATGCCACAACACCCCAACGGGGCACGTCTTTAATTCCACTCTCCTTTCATTACAGCTCTTCCCTCAGGGATGTCTCTCTCCACCAGTGTGTCTTTTCTCCCGACACGATGTGTCTCTGTGCCCGTGGAGGCGTATTTGGGTTTGCCAGTGCCTCTCCGTGGCCCTGCACTCTGTCTGAGGGATTATGTGCGTTGCGTGCTGAGCTGTGTCCTTTTGTTTCAGCCCCTTCTGCAATTCCCCGGAGCTGCCTTAGCTGGATTAGGCGGCTTTGTGTGTGCTTGGCCGTGGGGCACCTGACCTTTTGTGTGGAGGTTCTGCTACCAAAACTGAAGAAAAGATACAAAAAAAAAAAAAAAAAAAAAAAAAAAAAAAAAAAAAAAAAAAAAAA